>NC_072405.2:33332651-33635681 GCF_028858775.2 Pan troglodytes
GTTGTAGCATGTGACAAAATTCTTCTTTTTAAGGGCTGAATAATATCCCACTATATATCACATTTTGTTTATCCACTCATCCATTGACAGACATTTAGGTTGCTTCCAATTCTTGGCTATTGTGAATAATGCTGTAATGAACATCGGTGTGCAAATATCTCTTAAGAAACCCTGCTTTCAACCTGGATGGAATTGGAGGTCATTATTCTAAGTGAATTAATTCAGGAATGGAAAACCAAACATTGTATGCTCTCACTCATAAGTGGAAGCTAAGCTATGAGGATGAAAAATGCAATGGACTTTGGGGCCTCGGGGGAAAGGGTGGGAGGGGGATGAGGGATAATACACATTTAGATACAGTTACACTGCTCAGGTGATGGGTACACCAAAATCTCAGAAATTGCCACTAAGGAGCTTATTTCTGTAACCAAACACCACCTGTTCCCAAAAAAACCTATTGAAATAAATAAATAAAATGAGAATAATAATTTAAAAAATAAAAAAGTGAAAAAAGTATAAACAATAAAATAAAATTGATTGAAATACCTTTTTTTAAAAAAAAAAAAAAAGAGCTCTTCCTTTCAATTCTTTTGGATACATACCTAGAAGTAGAATTGTTGGATTATATGGCAATTCTATTCGTAATTTTTTGAGGAACCTCCAAACGGTTTTCTAGAGAGGCTGCACCATTTTGCATCTCCACCAACAGTGCACAAGGGTTCCAATATCCCCACATCCTCACCAACATTTGTTATTTTCTTTTTCTTTGTTTTCTTATAATAACCTTCTTAAGGGGTGTGGAGTGCTATCTCACTGTGGTTTCAATCTGCATTTCTTTAATGCTTAGTGATGTTGAGCCTCCTTTCATATGCTTGTTGGCCATGTGTCTCCCCCTTTTTTGGGGTTATTTTTACCAAAGGTTTATCTGCAATTAGATTCTTTTCAGTGGACTGAATTTTCATTTTGTGATCTTTTCTATTTTCTTTCCTGTCCCGGCCAAGACAGGTCCATTTTAAGTTGACTTTTTTTCAGTTCAAGTTGGTTGCTGAAAGGAAACAGAGAAAAATTGAAAAGACAGGCTTATTAAATGAACTGAGAACAATTTAATTCAAATAACTTAAGTACCAATTAGCTAATTGCAAGCCCCATGCTGATAAGTCAGAAGATCTTAGCTTCTGGGCAAACCTGTGAGACACGTGAGATTTTGGAATCAGAGGCCCAGATTATGTGAAATTCATAATAGATCATCCAAGTAATTCACGTATAGGATTCGGAATTAAGAGCTAAGAAAGCTTTAGGAAGCACTAGACAGAAACGCCTTGGCTTGAATCTGTTGGATTAACTTTTATACAGTTTTCTATTTGTTTATATAATATGCTATTATTAAGAACTAGTTAGTTCTACATAAAAACTAGGTAGTTGGATCTTTTTATAATGAAGTGTTCTATACCTTAAAAGGTACATTGATTTCTGAAAGACAACTTACTCCAAAGTTATCAAAACGACAAGTCCGCCATCTATTGGTGAAATTAGTACACTGCAAGATAAATTCAAGACTGTAAATGTTAGCAATTTATCGACCTCTTCCTGGTTTTTGCTTTCAAAAAAACCAGGATTTCACTTGAGCCCCGGAGTTCGCGGTTACAGTGAGCTATGATCGCGCCACTGCACTCCAGCCTGGGCAACAGAGGAAGACTGTCTCTAAAAAAAGACAAAACAAAACAAAGATTCCTGGAGGGTCATCTCAAAAGATTAAATTGTTAGTAGTAGGATTCCAGGTATTTTGACTGGCAAATAGGAAAGGTATTTGGCAAAAAGATAAGTGTGGTTTTTTAGTGTCACTTTGTTTATATGATAAAAGGCAAATGATTATTCAGTTTATTTCTGAAAGCTCTCCAGGGTGAATGTTACTATACCAAATTTTAGAGGAATTTTATATTTGTGTAGAAGATACAGCAGTTTACATTTAATTTTTATCTTTTACTGATGGTACTAAATGTATCCGAATTATGATTTCTTTAAATAATTTTTAATGTATAGATTTGCTTCTAATCTGGGAGTTAATTTATATATTATTTTAAGAAACGGGCTGCGTTAGTGAATAAATTCATGTCTCCTGAATCCATAAAATTCATTAGCGGCACCTATGCAGTGTGCTCTTCATAATCCACATCCTAGGACCATTATTCATCTGGTGCATGAAATTTTTCCATGGGGGCCAATGGAGGGTTAAGCGTAGGATGATAACTCTGAAGCCATCTGAAGGACCTCAGCTGTGCCAACATGTTCCCAGCGATCCCTACCTGCCTTCTCACTGTTCTTACACCATGGATTTCCAGAATCTTTCTCTGCTCAGCCACCAGTAACCCAATCTCCAGGCCCCATTCTCCCTCCTCCATAAATACAAACATAAACTGTCAGAGTTAGACTAGCATGTGACCCTACGCCAGTCTGAGCAGACGCAAGATGATGGCATGACAATTCTTAGCTTAAAAAACACACATGTAGACCTCAGACTCCAGCTTGCCAGCCTTAGCTGGTTTCCTGTGAAGAAAGCATCACTTCATCAGGTTAGAAAGCTCTGTCTGCCCATCCCTGGAACCAAGACTAAGAGCATCCACTAAATAATTTTCATTCTAGGCTTCCATCCCAACGTTGGCTCTGATCTGAGCAGGTTGTGGAGGTTGGCTTGCCTCAGCTGACTTTCTCATCTTCACAGGCATGAGAATTAGAAGCTCCTTAGTAAATAGTGCAGGACAGTGTTGAATGGTGGTTATTTAAAAAGGCCTCTTCCATCTTCACTAAATATGCTTTGTTCAGCCCATACATCGAGAGAGAGAAATAGGGTGCATTTTAAACAAATGGCTCTTTTCCCCAGGCTGTTTTTCACTGGCTTGGTATCTCTTGCTTCAGTTACTCAGGGGCTGAGGAGCTGTGACTTAGCCATCACATGGCTTTTCATCACTTCTCTAATCATTTTCTTAATTTAGATTTTGATGTTAACATTAGCAACAGAATTCAGGATGGTCCAACAGAAGAACCAGTGAGAGAGGTGAGGAACCTGGTTTCATGACTGAGGACGAACCACTTATGAACTCTTTAAGGAGATTGTTCATCTAAAGGTCTCTCTGCCTCAGCCTCCCCCCAGCCTCAGTTCACACCATCCACTGCTGTCAAAGGTCTGCGTGGAGCCCAGATCTGCCAGTGCCATCGGACCGTGCTCAGAATAGTCTTCAGCTTCTCATTGCCTGCTCTCAACTCCTGTGAGCCATCCCAAGCTCTACTGTGTCTCGCCGGAACTGAACTGGAAGGTGCTCCTGGCTTTTTCTGCTCAGTGCTATCCCAGACACTGTGCACTTTTCCTTTACTGTATTTCCTCACCTTTCAAGGCTGATTCAAATGTCTGCCTCTTTCTCTCCTCTGAATTGCTGTAACTCATCTCCCATAGCATTCCATGGTGTCTTATGATAATTTCCTTATAGGTCTGATTTTCCTTTTAGTTGCTTGGAGCTTATACAGTTATTTTTATCTTTGTTTTTTTTTTTTTTTTTCTTTTTGAGATAGAGCTTCGCTTCTGTTGCCCAGGCTGGAATGCAGTGGCGCGATCTCAGCTCACCACAATCTCCGCCTCCTGGGTTCAAGAGATTCTCCTGCCTCAGCCTACCAAGTAGCTGGAATTACAGGCATGCACCACCATGCCCAGCTAATTTTGTATTTTTAGTAGAGACGGGGTTTCTCTATGTTGGTCAGGCTGGTCTCAAACTCCTGACCTCAGGTGATCCACCGACCCTGGCCTCCCAAAGTGCTGGGATTACAGGTGTGAACCACTGCACCCAGCCCACAGTTCTTTTTTCTTTCTGAACTCCCTAACCAAGCCTGATTCTTACTGGCAACTGAATTTTGTTTTTTTTTTTTTTGTTTTTTTTTTTGACAGAGTCTCGCTCTGTCACCCAGGCTGGAGTGCAATGGTGCTATCTCGGCTCACTGCAACCTCTGTCTCCCAGGTTCAAGTGATTCTCCTGCCCCGGCTTCCCAAGTAGCTGGGATTACAGGTGCCCGTCACCATGCCCAGCTAATTTTTGTATTTTTAGTAGAGATAGGCTTTTGCCATGTTGGCCAGGCTGGTCTCAAACTCCTGATCTCAGGTGATCCACTCACCTCAGCCTCCCAAAGTGCTGGGATTACAGGTGTGAACCATAGCCCCCAGCCTGAATATATGTTAATCTAATTAGCAAAACTATTTTTTTTTTCTAAGTGCAGAGGTTCTTGTAATTGTTGGAGCCTCTTACAGCACATGTGTCCATTTGGACACCTTGGAGGCAGTGAGAAAGGAAAACTAAATGTTTCATCCTCTTTGTTGGTTAATGTATGATGTCTCATTCTCCTGCATCCTTGACGCATTGATTCCCCGCCCCTTCACTTCCCCCCAAGTTACACTGTGGCAATAAGAGCTAAACTTCAGATGCATTGGAGAACCTCTCTGTGACTAGCATAAATTAAATGGCCGGGAGGTGCAAAACAGCCAAGAGGCAGATCGAGGGTGCCTCTTGCCTAGTGAACTCTGCAGCTCACTGAAGGTCGCTGGGAAGGAAGAGTGTGGAACATGACCTGCGCTGTCCTTATATTTCTTTGCAGCAAAGTGGCCTGTCATGTAGGTTTAGGGGACAGGACACCCTCTCATGGGCTTTGTCTTGCTTAATTGGATTGGCTGTTTTGAGGATCATGATGCATTCTTGAGATTTTGGCATCTGTATTGTAATGAGGGAGCACAGTTTCATCATCATAATTATGGCTGCCGTGTGTTGAGCTTTTACTATGAGCCTGGTACTGCAGCATGTGTGAAATAGACGATCTGCTTACCTGCATTTAAGGACTAGGAAATACATGTTTTGGACAAAGAGTCGGGGCACCTGAAATTGAGCTTAAACTCTGTCACTAATGTACCATAGAAGGTTATTCCATTCTGTCCTCAGCTATAAAATGTTTTCTGCTGTAGCTATCTCATGTGAGACTCAATTAAGTAAAAGGCAATGAAGGAAAGTATAAATTTTTATACCAAAGTTCTTTTCTTTTCTTTTTTTTTTTTTTTTTCTTAAACAGAATGTCACTCTGTCACCTAAGAGGTTGGAGTGCAGTGGCGCAATCTCAGCTTACTGCAACTTCTGACTCCCGGGTTCAAGCGATTCTTCTGCCTCAGCCTTCTAAGTAGCTGGGATTACAGGTGTGAGCCATCACGCCCAGCCAATTTTTGTATTTTTAGTAGAGATGAGGTTTCATCATGTTGGCCAGGCTGGTCTCAAACCCCTGACCTCAGGTGATCCGCCCACCTCGGCCTCCCAAAGTGCTGGGATTACAGGCATGAGCCACCACACCTGGCCTAGTTCTTTTCTTTTTTTCCTTTTTCTTTCTTTCTTTCTTTCTTTTTTTTTTTTTTTTTTTTAATTTTAGAGACAAGGTCTCACTCTGTTGCCCAGGCTGGAGTCCAGTGGCATAGCCATAGCTCACTGCAACCTCAAACTCCTGGGCTCAAGTGATCCTCCTGCCTTGGCCTCCTGAGTAGCCAAGACTACAGGCATGTGTCACCACACAAGGCTAACTTTTTAATTTTTTGTAGAGATGGGATCTCACTTTGCTGCCCAGGCTAGTGTTGAACTCCTGGGCTCAAGTGATCCTCCAACCTCAGCCTCCCAAAGTGAGTACAAGCATGAGCCACTGCAGCTGGCCTTCACAATTCTTTTATACCCATTCCTTCATTTATTAAATGTTTGCTGTACATCAGGTACCATACTGGACATTTAAAATGAAGAATTTAGATTCACAGTTCCTGTCCTTGAAGAGTTTACAGTCTAAAAAATGAGAAATACAAACTGACACTAACCAGTCAGTGTAGAAAGTGCTTCCCTAGACATAGCACAAGTTGCAATGGGGTCATAGAGAGGGTGCACTTACTTCAGCTTGAGAGTGGGAAAGGCAGTGGCAGGGAAGTCATTTTCCCCTACCAACAATCAGAGCCAATATTCACCAAGTGCTTAGCTGTCTGCTGTTAATTATGGTAAAGATTCCCATGAATCATTTAATCCCAACAGCCTTTCTATGTCAAGGTGTCTCCTCATATTCCCATGTCACAGAGGGGAAAATGGAGGCTTTCTGAGGTTAGGGTCCTTCCTCAGGTCACAGAGGCAGGGCTGTCAGTGAGGTCTGTCTAATACCTAAGTCAATGTACTTAGCCATTATACTGCTGCAGCTCTTCCCTTCTCCAAAATCCAGGAGCAACTTGAGTCTTGATAAATGCACACGAAGTGGTCGGGCCAACAAGGAAAGGCATTTCAGATAGAAGAAACTGCATGTGTAAAGCATGGGAGTGAAACTAGGGTGAGTTTGAGACTTAGAATGTGTCTGGGAGAGTACGGAGAGAGGCCAGGGTCAGGGAGTGGAGAGTAAGCAGACTCCTGACCATGAAAGCTGTCATACAGTACTCTCTAAAGCTATGAACCTTGGCCTTTTAGAGTGCTCCTGGTTCTCCAAAAGAAATGAGATTAATCAGAAGACTCTACTACATTTGTCCACACACATTGCTCAAAAAAAGGTGCTGGCAATAGCAAACACATGGAATCAATCTAGGTGCTTATCAATGCAGATTGGATAAAGAAAATGTGGTACATATACACTGTGGAATACTAAGAAGCCATAAAAAAGAATGAAATCCTGTCCTTTGCAACAATATGGGTGGAGCTTGAGGCCATAACCCTAAGCAAATTAATGCAGGAGCAGAAAACCAAATCCCACATGTTCTCACTTAAAAGTGGGAGCTAAACATTAAGCACACATGGACATAAATATAAGAGCAATAGACCCTGAGACCTTCCAGAGAGCAGGAGAGTGGATTTAAAACCTGCCTATCAAGTACTATGTTCACTACCGAGGCGATGAGATTTGTACAGCAAAGTTCAGCATCATGCAACATTCCCATGTAACAAATCTGCACGTACACCCGCTGTATCCAGAATAAACATTTACATTTTAGAAAATTAAATATAGAACAATTTTTTTTTTTTTTGAGTTGGAGTCTCGCTCTGTTGTCCAGGCTGGAGTGCAGTGGCGCCATCTCAGCTTGCTGCAACCTCTGTCTCCCAGGTTCAAGCCATTCTCCTGCTACAGCCTCCCCAGTAGCTGGGATTACAGGCGCCCGCCACCATGCCCGGGTAATGTTTTTGTATTTTTAGTAGAGATAGGGTTTCACCTTGTTGGCCAGGCTAGTTTTGAACTCCTGACCTCAAGTGATCCACCCGTCTTGGCCTTCCAAAGTGCTAGGATTACAGGCGTGAGCCACTGCGCCCAGCAGAAACAATTTTTAAAGGTGCTGGGATCCCTGAACAGAAGAGAATAAACAAGATTTTTGGTACCTTTTTCTCCTCGAGTGCCTTAAACTTTAATGTTTTAAAACTTAAAACATTAAAGCAGCCATCAGAACTAATTATGGCATGAAAGATCAATTGGAGCCAAACACACAATTTCCAAAATTGCAGGTATAGGAATAAAATAAAATACTGGATCACTGAAACATTCATTCTGGAAACAGAACGTTGACAGGTTTCTCTGTTAATGCACTTTTCTACTCTTCTGCCATGCTAGAAGATGCCAAAGCCCCGGCCCTCGGTCCAGGGCTTTTCATCACAGAGTATGCAGCACGCTATTGAGAGAGAAGCCTGGGCTCTGGAGGCACTCAGGGTGACTCAGAATCCACCTCTCCCATTTACCTTTGTTGTGACCTGGACCAAGGCAGGTCACCTAACTGCCATAAGCCCTCGTTTTCAAGTCCATAAATTGGGCTAACTGTAATGACTAACTCAGAGGGTGGCTGGGAGAGCAACAGCACACATAATGCCCAGCACGGTGCCCAGCACATTGTAAGGGACCAATCAATGACAAACATCAGTATAATCATCAATCTATACAGCCTCAAGTACAAGTCAGATTCCCAAATCCCACAGAACACATTTTGACCATGCAATATTAGCTCCACACAGCAAGAGTCTTTAAAAAATGGTCCTATCTGCAAACTTGCATTGCAAGACACTCTTTTCTGTGAATAAGGAAAAGAGCAGTGTTATTGTCACACTCTGCCCCCCCGCCCCCAGCTATAATCAGTATGTTATATGCTGAGTTCAGTAGCTCAAAGATGTGCTGTCGATCTGCACTGCAGCTGCTTTCTGTGGCTCCAGGAGTTCTATTTATGCCTGTCTCAGGCATAGTTCCTTCACTATATCTCAGGTTCAGCTCTTACTATCTTTTTAAGCCAACAGTGGGAGGGAAAGGCAGGAATCACTCATCAAGGACATAGAGAATGCCAACAAAGTAAAATTATGAAGCATTCTGTTAAAAAAAAAAAAATACTTGCAGCCAAGAGTTTAAGTTGAACTTATACTCTACAAGTGACTCCAGAAGTGAGTCAGTAGAGCTTGGTATATTCTGGTCAACATTCACTCAGCATCCTCAGTACCTACCATGTGCCTGGATGTCTGGAAAATCCAGAAATTATTGAGATAGCCATATCACCTTCCAGCAACTTTATCTGTAGAGGACTAATGGCATGCACATAAATTGTCTCAAGTCAAAATGGAAAGCGAAAGTAGAACCAACAAGTTGAAGTTCACAGAATTGAGGAAGAAATGATGTCTGGCTGGAAAATCTGAAAAGGTGACATGAAGAAGCCAGCATTTGTGTTAAGCCTTGGTGGAAGGAAGAAGACAGTCTAGGAAAAGGGAACAGGGTGTGGGGGCAGAGAACTGGAACATCTAGAAGCACGGTTCAGTTTGGAAGCTTAATAAAGAACAAGGGCTACTTCTGAGTAGGCGTCCAAGGCAAACTCCAGGAGAGGCCTTTGCCACCAGTGGACAGGCTGGATTGGGATGGGGGAGGGGATGTTAAGGCAGAGAAACCACTGGGAGAATGATGTGCCTCAACGATCAGAGGACTGGGGGTGCCAGGGCTTCCATAAAAGATTGGTACTCATTCATGGAATTGGGTTCCTACCTCTGTTTTGGTTCTTTTGATGCACTGCCCGGAACTCTTGTGTTCATAAGAACATCAATATCCAAGGAAATACAGTAAGAGGAGGAATGAAGAGCCTCTCTGAAGACTCTCCAAGGTCACAGTCCTCTGCAATTGGCCAATTAAAGAAAACAGGTCTCAATCAGTTAAATGACATATCACAAAATGAAGGAGACCATTTCTTTAACTGGCCGCATGTTTCATTGTTGAAGACAGCCATTTGTTTCATTCTTAAAAAATGGTTTTGATATGTTGGTGTGTTTTAAAGACTGAAATGACAGGACTAAACAACCCCCCTAATATTGCTTAGCCCCACCCTTTAAGGACTCTGAAGCACATTGTACACTGGCTATAGAGGGGAAGGCAGGCTGTAAAGTAATGTGGGAATCCACCGTGTTCAGAGCGCTGTGGGGATTTTATGGAAACTACTTAAACCTGGTATTTTTATGTCTCTTAATTCTCGCTCTCTCTTTAATTGTGGTCCATAACATAACATACAGTTTACCATTCTCACCCTTTTTCAGTGTACAGCTCAGTGGCATTAAGCATGCTAAGTGCAATCATCACTGCTATTCACCTCCAGAGCTTTTCATCTTCCCAAAATGAAACTCTGTACCCATTAAACATTAACTCACTATTACCCACTCCCCACGTCCTCTAGAAACCACTATTTTATTTTCTATCTCCATGAATCTGCCTATTCTTGGATATTTCAAATAAGTGAAATCATATTTGTCTTTCTGTGACTGGCTTATTTCACTCAGCACAATATCTTCAAAGTTCATTCATGCAGTAGCACATATTACAACTTCCTTCCGTTTTAAGGCTAATATTTCATTGTAGGTATATACCATGTTTCCATTCATCCATTCATTGATGGATATTTTGGTTATCTCCACCTTTTAGCTATTGTGACTAATGCTGCTGTGAACATTGGTATACACTGTGAATCCATTGACCCCACCATTTTCTTTCTCCAATCTACCCTTATTCCTGTCTTGACTGTCTACTTTATGCAGAATAGATTTCACAACCTATCACACTCAATTCTTTGCCCAATTCTCCCTCTGCTGCATGAATGTGACAAAATTCCCACCATGGATAAACCCAGATATCGGACTTTTCTGTCTCAAGCATCTATTCACTGGAATGTTACTGAAGACAAACATTCATGATTACCTTTCTTAAATGGGCACTCAACACTGCCCAGAAGTCCTAACACAGTAAACTTACTCTCACGTTATCCATTGATTAAAATTTTATAATTTTACTTTAACTTTCAAACTTCCCACCTATATTCTAGTCATTTCCCCTAACTTTTAGGTACTCTTCTGTATTGCATGGATTCATTTATTAAAAAAAAACTATTTATTCTAGTCATTTCCCCTAACTTTTAGGTACTCTTCTGTATTGCATGGATTCATCTATTTAAAAAAAAACTATTTATTAAGCACCTCCCAGGAGGTAGGTGCTATGCAGTCACTGGAAATACTGCGGTGAACAAAATTAAGTCCCGTCTCTCATTGAACTTCCTTTCTAGAATTTTAAGAGACAGACCATAAGCAAATAAACATATACATCTATAACAATGATAGGTGATGTCAACTACAGAAAAGAAAACTAAAGCAGAGTAGAGCATCAGTCAAAAGAGAGACTCTACACAAGGTATGCAGGGAAGACCTCTCCAATAAGACTATATCTGAGCAGAAACCTAAATGCAGGGAGGAAGCAAGCTATTTAAATGCCCTGCTCAAAATTGCTCATTACTTCTTCATGGCCCACTTCAGTCTATGTTCTGCATCTCTTATGAAATGTTCCAAAACTTTCCTTATGCTTTAACCAAGCTCAACGGTATACTCTGATTTTTCTGTTCTGTATTTTCCCATACTACAGATGCTCCTCAACTTATGATGGAGCTATGTCCTGACGAACCCATAGAAAGTTGAAAATATTATAAGTTGAAAATGCATTTAGAAACATCTAACCTATTGAACACCATGCTTGGCTTAGCCTACCTTAAACGTGCTCAGAACACTTGCCTTACCCTATAGTTGGGCAAAATTATCTAGCACAAAGCCCATTTTATAAAACATGTTGAGTAGTTCATGTAATTTTTTTGAATAGTACACTGTAGAATACAAGATCAATTGTTTACCTTCATGATCATGTGCCTGAACTGGGAGCTGCAGCTCAATCCCACTGCCCAGCCTCACAAGAAGGTATCATACTGCATATCACTAACCCAGAAAAATATCAAAAGTCAAAGTACGGTTTCTGCTGAATGTACATCACTTTTGCACCATCATAAAGTTGAAAAATCATAATGAAGCCATCATAGTCGGGAACTGTCTGTAGTCTCTTTCTCTGGAATACCGTTCCTGTCCTTCAAGATCCAGGTTCAACACCTGCTCTTTTCCTGATCCATTCGCTTCTGGGCTTCTGACTTTCTGAAATTTCCTCTTCTCTTGGCTATCACAACATACCACTCTCCTGGTTTTCTTTCTTTCACTTTTTTCTTTTTTTTTTTTTATCATTACCTTGCTAAACTTACTTATTTGTTCTGAGAAACTTTTTTATGTTGTTTGAGTTTTTCACCTAGACAATCATACCATCTGTGAATACAGTTTTCTTTCTTCTTGATATGCATGTGTTTTGTTTATTGTTCTTGCCTTATTGCATTGGCTAGAACATGCAATATAGGGTCGAATTAGTGTGTGCAAGGTGGACATCTTTGTCTTTTCCCTGACTTCAGGAAAAAAGCATTCTGTGCCTTAGCATTAAATATGATATTCACTGGGAGTTTTTTCATAATAGCTGTTTATCAGGTTAATGAGGTTCCTTTCTATCTATAGAGAGATTTTTTTTGCTAAGTAGTTTTATACATATTATTTATTTTAATACTAATAACCCTATGAAGTAAGTACCATTATAATTTTCATTTTGTAAGCAAATGAACTTGCACACAGAAAATTTAAATAACTTTCCCCAAACCAGGTATATGTGCAGCCAGGATTTAAACCTAGGGAGGTTAATTCCAGAGCCTATGTTCTTTTTAAAAACATTTATTTTTATTTTTAAATTTTTAAAAATATATATTTATCATTACATGTTGCATTGATGTATGTATACATTGTGGAATGGCTAAATAGAGCTATTTAACCTATAGATTACCTCATATACTTATCATTTTTTTGATGAGAATACCCAAAATCTACTTTCTTGGCAATTTTCAAGGATACAATACCTTGTTATTAACTACAGTCACCATGCCGTACAATAGAGCTCTTGAACTCATTCCTCTTGTCTAACTGAACTCCTGGTTTTCTTTCTACCTTTCAGGCAGTCCTGCTTCCTGTTTCTCCCCACACTGGCTCCCTAGAAAATCTCATCCACTCCATGGTTTAAAATATCCATGTGCAAGAAATCCAAAATGTATGGGTCCTGTCCAGATTCCTTTTCTGAGTGCAAGATCACTTTACTTTTTTGTTGTTGTTGTTTTAGATGGAGTCTCACTCTGTCACCCAGGCTGGAGTGCAGTGGTGCAATCTCGGCTCACTGCAAGCTCCGCCTCCCAGGTTCACGCCATTCTCCTGCCTCAGCCTCCCGAGTAGCTGGGACTACAGGCGCCCGCCACCACACCTGCCTAGCTTTTTTTTTTTTTTTGTATTTTTTAGTAGAGACGGGGTTTCACCGTGTTAGCCAGGAGGGTCTCGATCTCCTGACGTGGTGATCCGCCCGCCTCAGCCTCCCAAAGTGCTGGGATTACAGGCATGAGCCACTGCGCCCAGCCCACTTTACATCTTTAATTGAATTTCCCCAAAACTTATATCTCTACAGTTTAAGTCTTGAGTGGATTTTTTTTGTCTTTTTGTTTGTTTTCATTTATCATGAGTGTTGATTTTTGTCAAATGTCTTTTCTCTGTCTATTGAGATAACCATATGGTTTTTTGCCTTTAACCTATTAACATGTTTTAACTGATTGATTTTTATATGTTAAAATAACCTTATATTCCTTGGATAAATCCCACTTGGTTATGGCATAGTACCTTTTATATGTTACTGGATTCAGTTTGTTAGTATTTTATTGAGGGTTTTTTTGCAGCTATATTCATAAGAGATATTGGTCTGTAATTTCTCCCTCCTCCCCAGCTTTACTGAGGTATAGTTGACAAATAACAATTGTACATATTCAAAGGATACAATGTGATGATTTGATACACATATACATTATAAAATCATGGCCTCAATCAAGTGAACTAACACATTAATCACCACACATATCTACCATTTGTGCATGTGTGTGTGGTGAGGACATACAGTTTGAGATTTTTTTTTAAGATATATGGTCTTGCTGTGTTGCCCTGGCTGAAGTGCAGGAGCGCTATCGCAGTTCAACACAACCTCAAACTCTTGGGCTCAAACAATTCTCCCACCTCAGCCTCCCAAGTAGTTGGGACTACAGGTATGCAGCAAAATGCCTGGCTAATTTTTTACTTTTATTTTTAATAGAGATGGGGTCTTGCTATGTTGCCAGGCTGGTGTCAACCTCCTGACTTCAAGCAATCTTCCCACCTCAGCTTCCTAAAGCACTGGGATTACAGGCATGAGCCACTGCACCTGTCCCAGTTTAAGTCTTGACCCCTCACCCTAGACCTCTTCCTGCTCCTGTTCTCCCCACCTCAGTGACTGACATACCAGAGACCTGGGAAGCAGCTGCATTTCTATCATATTTGGTATCCTTTCTCCACTCTTCACCCACCCAAGCCATTCTCAGCTTAAATTACACTTACTCGGAGAAGATTTCATTGATGACCGCTCAATCAATGGCAAGTTCTTCTTCATCCTGTTATTTTCTCTCGTCATATCCTGTTTCCTGCATAGAGTTACTGAAATTTGCCATTATATACTTTGTTCATTTCCTTTTTTATTGCTAGTCTCTCCTAATGTCTATATGTTTCATAACGACAGGGATCATGGTTATTTGCTCACCACAGATGCATATGGCCTGGCTTAGTGCCAGGCATCTAGTAGATATTTAAGAAATATTTGATGCATGATGAGACCAAAACATTAATGTCTTAGGATTCATAGACTTTCGGTCTCACCTAGCAAATCGTAATATTCAGGCAGTGCCTGCTTAGCTTTCTTATTTGCTTTTGATCTCTGATAATTAAAAGACAAAACCAGAGTCAAAGCCTGAGAAATTCTACTTCTATCCTTTGTTATTTTCTATTTAGATCTTCATTTTGTCTTATTGATGTTGTGAACCCAGAACGTTTGAGACAGGTCTCAGTTAATTTAGAAAGTGGTCAGAGCACAGTTTGGTTTTATACATTCTAGGGACACATGAGACGTCAATCAACAGATGCAACATGAACACTAGTTGGTCTGGAAAGGCGGGACAACTTGAAGCAAAGGGGAAAAGAATTGAAGTGGAGAAGGACCTTCCAGGTCATAGGTGGATAAGAGACAAATGGTGGCATTCTTCTGAGTTTCTGCTTGGCCTCTCCATATTTGAGGCAATCAGATGTGCATTTATCTCAGTGAGCTGAGGGGTGACTTTGAATAGAATGGAGGCAGGTTTGCCCTAAGCACTCCCCCCTTGCCTTTCCCCTTTAACTTAGTGATTTGGGGGCCCTAAGATTTAGTTTCCTTTCACAATGTGTTAGAGTTATTTTCATATTTCATTTTTAAAAATATACTTGACCACTTTTTGTCCATCAGACGAGCAGCAAATCTTTGTTGTTTGTTGTTTGCCTTTCAACCTTACTTAAGATGGTGCTTTAGTTTGGGTATTTGACCCTCCGAAATTCATAATGAAATTTGATCCCAATGTTGAATCTGGGGACTAATGGGAGGTGTTTGGGTCATGTATGTAGATCACTCATGAATGGCTTGGTGCCTTCAAAAATGAGTGCATTCTCACTCTAATAGTTCCCAAGAAAATGCCCCAAGTGCTGGTGGTTAAAGAGAGCCTGGAAGCTCTCTCCTCTCTCTCTCTCTTGCTTCCTGTCTCACCATGTGATCTCTGCACACATCAACTTCCTTATCAGAAGCAGATGTTGGCACAGTGCTTCTTGAGCAGCCTGGAAAGCCAGGAGCCAAATAAACCTCTTGTCTTTATAAATTACTCAGCCTCAGGTATTCCTTTATAGCAACACAAATGGACTAAGACAGATGGTTTTTGACTATAACAGCTTAAAATCTTTGCTTTATTCAAACCTATCATCTCTTCCTTTAAAAAAAATCTTTGCATTAAAGCTTGGAAAGTCCTTCTGCATCTCAATGACCCATAGTGTTTACCTATATTTTCTTCTAGAATTTTTTGTTTCATCTAATTTTTTTTTTTTTTTTTTTTGAGATGTAGTCTTGCTCTGTCACTGAGGCTGGAGTGCAGTGGCATGATCTTAGCTCACTGCAATCTCCGCCTCCTGGGTTCAAGCAATTCTCCTGCCTCAGCCTCCCGAGTGGCTGGGATTACAGGCATGCAACACCATGCCTGGATAATTTTTTTATATTTTTAGTAGAGACGGGGTTTCACCACGTTGGCCAGGTTGGTCTCTAACTCCTGACCTCAGGTGACCCGCCCATCTCGGCCTCCCAAAGTGCTGGGATTATAAGTATGAGCCACAGTGACTGGCCTCATCTAACTAATTTTAAAAATATATTAGAAATGTTTTTGATGTATGAAGGAAGATATGGTTAGCCAATTACTCCAGCATCATTTATTAAATAGTCTATTATGTCCTAAACAGACTGAAACTGATATTTTTTATCCTATACCAAAATATCAGATACAATAGAGTCTATATTTTTATTTTCATTCTCTTTTGTGTAACTCTAGAATCTTATATGGTAAGTCCTCACCACTATTTTCCTTTTCCAAAATGCTTTTCTTTGCTTTCTTTTTTTTTTTTTTTTTTTTTTGAGACAGAGTCTCACTTTGTTGCCCATGCTGGAGTGCAATGGCACGATCTCGGCTCACTGCAACCTCCGCCTCCTGGGTTCAAGTAATTCTCCTTGCCTCAGTCTCCCGAGTAGCTGGGATTACAGGCACTTGCCACCACACCCAGCTAATTTTTGTATTTTTAGTAGAGACAGGGTTTTACCATGTTGGCCAGGCTGATCTCAAACTCCTGACATCTGGTGATCTGCCTGCCTTGGCCTCCCAAAGTGCTGGGATTACAGGTGTGAGCCGCCGCACCCGGCCTCAAAATGTTTTTTTATCAGTCTCAAGTGTTTGTTCTTCTAGATGAATTTTAGAAACATTTTTGCCAAGTTAAAAATATTTTGGTTGGTCTTTGATAGTATTGTACTACATTTATCATTTATTTCTTGTAGAATAAACATATTTCAATATTGATATTTAGAATTCACATTTTCACTTAACATCAAGAAGCAGGTTTCATAGTATAGCATTTTACCCACACAACAGGTGAATTCCGTCTCCTGGCCAGTATCAACTCAATGACCACAACCAAGGAGGATTTAGCAAGGGGATTTTATTACTTGTAACAAGTAAGAATAGTTCCCAAAGCAGTGTCTCCCCAAGCGGGGGTTGGGGCAGGTGTTATAAGCATAGGGTAATGAGTGATGATCTGATTGGATTTTGTAATGAGGTGATGCTAGGAGGAGTGATCTGATTGGTTCCTGCCATGAGGTGACACCAGAGCTCAATCTGATTGGATCCTGGATCCTGCCATATGGTGTCTGCTTCTTAATTCAGTCCCTGCTTCTCCGTCTAAGCACTTAGGTTCCACCAGTGGCTGCATACTTGGTTCATCTGGGCATGCTCAGGTAATATGACCTTCAACCTGGGGGTCCATGGCAATTGAAAAACAGCTCACAATATTGCTACCTAAAAGTTGAACCAGATTGGTGTGATGTAGTTACAACACAAAGAACAAGACCGACATGAATACTTGACTCCTGTAGCTTCTGATTCCTCATCCTCCCAGATCCTGACATTAGGCTGAACATCTGTGCTGGATTTAGAGGTGGTGTATTCTCACCTTTTAAGTAATGGATATTTTAGTGAAAAGGTGGTATCAGGGCCTGCTGTCTAGATGCCATTTTTAGGAAGAAGTGTCAGAAAGTTTTTAAGACTGCAAGGAAAGAGAACACTCTCAGGGGGTTGATGCCAACAGGGGTGGAAGTCAAAATGAGGACAAAGTGAGGCCCTGAGCATCAGAGATCAAGGCCAAGAGGGCATAGCAGAGGGAATCCAGTTCCAGACAGGCTTGCAGGTATGGATATTCTATTATTTCCTGGGAGGAAACACTGGGAGGATTCCCCAGGAGACTGGGGATGTGGTTCTGGAAGGCCAGAGTGATAGTGCATGGGAAAGGCAGGTCTCACTGGAATCCATGAGTTATTATGTCAATAAAGGACTCATCTCCACAACTGGGGGGAGGTCAGCACTATAGTAATATAGGAGGAAAAAGGTTTAAAAAGTTAAATTAAAAAAAAACTGGGGGCAATGCCAGTGCCCAGGGATGGACAGCAGCCAGGAAAGGTATAGGGAAACTCCAGGCATCCCCAGGACCAGGTCTCGGAGACTTGGGTTTGGTCCTAAGTGCTACCGAAGCCCAAAGTGCTCACCCTATAGGTAACCAGAATCAATGCAGACCAAGGAACATGTAGCATTTAAACTCAAGCCAAGTGACTGCTCTATGGCTGCAAATCACATTAGTGGATGGTGGGGAGCTACTTGTAGGGCTTCTGCCTTTGAATCCATGGTAATATGGAAGCAGAGACTTAGGAGTTTTCAGCACAGAGGTCGACTATCTGCAGAGTAAACACTAATAACACTTCTGAGAGAAATGTAAAACCTTTGTTATTTGTTTAAACTCAAGCATCCTGTGGCTGGATTTACGATATATGAAGAGGCTCTTGCTCACATTGTAATGAGTCTTACAAAGTGCCTGGGATCAAAATATAGGTGATCTGTAATTACCCAAAGTATCATTTTCCCTACTGTGAGCCACAGATGACAGGATGGAGGTAATAAAGTTCCAAGGATTGCATTTTCCCTCTGGACACTGTGGAAATGTCTCATCATGCATTCTGTGAGACCAGGACAAAGGCCTCAAAAAGACTTTTTTTTTTAAAACAACTCTTTTTTTTCTGATTATAAAAGTTATATATGCCTATTGTAAGAAGACATGGAACTGTAGAGAAGAAAATAAATATTACAGTTTTAACAATTTTTTACTCTAAAATAATAACAGTTCATTCTGGTAGGTTTTTAAAAAATGCACAAACATTATAATCAGAAACATATACATCGCTGGGTCTATACATCTATCATCTCTATCTATCTAATCCATCATCTATCTATCTGATCTATCATCTATCAACTATCTATCTATCATCTCTATCTAATCTAGCATCTATCTGTGTGAGACATTTTCACTTAACATCATATCAACAGTATTTTTTTAAAAGGGTCAGGGGGCTACTTAGAACTTGAATTCTACAAAAAGCATACAGGGTTGAATTCAATTACATAGGGTCTCCTACAGATACTTGGATAATACTAAACTAATTTCACCACTGTGACCATGGAAAGTGGTAATAAACCCAGATATGTCACTGGCATACCAAGAAAGTGGCCCCCAGAAATGGATGATGGATAGCCATTGTCTCAGTGCATCTGGAAATAATCTTCTGAGCCTAAAAATAATGGGTCACATTAGCTAAGGCAGAACAGTTATTTGGCTAAATTAAGCTTCAGCTACTATCAAGAGACTCATTCCAAAATGGGATTTTTTTAAGTAATAATAATAGTACCTTATTCATTATTTATAAAGTAATTATATTTGAGCCCCTGCTGTTGCCATTCATCTAAATGATATCAAAACTGAGGGTGAGGGAAGAAGGAGGGGACAGATATTATATTCACATTTTTCCATCAAAGGTAGTATTTTTCCTAGGCTGAAAATACTGAGGGTGGTTCTCAGCAAAGGATGTAACCCGGGATTTTTATGTTTACATGGATGTGTTTCGTACAGATGGTGTTCCATTGCATGTACTCTGCCATATTTTCTGACATTTTATGGGGCAAAGTAAATGGGATGAAGGCAAGAAAACCTCAGTGCCTCTAATCACAGGACTATATTAGTTAGGACTTCATGACTGCAGATAGCCAGTGATGTGTGCTACAAGTGAAACTGCTGTTTACTTCTTCTCAGAAGAGACTCAGGACAAAGAAAACATACGATGCCCAAACAAGCCCACTAAATGAAGATTTCATCAGCCCTCTTGTCTAAAGACCCCAATATTAAAACGCTGGAACACATAAATATCGCACTGAGGCACAAACCAACAAAAGACCAGGCAGCCAGCTTTCTGTGACACAGAAATAAGGCCCTGGAGTCACAAGTTGGTTTCAGTGTCACACAAATACAAATATCTAATAAAAACTAAGTGAGTGATCATGATGGATTCCTTTGGATGCTTTTAAATTTACTGGCTGTGGGGGATTGGGGGTGAGTGAAGCAGTGGCTTGGGGTTGGTTTAAAAGCCTCACATCTAGTGTAGAAAATTCAAGTTAAATCTTGCTGCCCAAGGAGATCACTATTAACATATCGGCATATTTCCTTCCAGACCTGTCAATGCATATGTATATGTTTATATAAAATTGTATCTACACTGGTATCATGCTCTGTGTAATATTATATCTTGCTTTTAAATCTGATGTTATACTTTAAAATCATATTTTCAAGTAATTAAATATCCCATGACTCATTTGAAAGGCTGCTTAATACTCTTTCATATGAATCATAATGTATTTAATGTGTCTCATCATGTCGACTGTGCAGATAGATTCCAGGTTTCTTATTAATATAAATTATATGACCACAAATATCCCTATACACAAATGTTTGTCCCACATTGTACTATTACTTTAAGATATATCCCTAGACCTTATTTTTTTTAGTGTCTATGAACAATGTTTAGGCTTATACTCCCTCCAGCACAGTACAAAGGCTTCTAGTTCCCCCCCATCCTCACTAATGTTGAGCATAATGAATATTTACATCTTCGTTATATGATAGCATATATTATTGCTGCTTTAACCTATTTATTGAACAGTTCATCTGATTACTAGTGAGCTAAATAATTTTTTTTTTTAATTTCTTGGCCATTGTAGTTTCCTTTTAGAAATTGAGTTTGTATGTCCTTTCTCTTCTTCTCTTTTGGATTTTTAGTTTAAATTCTATCAATTTCTAATCAAATGTTTCTCCATCATATTTATGATGAAAAACTAACTTTTAAATGGGTGAGTATTTTCCCTTTTCATTTATTTTACTGCTTTCACATACAGAAGAATTGCATCATGCTGAGATAAGATACATCTCTGCAGTTACTTACCTCTCTCTCTTTCTCTCTTACACACACACACACACACACACACTGAATCTAATGTTATTTTGTATTACTTTTGCTTTGCTCTTTAACATCTAGAAGTTGTTGTCTTCAAATGAGCTGACTCAGTTTCCCACCCTGAAGAAAGCTGTTAAAAATATCTTCCTCTCTCTTATTTCTGTACTTAGTGGAATCATTCACACCCCCCTCCCCTGCCTGTGTGTGCGCATGCACACTTCTAGATTCCTCCCTGCTGGTAGCTTCCAGCAGCCAGCAGATATAGTAATTGTATTAAACCCTCTGGGGACAATTTAATACAATGCAGGATTCAGCCATCTCTTCTTTTGTGTGCTTGGTTGAAGATCTGATAGAAGAGATCATTTTTATTCTGGAGAACTAAGAGATTAAGGAAATTTCAATTATTCTAAATTTACAACTAGTCTTCCAAGAGAATTTCCCCCAACCCCTCCCCCGCCACCAAAAAAAATCCAGATTTAAGTTTCAAGAATGTTTATGTGTTGAAATCCTGTCTTAACTAGTACACTACTGTGTGATCTTTCACGAGGAACCATGTCACCCCTTTAAGCTTTGGTTTCCTCATTTATAAATCTCAACAATAATTCCTACTGTACATTACTGCCATGATGTTGAAATGAGATAATATTTCCAATGCAGCACCTCAATAAATAGTTGCTCGATAATGTGTATTGAGTTTTTGTCTAAGGGAGAGTAAATAAAAGTAATGGCAACTACAAAACTTTAAATTCTAGCCTGGCAAAATTAAAGGTCTTTATTTTTTAGCATATTTTAAGATCATTCCCTAGAGTGTAATTTATTGCCAGTGACTGGCACAAGAACTGGGGAGACTGGAATGGAATGTTTGCCAAATGATTTGACAACTTTTGAAGAAGAAAATTCTTAGAACAATAAAGTCCAGTCAAAAATCAGAATACAAGCAGGAAACCTGGTCTCCTCCCTCCTAGGTTTCGGGTCACTTGCCACAGAAAAATAATAAAGACTAGGATTTATCAAAGGCCAACCCTACACCTGACCCTGTGCTAAGCAGGCAGGATCTCTTTTCATCCTCCCACTAGTCTGTGTGAGGCCAGTACTCTTAGAAACACTCTGTCACAGAGGAAAAGAAAGTCTTGCCCAAATCACACAACTAGTAACTGATAAGTATGGGGGTTCTTTCACCCCAGTCTGATGCTGGTGCTCCTGCTTTTAGCACACAAATTCAGCTGTGCAAGCTGGAGGAGTGTATGGGCCATGTAAGAACTTGTGATCAGCCATGAGCACCCCTTCCGAACTTGCCTGGCCTCCCATGAGGTGCTCCTCAGTGGGATTGTTTCCAACGTGTTCCGGAAAGAATTGCTGCTTCCCAAATACCTTCTCCATTTCCTCTTAGGATTCAGAATGCTTTGTATTCTAGACTCCAAGCTTTTTTCATTTCAAATTCAGATATGTCTTAAAATGTCACTGTCCCGGTGGAGTTCCTATTTCAAGGCACGTTCCCATTAAAGTCTAAGTGATGGATATCAGATCCTTTCTTAAGGAAAGGTTTGGCTGTGTAAGAGGAAGAGGATGTGAGGAAGTAAGAACCAGGATCAGAGAGGCCAGAGAATTCCAAAAATAAAAAATGTTGAGAATTTCACAAGCTTGCTCTGAACTGCCCTGATAAAAATGTATAATTTTTTAGATGCATTGGAACCAAATTGGCAATTTGCTGCATAAGAATTAATAGGAAAGAGAAAACCTACTTCTACCTTATTTGAATGCTTTTTATTTTCCCTCTTAATTAAGGGTTAGAGTATACAAAATCCTTCATTAAAATCTTTTGTTTCTTGAAATTGGCATTTTTACTAAAAATGGAAGTATATAGAAAAAAGAATTTTGTTATTTGAATATTCCCTCCTCTTTTGTGTGCTACTCCTGGTGTCACATAATTTTTATCCCTTAACCTTTTCTCTGGAAACTTTCATGATGGAGTACATTGAGCCCCTCATTCTATGTTTAAAAACACAAAATCATCAAATGGCTTTTATATTTAACCACATCTCTAGCCAAAACCAAATCTGAACAACCTTACTGGCTGTATTATACATTAAACTTGGTTTATATGTTTTCCTCCTCCCATAATCTTACCTAGGCATTAGAAATGAATTATGATTAGGCATTATTAGAATTAGGGTAAAATTTAAGATATTTTTCCAGAGCAAATACATTGTTTTAGCCAGAGGGAAGATATTACAACACCCAACGGGACTGGAGGAAGTGATGAGCATGGGCTAAACATCTATGAATTATTGGCGTGGTGGCTTTATGCTGATCATTTTAATAGAAAAGAAAAACTAAGCAGTGGTCAGGGAACCCATATTTCTTAAATTATGCACATGCCTTTCCTAGTCCCTTTTGGATTTCATAAAGCTGGATGGTTGACAGAAGCTTAGCATTATTGCCTATAAAACTCTGACTCGTTTCAAAAATATAAAAGCACAGTGAGGACTAGGCAAATTGCTGTGGAAAAAGTCTGCATTAAAATTCAGGACTCGAAACCCAAATGCCATTTTCCTGGCCTGCTCACTGCAGCTGCCTTGCACAGCCCCCACTTTCCACATCTCCGAGGCGCAACAATTGCATTTGTTCTGACAAGGAGGCCTCTTAGCTTAGCTCACCTCCTTAACACTGACAAGTGACAGCCTGCAGCCAGCTCATTTATGAAGAGAGCTTTTAGATGGATTAAAATGTCACACACTCGGACAGTTTAAATTGAAAGC
The DNA here is from genome assembly GCF_028858775.2 of Pan troglodytes. Taxonomy (NCBI): domain Eukaryota; kingdom Metazoa; phylum Chordata; class Mammalia; order Primates; family Hominidae; genus Pan; species Pan troglodytes. Next base: position 33,355,850 of record NC_072405.2, read on the forward strand.
TAGGAGTGTTTTCCCGAATGTGAAGCTCCCTACTGCTTAATGAGCCCCCACTCCTCCACTCCACGGGGCAATGGCAAGAGGGGAGACAAAATGACTGAAGGGTCATAAACAATACATCTCAGCATATTGTATGAACAATACATCTCAGCCGCTGTCTGAGCGGCACACAGACCTACCCTAAGAACTGCTCTGTGTCTGTCTTCCAGCCAGACTGCACATTAGGCAGGACGCTGTCTCCCATATCCTCTTGCCTTCCTGCCTCTCGGCCTACCTGCTACCCTACACTGCCCCCATGTGCCAAGTGGATCGCAAAAGATGGCACTGTGGCAATATTTTTCACTACCCACTTCTCCATGCAACTCTTTCCTTCCTCGAGGCATTTCCAGATGATTAACTTAGTAACCTGTAATACTAAAAGAATTCACACTGAAATATCAATGCATTAGGGCATCAATCCTCCCAAAGGGGCGTAGGGGTGGGTGTGTGTGGGTGGGTGTGTGTGTGTGTGTGTGTGTAAGTAGGTAGGTAGGTAATAAGAGAGTATCCCAGACCATAATAGGAAACAGAAGCATTGAACAGAAGCGAAGGCACAGCACGGAGAACTAGGAGCCTTGCATTCTAAGCTTGAACAAGCCCCTTAGCATCTCCAGGTCTCAGTTTCCCACTTGGGAAATGAGACAGCTGTACCAGTCCACAGGTGGGGTCTTCAGGCATATTTCAGGCTAATGAGAGGAGTCGTAGAAGCAAGGGGTCCTTCCTGTGTACAGTACCTTTGTCATGGCCATGTAGCATTGGTAAATGACATGCATGCCTGCTTGTGACACGGACACTGTATATATTCTGGTGGGGTCCGATTTGCAGCTTGACTGTGTTTTCCTCAAATAGCATATCTGTTAATCAGAACTGCAGCAGGAGAAAGACATCGACTTGCCTCAGACTTGTGCCAAGGAGAGTCCACAAAGAGACCTGAGGTTGGTTGGGCCATTAACAGGTTACAGCCCAAATTCCTCTTCTCCCCTGCCAGAGACATTATCTCATCGGCAGAGTTCGCCAGAGGCTGAAGTTATATCTCATTAAGAGTCTCCTAAGCACTGAGACTCTGCACTGTCACTGACACCCATTTAGTTTATAGTTCTGCTATGTCATTAGGCAACCTCTTCCTAGGGACAAAGGAAAGAAGAGGCTACAATTAATTCAAGGCCGAAAGGAACAAAAAGAAAGATAGAACCACAGACTGTCCACGTTGGTGTCAGAAAAGGAAAGATCCAAACTTCTATTCTAAAAGAGACCCTAAAAGTATGGGTTGTAAAGGGAATTCCTGGTGCATGTGAGAATGAATGAATGAATGAATGACCCTTTCTTGACCGGGCATAGAATGAAGGGGGCAATTCAAAGCATTAGAAGACAAGAGGGAATCTTGGAACCTGGTACCCCACCCTAAGAAAAATAAAACAAGTTGAAGAATTAGCGAGAATATGAATCTGGATAGATATCTTCAAATAAATCCTTGGTGGTCCCTGGGGGTAAATATTTAAGCAAGCTGGGCTAGAAAGTGGCATAATTTAGAAGGAAGCAAGTGGCCCTTATTTATATATAACATTTTAAATTATCTGGCTGACTGATAAGACTTTCAGCCGACAACTAAATAACGAGAAACAGCTACACGTCTCCAGGGCCTTTCTTCTGGAAAAACTTTTCTGGTCCCCTCTTCCCTGAACTGGTGCAGGCGTGCAAAGAAAGCTCCGTGCCACGCCCGGCAGCCTCCATTCTTTGGTAGAACGCAGCGCAGCAATCGCCGCCAAGTCCCCTCCTGGGTACAGTACAGCTCCACAGCGCCCCTGCTGGTGGCTTGGGAAGGGCGCGCAAGCAGAGAAAGCAAGTGTCAGAGCCCGGACTGGCCTCCCAGGGCATCGCCTACAGCTTGTGCTCTGAGAGTCGGGGTCATCATAGCTGCGCTCTTCGATGGACACTAAATGCGGGACATCTGTTTTACACTCATCCTCCCTCCCCGCGTGGCAGGAGACCTACACTCTCCCGCTATGCGCGCTCCGCGGCAGCTGCCGCCGCACCATTCATTCTCTCCTGCAGAAGTTCAATATTGCTGCAAATATCGAGAGAAAAAAAAAGCGCTGAGAGGGGGAGGGAGGGAGGGAGGAAGGGAGGGACAGCGAGCCAGCGGCCACTGCAAAGGGGCGAAGGGCAGTCCCGCGGTCAGTAAGGGCCACTGAACTTTCTGCCCACCGGTCATCCGGAGCTGCGGACTGGGACAGGGTGGGGTGCGTCAGCGAGGGTCCCCTGACCCTGCACAAACCCAGGGGTGTGGTGTGGATGACCCGAGAAGCCGCACCCAGAGCCGGCGGTATGTCAGGCCATAGAGAAAAAGGGATGTTCCTAGGCTAAAGGAGACATCGGGGCTGAGGATGACATCCCAAAACTCCCAGCGCCAGGGAGCTCAGGCTCGGGCGGTTCCTGGCTCCCCCTCCCCGGTTCCCGCCGCAGGAGGCTGCTGAGTCATTCCCGCCTGAGCCACGGCCGCCCCCAGCCAGCCACGCGATTGGCGGGTTAGCCCGGGCGCAGCGCCCTCTTCCCAGCTCCCGCACCCCCAGGGCTTCCCGCAGGCAGAGGGTGGGAGCCCCGGCGAGCGACCAGTTGGGGCTTGGCAGGAACCCCCTAAAAATGCGCCCCACTTGATGTGCATTCGTGCATGGGCGCATTTTGGGAGTAAACAATACATAACCTTCTTCGCATTCAAAGGGTCTGGACTCAAAAGGGGGCTCAGCCTTGCTCCTCCGGAGCAACCCCTGTTTTAAATCTGGGAAATGGTGATGCCAGTGGGGAAAGGGCTTCTCCGGGCCCGGGGCTCCCGAGCTCCTGGTGCCAGCCGTGCTGCTCTGGCTTTTGTATTTTAACTCCGTGGGCTTCTGTCCCCATCCCCGTGTAAGGCCAGTGCCCCCTTCCGCGTTTTGCCGAAAGTATCTTCAATGCCCGTTTAAAAAACTATGTCTGCGATTTCTCCATCTCTGCTCTTTCCCAGTTCCTCTCTTTTCTCTTCTTCAGGCCCCCTCCTGTCCTTCCTCATCCTTTCACTGAGCTGGTTCAGGCCCTAGTTACTACCGCAGGCACCAGCCACACCCGGGGAGATGTGTGCTATTTTGTGCAAGACGCTGCGGTCAACCCAGTCCGGAATTCTGCTGGTCTACACCGAGTGCCGCAACACCACCACCACCTCCGCACACATACATCCCTCCTTGAACCTCTTCCCCATGAATGCTTTGGCTTTTAAGGAACTTTGTGGCGTTTCTGCTCTTTCGGAGGCAGCTGCCCGAGGCAGCTTCCCAAGGCAGAACAGGGACTGACTGCTGAGGTTCCGCGGGGTCGGGGAGGTGGAGAAGCCAGTTCCCAAGTGGCTCGTCCCGGGTGTTACAGTCCCTCGTTACTAAGGACGCCGCCGCCCGCCGCCAGGCTTGGGGACCAGGGTGACTCTGCCCTTTCTGGGCGGAATACGGGTGAAGGCTGTCTTGGGGCATCCACAGGCGATCTGTGCCGTTCTCATTGTATTCTCAACTCTCATCCCTTCCAGGTTAGCCCGATCCCTTTAATGCAAGGATCGGTGCCGGGAGGAAAGAGAGCGTGGGCCACTCTGGAACGGAGGCTGGTGTTTTGGGGGAGCGGGGAGAACCTGTAGCCCACACATCTCCACGGCTCTGGCCCAATTTCTCCACTTTTTCACTTCGATCTAATTGGTCTTCAAGGTTCCCGAGGCTGCGCACCAGTTTTTGATGTCGATTGAACAGGGCTCCAGATTAATCACTTGTCCTCACAGCCCTTTGGAATAAGATTCACTCTCTAGCTGTTTAAAGCTTTTCTTCCTGTTCTAGGAAACAGCTTATTTTTCTGCTTTTCCTATCAGACTTTGACACTGGACTGTAAAGTTTTCCCATGGGTTTTTGCATATCCCTTCGACAGGCTGTATTATTTACAGAATTGGGTAGGGGAAGGCTACTCTGTCAGCTGTGGTTGGCTGCCTTATCTTTGTTCTTGAGAGAAGAGCTTGGACTTTTCCACCACACATGAAGATTTTATTTGAGAGCAGAGATACTTGCCCCTGCCAGCTACCATCAGATAAAATTAAATAGAAGGCCATACTTGTATCTCTGGGGTGCATGCTTAGTACTGCAATCATGTAAGTAATGGACATTTGACCATCTTTCCCTTTTAACTCTCACAACTCTGGCAAAACAGGAATAATTTTCTTCATTTTTATAGTGTTAAGATCTGGATTTGAACCCAATCCTATTTTCAAGGCTCTTCTACTATCTCATAAAAGAGTATGGGCATGGAGGCTGAAGAAGCCAAGATTGTTTGGAATTATTTTGAATTCCAAGATTAGGGAATCAACATTTTTTAGGGTAGATGCATTTGTAGTTAGAAATGAGTATAGCACAGAGGTTGAAAGCACAGACAGAAATCTTACAGTCTGGGTCAGACCCTGACTCTGCAGCTTACCATCTACTAGAAATTACTTAACCTTCCAAACTTTATTGTTTTATTCTAAAAATGGGGCATAGCAATAACACCCACCTCACAGTTTCACTGAGGGGCTTAAATTAGATGCATCTGCAATGCTTAGCACAGGGGCGGACAGAGGTGCTTAATCAATGATAGATGATGTTCTTATAAATACTAAGATCAAAGAAGAGGAAAATTTGGCTTCTTAAACCAACAACACTTCTATTTCCATTCTTGGCTTCTTCTCCTGTATCCAGACAGGCTGATTTCAGTTTAGGAAAAAGCATATCATGTACTATTTCCCATCCTAACATTTTTATGCAAGTAAAATCAGTTTAAACCAAGAACAGACTTAAAAGAGTAAGTCACAAAACTTGTAGCCTTATAAACTGCGTGTCAGGGCTTATCCTTTTTGGTGAGGTCATTCAATGTTTGGGAAAGAGTTCTGAAGTCACACAGACCTACCCAGCTTTAGGACTTCACCATGGACTGCTGTGAGCTAGTATAAATTATTTAATCTCTCAAAGCCTCGGGGTTTTTATTTATTCAAGACAAAGATTAATAATATCATCTTTCCAAAGTCACAGTAAGAATTAAGCCATATTATGTATGTAAAAGTGCTTAGCAGAATTCTTGGCACATCACTGTTCCTGAATAAATGAAACTTTATTTTCCTTCTTTCCTTGGTCATGATGAGAATTGACTGGATTATCGATTGATTATTTTGTGCATGAGCCTGTGATCAATCACTCTTCTTCCACAGATGGAAATGTGCACGCATATTAAGGTTAACAAGATTTGTGGTTGTGAAGTACAATTCTAAAGCCTCAGAGGCATGAAGGGTGTGTGGACGTTTTCCTGAGTCATCCTAGGAAACAAAAGGGAGTGGGCAGAGCTAGTTACCAGAGTTGGAAAGGGATGCATCAGTCATTACATTCAGGGGCTGTTAGTTGGTTCCTTTTGCAAATGGGCTGTGAACTGCAGATGTCCCTGGGAGAGAAAATAGAAAATTACTAGCAAATTCCTAAGAGAACCTGGCCTCTTTAAAGAAGAGAAGACACATTGAGCTGGGAGTTGGAGGAGAAATGAGAAATTGAGCCACAGACTCTGAAAGATATCATCTGCCAAGAGGGAGATGAGGCTTTAAAAAGAACTTTAAGGATTTGTACATCTAGTCATGATGCAGTAACTGGTACTGGACTAGTTTTTTAGCTTTAAACAACTAGAAAGCCAGGAGAAAATATTTGAGGCTGGCAGTGGACAACAGACAGCCAGAGATGGTTATTTCTGAGAGAGAAAAACTTACAAGGTGAACCCCCAAATCATCCAGCTCTCTGCTGGAAGAGATTTTTCTAACTGTAGCACAGAGAGCTGAGGTCCAAGCAGGGCTCAAGAGTTGGGCTGAACAGAGAGAGAACAGAGTTCAGCAAAGCTGAAATAGTTGAATCTGCAGGGTGGAGCATCAATAAGGAGGTAGCTTGATAGAGAATACTACCCTAATCCCATATGAGGACCCCTTGTGAGGCCATGACTGAGGACTGGGCTGTAGATGAGCAGGAGACCACCTGGGACTCACAAGTTAGCAAATATTTGTGGGGGAAAAGATACTAGCAATGCTGGGGGAAGAATTGTGCCCAAAGACTTTGGAATTCTGACCTGGAAAGAATAGAGATTTCAAAAACATTTTATTAACACTCCTGAAATCCAGCTAAGACACCAGAACTGCTTTTGTTTAGCAATAAGGGCTAACCTCTACAGCGGGGGTGAGCAAACCTTTTTGTAAAGGGCAATATGTTCAATATTTTTCACCGTGCAGACTATATGGTCTGTACTGCAGCTACTCAACTCTGCTGTTGTAACACAAAACCAGTCATTAAAAAATACTCAAATTAATAGCATGTCTGTGTTCCAAGACTCATTTCCAATATTTTCAAAAATAGAGAGTAGGCAGGATTGGTCTGAGGGTCAAAACATGCTCGTTCTAGAGTAAGACCTATTCCAGAATTGCAGTAACACAGCCTAAAACGGAGGCTTGACAAATAATTGGGGGGTGGGGAGTACAGAATTTTAAGGCCAAGTCCCATCAAGGTAGAGGAACTTGGGAAATGACTTGATTAAGGTGATCAGCCAGTAATTGAACTGCTTGCTAAACAATAATTAGCACTCTTCAGAGGAAGATAACAGAATTTAGAATTTCTTCAACATACTATTCAAAATCTAGTATTCAATTAAAAAAATCACTAGACAAACAAGAAAGTAAGAAAATATGCTCTGTAGTCAAGAAAGTAGCAGTCAATAATAACCAACCTGATGGCTCAGAGATTGGACTGAGCAGAAAAATATTTTATATCAGCTTTGATAAATATATCAAAAAATTGAATAAAAATGTGTTCAAAGAATGAAAGAAGCTGGCACAGTGGTGCATGCCAGTGCATCCTAGCTAGCCAAGAGGCTGAGACAGAAAGCTCTTGTGAGCCCAGGAGTTCAAGACCAGCCTGGGAAACATAGTGAGACCCCATTACTTAAAAAAAAAAAAAAAAAAAAATTTAATGTAAGAAAAAGCAAGGTCTAAAAATGAAGAAATAGGAAATCTTAGCAGAGAAATGAAAACTGTAATGAAAATAACTATCTCAAAATTCTGGAACTGAAAAGTACATTAACTAAAATGAAAAATCTAATAGCTTATTAGAGATGGCAAGAAAAAAGAATCAGTGAACTTGAAGATGGATTAGCTGAAACTATTCAACCTGAAGAAACAAGAGAAAAGAGACTGAAAAAAAAATAAATGCAAACTCAAGGAACCATGGAACAATACAAATAGTCTAACATACATAATTATAATTAGAAACTTCAGAAAGAAAAGAGAGTCAGATTCGGCAATTTTGAAAAAAAAAAATCCCAAAACTGATTATATTACAGATCCAAGAAGTTTGACAAATATAAAACAGGATAAACATTTTTTTAACTACTCGTAGGCATATTACAGCCAAATTGCGGAAAAATCGAAGATGAAAAAAAAGTCTTACAGCAGCCAGAGAAGACACACTGCATACATCGAACCAAGGATAACAATGATCACTGATTTCTTATGAGAAAGTGTCCGGAAGACAACAGAAAGACATCTTTTCAAGTTGGACCCGGTGGCATGTGCCTGGAGTCCCAGCTAGTTGGGAGGCTGAGGCAAGAGGGTCACTTGAGCCTAGAAGGTTGAGGCTGCAGTGAGCTATGATCAAGCCACTGCACTTCAGCCAGGGCAGCAGAGTAAGACACTTTGTCAAAAACAAAAGAAGGAAGGAAGGAAGGGAGGGGTGGAGGGAAGGAGGGAGGGAGGGAAGGAGGGAAGGAGGGAGGAAAAGAAAGAAGAAAGAAAGACATATTTTCAATGCTGAAAAAAAAAGTGAAGTCATCATTATGTGTCCAGTGAAAAGATCCTTGGGGGAAAAAAGAGATCAATAAAGACATGTTCTGATAGATGAAATCTGAGACAATTTATTACTAGCAGACCTGCACTATAAGAAATGGTGAAGATCCAAGGACTAAGGAAAAATGGTACCAGATGGAAGATCTATAGGAGGAACAAAGAAGCTGGAAATGGTAAATAAATGGATAAATATAAAAGAGAACCCAGGTCCAGACATTCTTAGAGAAGCCTCCCTGAAGGTAATTGTTCTTATGCCCTGGCTGGTACAACTGCTGCAGATGGGACGCTAGCCTGTACTGAGTACTTCCTGTGTGATAGGTAGCAGGCTAGACACTTTCTATCTGAAAGCTGATTTAATGTACACATCAACACTGTGGTAGAAATTACTATTTCCTACAGCTATGGTCCATAGTTGAAGAATTTGGAAGCAGGTCCTGGTAGGATATTGCTTGAGTCCTTTGGTCCCAGTCCAAGTCAGTTTCATATCTACTCAAGACAGAGAAATTTCAGCACAATCTGATGGCTTCTAGAATCATCTCAGTATAACCTAGCAAAGGATCTAGAAACTGTGATGGACTATTCACTCCTTAAGCACTTACTATGTGCTATACATTGCAGTATACATGATTTTATTTTAATGTAGACTTCGTGCACATTGTTTCTTGGTTTTTTTGTTTTGTTTTGTTTTGGTTTGGTTTGGTTTTGGTTTTGGTTTTGAGACAGAATCTTGCTCTGTTGCCCAGGCTGGAGTGTAGGCTCACTGCAACCTCTGCCGCCCGGGTTCAAGTGATTCTCCTGCCTCAGCCTCCTTCCTGAGTAGCTGGGATCACAGGTGCCCACCACCATGCCTGGCTAATTTTTGTATTTTTAGTAGAGACGGGGTTTCACCATGTTGGCCAGACTGGTCTCGAATTTCTGACCTCGTGATCCATCCAACTTGGCCTCCCAAAGTGCTGGGATTACAGGCATGAGCCACCACGCCTGGCCCTGGTTTCATTTTTTAATCCCTACAACAAATTTAAACTGGTACAATTATTCCCATTTGACACATGAGGAAACTGAGGTTTTCAGAGGTTAGGTCATATTCTCCTGGTCACACAGCTGGTAATGTTAAAAATCATGTCAGTCTGATACCAAAGCTCGTAACCACTAAATTGTAACATCATCATAGGATGAGGGAAAAAAAAAGAAAAAGTGAAAGTTTACTGCTAATGGTGACAAGGAGGCAAGTAACTGAGAGAATCATCAGACTTTAAATTCATTCTCAGGAAAGCTTGAGGGAGATGACCCCTGATGCGTGTGTGGTAGAAGCTCCAAATTTTACAGAAATGTAGGTTAAAGCCACTGGGGCCTGTGTGAAGGAGAAAAGAGGGATCACACCGAAACTGCTCCAATTAGGAGTGTCTCTACAAGGGCTTAAACTGGTAGTGTCCTTGGTTAAATCTCTGATTATTTTTCATATCCAGTGTTTAAATCATGAATGGAGCCCTCAGGGGTGGCACTGCAGTTAGCAACGCAGGCTTTCCAGGGAAATGTCTTTACTGATTGTTTCCCTGGAAACGGTTAGGCTTCCATTCTGCTGAGTATCCCCCAGCACTCTCCAAGTTCCCTCTGTGTTGGAAGTCTCTGTTTAGAGTGGGAGGAGGAAACATGTATCAGCTGCAACTTTCTAAAATGTTGCACTTTATTGCAATAAATGCCACTATTTCTGAAGCTGTCACAAATGTTGCAACACTGTCACAATAAATAATCACTATTTCTGAAGCTCTTGCAACATGTTGTGATATTGTTGCAATAAATACGTTGTTTATGAAACTGTTGCATTTATTAGAAATGTACTTTGGAGGCCGGGCGTGGTGACTCATGCCTGTAATCCCAGCACTTTGGGAGGCCAAGGCGGGCGGATCACGAGGTCAGGAGATCAAGACCAGCCTGGCTAACACGGTGAAACCCCGTCTCTACTAAAAATACAAAAAATTAGCCGGGCATGGTGGCGGGCGCCTGCAGTCCCAGCTACTTGGGAGGCTGAGGCAGGAGGATCCCTTGAACCCGGGAGGCGGAGGTTGCATTGAGCTGAGATCGCACCACTGCACTCCAGCCTGGGTGACAGAACGAGACTGCTTCTCAAAAAAAAAAAAAAAAAGAAAAAAGAAAAGGAAAGAAATGTACATTGGAAAAGGGAAAGTGTGTGTTGGGTATTAGGCGTAGCAGAATTCCTTCTTTCCTCCCCAGTGCTATGGAGATATAAAGTTCAAGAACACAACATGCGTGCTTTCGAGGAGCATATCATTATTCAGGAAGCCAAGACACCAGTGAATGAAAAGAAAACTCACTTTCTGCAATAGCGCGAAAGAGCAGTGAAGATGGTGCTCAGATGAACTGCAAGTGTCCAGATGAGGGAAACCATGGAAGACATCATGGAGGAGGTGAGACTTGTACAGGAGGTGAGAGTGAGCTGTTGGGAAGATATTCAGAATTGAGGGGCAAAGAGATGGGTAGTTTTCATGGGTGGACTTCAGGAGATTTGTGATCCATCTGAATTTACACACTAACATCCATGTATTTGTATATTTTTCTGGAAAGAGCAACCGATTGCATAAAGTTCTCAAGGAGTCTTTAGCAACCTAAGAAGTCAGAAAAAAAAAAAAAAAAAAAAAAAAAAGACAGTACCGTAGGGGCCAGAAAATTATCAACAGCTTTATCATGGGTCTTACAGAAATACACCATCACCTTGGGTTACCTGGTTTTTTTTTTTTCTAATTACCTATAAGTAATTTAAACGTGGATAATTTCAACATTATGGGGAGGGTCTCAAGGTCAGCAGAGTGGGGCACACTGGGGATAGAGAGGTCTTTTGGCACTGCTATACACTGAGTAGGTGACTGACTGCCTCTTTGGGAGCCCACTGTCTCATAAATTCTTGAATCAGGGAACACTTGGGGTCTCTCATAGGGAACCAGGTGCCCTGATTTGTGAAACGTCAGCTATAGTAATTTCCTGGTATGCATATATAAATAATATTTGACCTCTGTGTGGAAATAAAAAGGTTTTCACCTTGCATTCCTAGACTGTGATGCTCCATAGTCATTGGTCTGCCTATGAAACTTTTTCTTTTTCTCTTTTTTTTTTTTTTTTTTTGAGATGGAGCCTCGCTCTGTCACCCAGGCTGGAGCCTCCCGAGTAGCTGGGATTACAGGGGCCTGCCACCACTCCTGGCTAATTTTTCTTGTATTTTTAGTAGAGATGGGGTTTCACCATGTTGGCCAGACTGGTCTTGAATGCCTGACCTCGTGATCTGCCAGCCTCGGTCTCCCAAAGTGCTGGGATTACAGGTGTGAGCCACCGCACCAGGCCACTTTTTTTGTTTTTCAAAATTTTTGTAGAGACAGGCTCTCACTATGTTGCCGAGGCTGGTTTCAAACTCTTGGCCTCAAGTGATCCTTCCTCCTGGGCCTCCCAAAGTGCTAAGGTTACAAGTGTAGCCACCACAGTGGGCCTAGGAAGCTAAGTTAATACAAACCCCCTCTCCCTCTCTGCCCACAGCAACCTCATCTTCCATTCCAATTCCAGATTTCTTCTGTTCCTGGTAGAATTGTGAGATGCTGCATCTGCGTTCCAGCTTTCAAGAATATAATCTATCATCTGAAAACTTAAAGTCTTTTTTTAAAAAAATTAGATCAAAGCAGAGAGAAAATGATCCTCAAGTTTCTTTACCAAACTTGGTATGTTCTTTTGAACTGAAAACTGATGGGGTTGGAAGTGACTTTTGTAGTGAAAATGAGGCTGGAGTAATTAACATTGTTCCAGTGTTCTGGTTATGCGCAGGAGTGAATCATGATACCCAAATTACAATGACTCATCTCTTCTGAGAGAATAAATTGTGATTCTATGAAAGTTTTGCTTTACTAGGAATTTTTTGAAGGGTTCTGTTTGTTCTAGTTAGAAACCTACACAGGCAATATGGGCTTTGCAAAGGTATAAAATTTTCTTAAATAAAACTAAACAAAGAAGATCTATTTTGATTTTCAGGGTTGGATTTTTTTTTTTTTCCTGCCTTTCCTTTGCTTCTGGGAGAAAGTATGTTCAGACAGGAAGCTTTGAGCTACTCATAAATTCTCCCTAACACTGCAGAAATATATTTCACTATGAAATGGTGGAGATGACAGTAAGAGCCTCTTGTTTGGGGGGCAAAGCTGAGACATCCTGAATGCTATGGAAGTTTAATCTTCCATGCTGATGCAATCACAGGAATATTGTGCTCCTGGGGTTTTCTTTATTGCCAGCTACTGTCTAATGCCAGGACAAAAGGAATAATTTGATTACAGCCAAGGAAAGCACAGTTTGTTCCTGCTACTTTTAAGTTTCTTTCTGTTTTTCATTTGTTTTGAAATGAGAGATTGAGAACTCAGAATGTATTTGGTACAAAATGAAAGATAACTACTGCCTAGAGCTATATAGCAAAGACTGCAATATTTAGGGTGGCTCGAATAAAAGGAGCTCTCTGCTTCTTATCTAGTTAACAAAATGATAAAGGGATCCTGTCTGGCATATGTGATTAATTCTCCCTTAGGAAAGGGACATAAATTATTCTTAATTGCCGAGTTATGGGTCTGTTATAATTAAAGTTTGTTACTGGGGGGAAAATGATACCAAGGGAGCAAAGACTGGACAATCTGCCCACGTGGGAATGTGTCTTCACCTGAATTTGGACCCATTTGTGAATCAGCAAAACTTTAGCTTTCTTCCTCCATCCTGTGCTCCTTCTGTTATGAAACCTCATTGGCTCCATTCTTCCCCAAAGCTTATTTCTGTCTGTGAACTTTCCTACCCGTGTTGAGGTCGTATTCTATCAGTGGAGAGGAGGACTGAGTGTCTTCTCTTTTGGATGCAACTTGAAACCTGAAAATCTGAAAGGGGTAGAACATTCTCCAAATCTACAAATAGCAGATTGGCTTAATTTTCAAGCCTTCTTGTCCTCAAAAGAAAAGGGGGTGGGGTCAGGGTAGAAAGAGTTATGCAGTCATTTTAGGTTTTGCAGTTGGGATCAATGAAGGAGTTTGTTTGGCTTAGGATGGGAAAACCTTTTAGAGCCCCCTGGAGTTCAGTGAGCCAGATAGGTGATCAAGTCTCAGGATGAGGCCGGGCGCGGTGGCTCACGCCTGTAATCCCAGCACTTTGGGAGGCCGAGACGGGCGGATCACGAGGTCAGGAGATCGAGACCATCTTGGCTAACACGGTGAAACCCCGTTTCTACTAAAAATACAAAAAATTAGCCGGGCGTGTTGGCGGGCGCCTGTAGTCCCAGCTACTTGGGAGGCTGAGGCAGGAGAATGGCGTGAACCCGGGAGGCGGAGCTTGCAGTGAGCCGAGATCGCGCCACTGCACTCCAACCTGGGAGACAGAGCAAGACTCCGTCTCAAAAAAAAAAAAAAAAAAAAAAAAAAGTCTCAGGATGAAGCCAATGCTACAGGTACTGATGATAACATCAAACAGGTCTCAGGGTCTCCTAAGTTTAGTAGGGACCTTGAGACACCATGGAGACCACTCCTATACTTTCCCAACATTTGTATATTCTCAGACAGCTAAGAACCCATCAGCTTTATGAAGCCTTCCTAAAAGAGAGGTTCTGCAGAAATCTTATCTCCCCAACTAGCATGTTAGTACTTCATGGAAAGAAACTGTGTATTGGATTGATTTTTAATTTTTTAGTTTTTAACTTTTGTGGTACATAATAGGTATATATATTTGTGAGATACATGAGATGTTTTGATACAGGCATGCAATATGTAATAATCCCATAAAGGAAAATGGGGTATCGATGCCCTCAGGCATTTATCCTTTGTGTTACAATCTAATTTTACTCTTTTAGTTAGTTAAAAATGTACAATTAAATTATCTTTACTTGGACATTGTTATATCAACATTGTGTAGTAAAGTTCTGTGCACAGTTTAGATGTTTAATGCATATTTAAGGCCTAACTGAACATGTTCCTTGAACCTTTTTCTGGCACCTGCCCTCCTTAACCCACTAAGTTTGAGAAGAAATTGGGAGATGAAAGATGGTCCAACTACCTTCCTGTCCCTCAGTTTATAACCTGCTATGGTAAACTCGTGGCATCAGAAGTATTTATCCTCAACCCTCCAGCCTCCCCTTCCTAGTGTCCCCTCTTAACACCAAATAACCAATGAATAGAGGAATAGGTACAGACTAGAGAGCCTGGGCTCAGCTGCAGCCCAACTTAGCAGTGTTTCAGTTGAAAAGAACTTCTTCTCAGGCAAGAAATAACTAAGATCAGAGCAGAACTGAAGGAAATAGAGACACAAAAATCCCTTCAAAAAATTAATGAATCCAGGAGCTGGTTTTTTGAAAAGATCAACAAAATTGATAGACCACTAGCAAGACTAATAAAGAAGAAAATAGAGAATAATCAAATAGACGCAATAAAAAGTGATAAAGGGGATATCACCACCGATCCCACAGAAATACAAACTACCATCAGAGAATACTATAAACATCTCTGCGCAAATAAACTAGAAAATCTAGAAGAAATGGATAAATTCCTCGACACATACACCCTCCCAAGACTAAACCAGGAAGAAGTTGAATCTCTGAATAGACAAATAACAGGCTCCGAAATTGAGGCAATAATCAATAGCTTACCAACCAAAAAAGTCCAGGACCAGATGGATTCACAGCCGAATTCTACCAGAGGTACAAGGAGGAGCTGGTACCATTCCTTCTGAAACTATTCCAATCAATAGAAAAAGAGGGAACCCTCCCTAACTCATTTTATGAGGCCAGAATCATCCTGATACCAAAGCCGGGCAGAGACACAACCAAAAAAAAGAATTTTAGACCAATATCCTTGATGAACATTGATGCAAAAATCCTCAATAAAATACTGGCAAACTGAATCCAGCAGCACATCAAAAAGCTTATCCACCATGATCAAGTGGGCTTCATCCCTGGGATGCAAGGCTGGTTCAACATATGCAAATCAATAAATGTAATCCAGCATATAAACAGAACCAAAGACAAAAACCACATGATTATCTCAATAGATGCAGAAAAGGCCTTTGACAAAATTCAACAACCTTCATGCTAAAAACTCTCAATAAATTAGGTGTTGATGGGACATATCTCAAAATAATAAGAGCTATCTATGACAAACCCACAGCCAATATCATACTGAATGGGCAAAAACTGGAAGCATTCCCTTTGAAAACTGGCACAAGACAGGGATGCCCTCTCTCACCACTCCTATTCAACATAGTGTTGGAAGTTCTGGCCAGGGCAATCAGAGAGGAGAAGGAAATAAAGGGTATTCAATTAGGAAAAGAGGAAGTCAAATTGTCCCTGTTTACAGATGACATGATTGTATATCTAGAAAACCCCAGCGTCTCAGCCCAAAATCTCCTTAAGCTGATAAGCAACTTCAGCAAAGTCTCAGGATACAAAATCAATGTACAAAAACCACAAGCATTCTTATACACCAATAACAGACAAACACAGCCAAATCATGAGTGAACTGCCATTCACAATTGCTTCAAAGAGAATAAAATACCTAGGAATCCAACTTACAAGGGATGTGAAGGACCTCTTCAAGGAGAACTACAAACAACTGCTCAATGAAACAAAAGAGGGTACAAACAAATGGAAGAACATTCCCTGCTCATGGGTAGGAAGAATCAATATCGTGAAAATGGCCATACTGCCCAAGGTAATTTATAGATTCAATGCCATCCCCATCAAACTACCAATAACTTTCTTCACAGAATTGGAAAAAACTACTTTAAAGTTCATATGGAACCAAAAAAGAGCCCACATCACCAAGTCAATCCTAAACCAGAAGAACAAAGCTGGAGGCATCACGCTACCTGACTTCAAACTATACTACAAGGCTACAGTAACCAAAACAGCATGGTACTGGTACCAAAACAGAGATATAGACCAATGGAACAGAACAGAGCCATCAGAAATAATGCCGCATATCTACAACTATCTGATCTGTGACAAACCTGACAAAAACAAGAAATGGGGAAAGGATTCCCTATTTAATAAATGGTGCTGGGAAAACTGGCTAGTCATATGTAGAAAGCTGAAACTGGATCCCTTCCTTACACCTTATACAAAAATTAATTCAAGATGGATTAAAGACTTAAATGTTATACCTAAAACCATAAAAACCCTAGAAGAAAACCTAGGCAATACCATTCAGGACATAGGCATGGGCAAGGACTTCAAGTCTAAAACACCAAAAGCAATGGCAACAAAAGCCAAAATTGACAAATGGGATCTGATTAAACTAAAGAGCTTCTGCACAGCAAAAGAAAATACCATCAGAGTGAACAGGCAACCTACAGAATGGGAGAAAATTTTTGCAACCTACTCCTCTGACAAAGGGCTAATATCCAGAATCTACAATGAACACAAACAAATTTACAAGAAAAAAACAAACAACCCCATCAAAAAGTGGGCAAAGGATATGAACAGACACTTCTCAAAGGAAGACATTTATGCACCCAAAAAACACATGAAAAAATGCTCATCATCACTGGCCATCAGAGAAATGCAGATCAAACCCACAATGAGATACCATCTCACACCAGTTAGAATGGCAATCATTAAAAAGTCAGGAAACAACAGGTGCTGGAGAGGATGTGGAGAAATAGGAACACTTTTACACTGTTAGTGGGACTGTAAACTAGTTCAATCATTGTGGAAATCAGTGTGGCGATTCCTCAGGGATCTAGAACTAGAAATACAATTTGACCCAGCCATCCCATTACTGGTTATATACCCAAAGGATTATAAATCATGCTGCTATAAAGACACATGCACACGTATGTTTATAGCAGCACTATTCACAATAGCAAAGACTTGGAACCAACCCAAATGTCCATCAATGATAGACTGGATTAAGAAAATGTGGTACATATACACCATGGAATACTATGCAGCCATAAAAAATGATGAGTTCATGTCCTTTGTAGGGACATGGATGAAACTGGAAACCATCATTCTCAGCAAACTGTTGCAAGGAAAAAACCCAAACACCGCATGTTCTCACTCATAGGTGGGAATTGAACAATGAGAACACATGAACACAGGAAGGGGAACATCACACTCCAGGGACTGTTGTGGGGTTGGGGGAGGGGGGAGGGATAGCATTAGGAGATATACCTAATGCTAACTGACGAGTTAGTGAGCGCAGCACACCAACATGGCACATGTATACATATGTAACAAACCTGCACGTTGTGCACATGTACCTTAAAACTTAAAATATAATAATAATAAAATTTTAAAAAAAAAGAAAAGAAAAGAACCTTCTTCTCAGAGACCTTATTTACACTAAGACATACGTAACTGGTATGAAGATTTCCCCCAAGTAAGGGCATGTGCATTTTTAATATGAGGCTGAAACAACAATGGTGAGGTTTCAATAATCAGACAACAATTTGGATTAAGACTCTCTCATCCATTCTCACACCACATCAGTCCAAATATTGGCTTCTACATGTGTGTTTTCCCTGAGTCTCAGAAATAAACTGAAACTCATGAGTTTTTGTTCCAAGACCAAAAATTTAGTGTAATTTGCCCCATTTAAAAAGTTTGAACCTTCACGTCCAACTCATAGTTCACTCAACAGGGATAAAGTACTTGATGTCACAGGGGATATTCCAAGGGGGAAATGGAAGCATTATAGCTCCAGGCCTGGTATGGTGGCTCACTCCTGTAATCCCAACACTTTGGGAGGCCCAAGTGGGTGGATCACTTAAGGCCAGGAGTTCAAGACCAGCCTGACCAACACAGTGAAACCCTGTCTCTGCTAAAAGTAGAAAAAACTAGCTGGGCATGGTGGCATGTACCTGTAATCCCAGCTACTCAGGAGGCAGACACATGAGAATCACTTGAACCCAGGAGGCAGAGGTTGCAGTGAGCCAAGATCACGCCACTGCACTCTAGCCTGGGAGACAGACAGAGTAAAATTCTGAAAAAAAAAAAAAAAAAAAAAAAAAAAGCACTATAAGCTCCTGTGAAGAAGCCACCTCCTCTTCCTTTGGTGTAAATGACCTGGTGGCAATGTGACTAACTGCATCAGGTAACCATATGAGGGAGTGTGGAACAAGTCACCAAGGTGTCCTGAGAACTGAGGGAGAACGTAGCTCTTTTGTTCAGAGTTTTATTTACCATCCTTCCAGGACCTCTACTCGCAGACTTGCTCAGTCCAGAACCACCCAGCAGCTGATCTTAGTCCCTCAATGCATTCTATAGGGAGAGTGCCACGGGGATATCTGCATTGCAGGCTGGAGACCACTAAACCTCTAGCAGTTCTGTTGAGAGATTCTCAATAAGAGAAAAGGGTCAAATCATCACACATTCGGAAAAATGAATCTTTACATGCTTCGCGAAAGACTAACTACTATATTGTATATAAAGTAAAATAGTGCCATATGCCTGGGAAAAGTCCTTCAGATCTCAAGGTCTAGGGCATATGAGTTAAGAGAATTTTGTCCTATAACACTAGAGCAGTAAAGTGTGGGGAAGCATGCTAATCTCCCATGTTCCTCTGGAGCAGATGCTAGAACAATGAGATTTGCACTTTCTGTAGGTCTCAGGAAGCTCTAGCAAACACTGGTAAAGAAGGGAGGAGGGGTTGTCCTAATATGAAGGTCAGGATGTACTTCCTCCTGGAGATATAGCTGTACCATTGATAGACTTCTCTCTAAACAGGCCGAAAGAGAGAAAAATCAAGGCATGCCTTGGAAGAGAGTCCACAGGCAAGTAACATGAGAAAACAAACAAATGAAATTTCCTATGTGGTCTGGAGCAAGTCACTTCATTTCTCTGAGCCTCAATTTCTTCTTCTTTTTTTTTTTTTTTTTTTTTTGAGACAGAGTCTCACTCTATCACCCAGGCTGGAGTGCAGTGGCATGATTTCAGCTCACTGCAACCTCTGTCTCCTGAGTTCAAGTGATTCTCCTGCCTCAGCCTCCCAAGTAGCTGGGATTACAGGCACACACCACGATGCCTGGCTAACTTTTGTATTTTTAGTAGAGACAGAGTTTCATCATGTTGCCCAGGCTGGTCTTGAACTCCTGAGCTCAGGCTATCTGCCCGCCTCAGCCTCCCAAAGTGCTAGGATTACAGGCATGAGCCACCATGCCTGCCCTTCTCTGAGCCTCAATTTCTTTATCTGCAAGAGATAAAGGTATGTCTTTATCTCTAAGATTCATTCCACTGTATTCTTATTGTCTTAGTCCATGTTCTGTTGCTTATAACAGAATACCTGAAAATGGGTAGTTTATAAAGAAAAATAATTTATTTCTTACAGGAGGCTGAGAAGTCCAAGGTCTAGGAACCACATCTGGTGAGGGCCTTCTTACTGGTGGGGACTCTGAAGAGTCCTGAGGTGGTGCAGAGCATCGCATGGCAAGGGGTATGAGCATGCTACCTCAGATCTCTGTTCCTCTTCTTATAAAGCCACCAGTCCCACTCCCATGATAACCCCTTCATCTATTAACTCATGAATGGATTAATTCACTCATATGGATGAGCCCTCATGATCCAATCGCCTCTTAAAGGCCCCACCTCTCAATGTTGCCACACTGAGCACTAAATTTCAAACAGTTTTGGAGGATACATTCAAACCACAGCACTTATAAATCAGCATTTATGGGATTTTCACTTATTAAATTGTGAAAATATATTCTCAAAACATATGCCCTAGAGAGGTTGGGAAAGTCCTTAAGTTATAAATCATCAAAATAAATAAGTCAATAAACAACCATAGACAGTTGTTATATTTGTTAGTTAGAATTGCCATAATATAGTAGCACAAACTGAGTGCTTTAAACAACAGAAAATTGTAGTCTCATAATCCTGGAGGCTAGGAGTCTGAGGTCCAAATGTCAACAGCAGGGTGGGCTACTTCCTGGAAGGGCTGTGTCTATCCCATGCCTCTCCCCTAGCTTCTGGTGGTTTGCTCAGTTTGCATTCCTTGATTCGTAGAAACATCACCCTGATCACTTTCTTCATCATCACATGGTGTTCTCCCTTCATGTGTGTCTTTATATGTTGAAGAAGTAATGACCAATCCCTCAGTATATGACCTTAGTTGGAAATAGAGTCATTGCAGATGTAATTAGTGAAGATGAGGTCATTCTGGTGTATGGTGGACTCCTAATCAAATATGATTGGAATCATATCTGATGAAAAGTAGGGTTTTGGACACAGAGACATGCACACAGGTGTTCACAGGATGCCATGTGAAGATGAAAGCAAAGATTGTGGTTATGCTTCCACCTAAGTCAAGGGATGCCAAAGGTTGCCAGCAACCACTAGAAGCTAGATTATAGGCATGAGACAGATTCTTTCCTTACAGCCCTGAGAAGGAACTAGCTCCTCCCACACCTTAATCTCAGACTTCTAGCCTCCAGAACTGTTAGACAATAAATTTTTGTTGTTTAAGACCCCACTTGGTGGTATTTCCTTACAGCAGCCTTAGCAAATTAATATATATACTATATATTTACTTTTGTGTTGTCTTTCCCCTCTTACTAGAATGTAAGCCCCATGAGGCCAGCATCTAACAAGTTAAGAACATAAGGCAGATGAGTTTCCACAATTTATTTAACACACATCTATAAGGCTACACCTGTCTTGGCTCAAAAAAAAAATAGCTTAGAACACAAGAGGATAAGCAGAATTTCATTCGAGGATAGAACAAAATTAGCAATGAAGAAATATATATGCTCTGAGCTAATATGACAGATTGGAGAAATATATTTCAATGGGCAAGGACAGGAAAGCTTGGGTTTCTCCAAGACAAGTCTTAGAAAGGTTAATCCTTCCAGAATGGATGAAGGAGCTGACTGCAGTTCCAACTCACTAAACCAAGGTGGGAAAAGAGGAAACGGTCTACAGTGAGAGGGAAGACTAAGAAGAAGGGCTTGAGTGGACTAAGGGTTTCAGTGTACCTTCAATAGTGCAGGGCATGCATCCACTTAGGGCAGGAGACACATTCCTCAACCACACAGTGTTACTGACATTTTAGAGGGGACAAACTGTTTAGCATCCTTGACCTCCACCTAGTAAACGCTAGCAATGCCCTTCACTCATTGTGACAACCAAAAATGCTCCCTCCCTTTTTCTCTCTATCCAATATACATTTCCAAATACTACTTCCTGTTGAGAACCACTGGGCTAATGTAATAAGCGCTTGGTGTATGCCATTTGCTATCAGGCTTGGAAAGGGGAACAGCAAAAGCAAGGAAAGACTAGTCCAATGAAAGGAATGTGATGCTCAGCAGGCTGCTCACATGGGACCATAGGGATAAACATGGCAGTAGAAATGTCATTTACTTCTAGCATAGTTCAAGGTCAGGGCATACCCAATGCTGAATCCCAGAACATGGAGCTAGAGCTGCTTAAATACCTTCTGTTTTACATTAGGTCAAAATTAGTTCCAGAAAGAGATTGGGGGAGAACCTGAAACGGATGAACAGGCGTGGAAATAGGAAGGGTGCGGAAAAGCAGTCTGGGCAGGCAGGTAGAGAAGTTAGGAGGTTGAATTTCCCCTTGCATTTCACCTGGTAGCAGCCAGCAAAAAGAGAGAAGAGTGTCTTATTCCTGTTTCCCACAGGGTTATACCACTCTTCTCCTCCCTACCCATCCCTTTCTTCATTCTGTTCTTTTATTCATCCAGAAGAGATCAGATCATTATAAAAAGGGGAAAACAAGTGACCAAAGGGCAAGGCTGATGGCTTGGTGGACATTCCCATCTGCTTTGCCTGGGAAGGAGGAGGTTCACTGGCCAACTGTGCCTATATGTGAGGCTTTGGTATATTTTAGCTGCAGTGGGCAGAACCATGTCCTTCTCTTCATCATCTCCCAGAGTCCCTATAGTAAGGGAGGACAACATTCTTCCTCGCCCTCTTAGGTATCTTCAGTCAGGCCCAAGAATCAAACTAACATATGACCGATGAGTAGGAGAAAAGCATACAAATTTTAGTATTTTTTACATGTACATGAGAACCTTCATGAAAAAAATGAAGACTCAAAGAAATGATGACTAGAGCAGAAAAACTTTTGATAAATTATATTTATAATAAGAGCTTATCTGAGCAAAGAATGATTCATGAATTGGGCAGCACTCAGGATCAGCAGAGGTTCAGAGAGCTCTGCCCTGCAATGTGATCAATGAGCACTTACAGACAGAACGGGAAATAAAGTACAGAAGTAGTTTGGTTACAGCAAGACATTTTGCCTTATTTGGATATGGTCTGATTAGTTACCTGCTTGGGATTGACTGAGACTCAGCTGTTTGTTACGTTCCTAAGTAAGGTTTTCAGTTTGTTTATGTACTAAGTTAGGTTGTGATTCCATACACAGGAATTTCAGGTACAGAGATATGCTCAGTCAAATTTAATTTAATGAACTTTCAGAAAATGAAAAATAAATGTGTGAAGCAATAACAAGACAAAGGGAGTTTGGGCTAGGGGCAGTAAATTGTGGGGAAGTGACTAGGAGATATATGGGGGATGGGATAAACTAGTGGAAGATAAGAGATATTTTAGTAAATTTGTACAGATCCATTTCAGTGTTGATTCCTAGTCTCTGATGATGAGGATGTTCATTTCTTCCTGCTATAGAGAGAGCACTTTTCTGGCTGGGAGTGGCAGCTCATGCCTGTAATCCCAGCACTTTGGGAGGCTGAGGCAGGTGGATCACCTGAGGTCAGGAGTTTGAGACCAGCCCAACCAATATAGTGAAACCCCACCGCCTCTACTAAAAATACAAAAATTAGTCAGACATGGTGTCATGCACCTGAAGTCCCAGCTACTTGGGAGGCTAGGGCAGGAGAATTGCTTGAACCTGGGAGGCAGAGGTCACAGTGAGCCATGATCGTGCCACTGCACTCTAGCATGGGAGACAGAGCAAGACTCCATCTTGAAATAAAACATACAATAAAAGAGAGAGCACTTTTCTCCAGGGAAATTTTCTGGCCTGCTTTTAGGTAGAAAAGGGGAAGTCAGAGGGCTCTTCCTGCATCTGCTGTTTCTCATAATATTCAATATGCCAAAGCAGCATATTTTGGGGTGATTTGTCCTAAATTCTTTCACCATCCAGCTAATGAAATGCTAACATTTTTCCAAAAGTCTGGACCCTAAGCCATGCCCTAGCTTGATAAATCCCAAGAACAGCTGCTAGGATGATACCACCAAGAATATGACAAAAAGGAAATTCTGGACCCCAGATTGAAACCAAGGTCAGTACCTAAGGCACAGAGACCAACTTTGCTGTTCCCACACTGATATGGTTTGGCTGTGTCTCCACCCAAATCTCATCTTGAATTGTAGTTTCCATAATCCCCATGTGTCATGGGAGGGACCTGATAGGAGGTAATTGAATCATGTGGGTAGGTTTTTCCCATGCCATTTTCATCATAGTGAGTAAGTCTCACAAGAGCTGATGGTTATATAAAGGGCAGTTCCCCTGCACGCAGTCTCTTGACTGCCACCATGTAAGACGTGCCTTTGCTCCTCTTTCACCTTCCACCATGATTGTGGTGCCTCCCAAGCCATGTGGAATTATAAGTCCATTAAACCTCTTTTTCTTCATAAATTACTCAGTCTCGGGTATGTCTTCATTAGCAGCATGAGAAAGGACTAATACGCACACCCAATCCCATGAACTGAAGGCATGAAGTGGAAGAGTGAATAAATACTTCCTCAGTAAGGAAGACTCAAAGCAGAAAATGTGCAGAGGTAAACAACTTCTTGGTTACCTTTCAAACATAGAAAATCATTTCCTATTAAAATTCTTCAGGGACAACACAAAAATGAAAAAGCTCTTCACGCAGTAGAGGCAAGGAGCCCATGTAACACCTGACTCTTCCTTGCAGTTAATTTTCATTTAATATTTCTTATGAGGACTGAACTACTGAGTAACAGACACCAACGGGTTACTCCCCACCACCTTGTCTTTTTATTCTAAACCACATAGTGAGTGAGAAAATCAGAACATAAAATTCTTCCATTGCTCCTGGGGCAATGACTGTGCATTTATATTCTTGTTTTATGATGGAGAGGAGGGCCCTGCTCTCTCTTTAAAAGACTCTTAAAATCTGTTATGCATTTACCAGAATGTGGGTGAAAAATTCAAGATAAAAGCCTAATCATGTTCTGAGAAGGACATAATTATACAGTAATAGTTTGATAGCCCCTACTCTGAGAAAGCAATCACATTAAAGCAGACCCTCTTCATACAACTAATAGTCCTTTGTTTCTGGAATAAGGGGGATGGTAACAGTGCTTGGGCAGAGAAGCCTCAGAGTTCCATCATCCATTTTGGTTTGCAAATAGGTTAAAGGAGAATTTAGAGAAGAGACCAAAGGTTTTTCTTTCTGGAAATGCAACATGGCTGTTTGTGTTCTGTTTTTCTTTTCATCAATCAGAAAGATCAGATATTGCTTTACAGAGAAGAAACATTAAAACTTTAGTTTCTAAGATGAAAAAAAGGTCCCAAAGACTTGACAATCTCTGAATTTTCTCTTTCCACCCCCACCTCCTCACTATTAGCAACTTTTCCTTTGTAGGTTGAGGGAGGGCAGCAGTGGAGGCTGGAAAGCTAGGGGAGTGGTAAAGGAATAGCCAGATGTATTAGTCCATTCTCATGCTGTTAATAAAGGCATACCAAACACTGGGTAATTTATTAAGGAAAGAGGTTTAATGGACTCACAGTTCCACATGGCTGGGGGGCTTCACAATCATGGCAGAAAATGAAGGAAGAGCAAAGGGACTTCTCACATGGTGGAGGGCAAGAGAACTTATCCAGGGGAACTCTCATTTATAAAACCATCAGATCTAGCAAGCCTTATTCACTACCAGGAGAACAGTATGAGGGAAACCACCCCCATGATTCGATTATCTCCACCTGGTCCTGCCCTTGACCTGTGGGGATTATTACAATTCAAGGTGAGATTTGGGTGGGGACACAGCCAAACCATATCGCCAGAGTTAGTGGATGCTGTTTGTGGATTCTCTGAAAGGGGACAGGCTGAGCTCTAGTCTGCGCTGCAGAAACTGGATGGGGCAGCTCCATGCACTGGTCCCCAGCCTCCACCTTTATATTAGGGAGCTAGTAGAAAATCTCTTTCAATCCCAATATCCAATGATTCTGTAAGTGTCAAACTTTCTTTCCCATTTATGCTGCTAGTGAGTTTCCCCACTGCTCCCCTCCACACACACCAAAAATCTGTTCCCTGACTTTCTATGAATAGGAGAAAGAGGATCTGATTTATTTTGGAATGAGGACCACAAGGGGGTTGGCATCTCTGTGCTGTCAGGGTCTGGAGGCTGTCTGGTTTCTTCCGGGCCTCTTAGTTGCATCCTGAGCCCTGACCCAGGAGCCAGAGTGACTCAGGCATTTCTGCAGCCTCCCTTCTCAGAGCACCACTGTGGCATTCTGGGAAGCAGTGAGCACCCAGCTAGTAGCTGGTTGTGAGGTACACGTATCATAAAACAAATCATTAGCTCTGCAGGATTGGGCCACCTCCTAATTATGTAAATGGACCTCATTGTTAGGGTAATTTACTCCACAAAAAAAAAAAACAAAATAAACCAGGCATTTTCCCATAGCAGAATGTTAGAGCTGGTGGAAATCTTGGAAGCTAAGCCCCGATTTACTAATTTTGCTGATAAAAAAAAGAGGCCCAAAGAGAGGTAAGATTTAATTGCTCCAGATCCTACTCCTGGCCTGGCTAGGAACAGAGCCTGAACAGAAGCAGGTGGCCTGATCCTGATCTCTGTGATGGCTCCTTCGTTACACTGGGATGCCAGCAGAAGGAATGCATTCTGCACACCCAGGAGCACGGCCCCAGTATGGGACAGAAGGATGGAGGGGAGGGAAGCTGCCGCAACTGTGAGCAGGTGATGCCGTGTACAGCAGAGCACTTTGCAGAGTGTTGCTGTCAGGATGCAGTGGACAGAGTGCTGGAGAAGCATTTTGGAAGTACACAGACTTGGAATCACAGCCAAGCTAAGCTCTGTTTTTTATGTGCTTTGTGAGCAGACAATTCACTTATGAGTCCCAATTTCCACATGTCTGCAATTTTCTTGCAACACAAAAGTACTGAAAAGATTAAATAAAATAATTTGTGTAAAAAATGTCCGACACACATGAATAATAAACATTGGTTCCCTTCCCCATCTTTCTTTGTAACTTCTTTTTCTCTATGCTGTTGTTGTTGTCTATTGAAAGAGAAGGGGGGCCGGGCGCAGTGGCTCACGCCTGTAATCCCAGCAATTTGGGAGGCCGAGGTGGGTGGATCACGAGGTCAGGAGATGGAGAATATCCTGGCTAACACGGTGAAACCCCGTCTCTACTAATACTACAAAAATTAGCCGGGCGTGGTGGTGGGTTCCTATAGTCCCAGCTACTCGGGAGGCTGAGGCAGGAGAATGGCGTGAACCCGGGAGGCGGAGCTTGCAGTGAGCTGAGAATTTCACTCTTGTCGCCCAGGCTGGAGTACAGTGGTGCGATCTCGGCTCACTGCAATCTCCACCTCCCGGGTTCAAGTGATTCTTCTGCCTCAACCTCCCAAGTAGCTGGGATTACAGGTGCTTGCCATCATGCCCAGCTAATTTTTGTAATTTTGGTAGAGACGGGGTTTCACCATGTTGGCCAGGCTGGTCTAGAACTCCTAAGCTCAGGTGATCTGCCTGCCTCTGCCTGCCAAAGTGCTAGGATTACAGACGTGAGCCACTGTGCCCAGCCACTATCCCTGCTTTGACTAGACCCTAATGACATTAGTTTTATACTGACACACCTACAATTTAGCTACATTTTTTCATAGCATAAAATGGTTCACTGAACAAAGGGAAGGCTGCTCAGTATTACTGCTGTCTCGTGGCCTTGCTATGTAAAATGCTTTAAGATGATCGAGCATTAAGTACAGAGGAGGCAGCTACTGCACACCAGCACTGAGTAGAAGCAAGGAAGGTAGAGCAAGAAAAAGACTATTCTACTCATCCTTGAAAATTCTAGTAAATCTCTAGTGTAAAAATGTGACAATTCTTCTATAAATGTAAATGTCTCTTTTATACTCTGTCCTAGTCATTTTGTACTGCTATAATGAAATACCTGAGATTGGGTAATTTATAAAGAACAGAAACTTATGCCTCATAGTTCTGGAGGGTGGGAAATCCAAGATCAAGGCATCAACAGATTCAGCATCTGGTGAGGGCTGCTCTCTGCTTTTAAGATGGCTCCTCATTGCTGCATCCACTGGAGGAGGTGGATGCTCTGTCCTCACATGGTGGAAGGGACAAAAGGGCAAAAAGGCCCAGCTAGTTCCCTTGAGCCCTTTTATCAGGGCACTAATCCCATTCATGAGGGCAGGGCCCTCATGACTTAATCATCTCCTAATGGCGCACCTCTGAACACTGGTGCACTGGAGATTAAGTTTCAACATGAGTTTTGGAAGAGACACAGCATTCAAACCACAGCACACCCTCAGGTAAAGGACTGGCTATAACATTTTCTATTGCTTACTTTCTTCCTTTGTGCTCCATGGCCTTTTGAACAAATCTCTACTGTGGACATGGTTATATTATGGTAATTTTTTGCTTGTCTGTCTTCTTCATTAGAGGAAGCTTGTCTAACTCTTGTAATGAAGTCCTCAATTTGAGCCTACCATTTCAGCAAAGAAGAATAAGCATCAGGTATATCAAAGTATGGGGAAAATGTAAACTTTTCAGCATGGTTGGAATGTAAGGTACGAGGGGGCAATAAGAGAGATAAGGATGGAAAAGTAAATAGAAGTCAGAATGGGGTCTGGGCATGGTGGCTCATGCCTGTAATCCCAGAACTTTGGGAGACAAAGTGGGCAGATAACTTGAGGCCAGGAGTTCAAGACCAGCCTGGCCAACATGGCAAAACCCCATCTCTGCTAAAAATACAAAAAATTAGCCAGGCTTGGTGATGCACACCTATAGTCCCAGCTGCTTGGCAACAGAATCGCTTGAACCCAGGAGGCAGAGGTTGCAGTGAGCCAAGATGACACCAGTGCACTCCAGTCTGGGTGACAGAGTGATACTCTGTCTCAAGAAAAAAAAATATACAAGTCAGAATTGGTAGGACCTTATATGTATTGCTAAGAAAGTTGGACTTTATCCTGAAAATAAATGGGATCAAATGGTTCATTTTCAGCAGGCGAGAGAATGTCTGTGTTCATATTTTCAGAGGAATTGTTCTGACACTAAAAGGAAGAATGAATTGGGGGATGAAAAGTACAAAGACAAGAAGATCTGGCCAGGCACGATGGCTCACACCTGTAATCCCAGCACTTTGGGAAGCCGAGGTGGGCAGATCACTGAGGTTAAGAGTTTAAGATCAGCCTGGCCAACATGGTGAAACCCCACCTCTACTAAAAATACAAAAATTAGCCAGGAATGGTGGTGCATGCCTGTAGTCCCAGCTACTCAGGAGGTTGAGATGGAAGGATTACTTGAGCCCAGGAGTTGAAAACTGCAATGAGCCGAGATTGCACCTCTGCTCTCCAGCCTGGGCAACAGAAGGAGAACCTGTCTCAAGAAAAAAAACAAAACAAAAAAAAAGACAAGGAGAGCTAATGGAGAACATGAAGGCAAGAAATGATGAGATTCTAAAGTAGATCAGTGGCATTGAGAATAACAAGGTAGAAACGTATTATATATATATTAAAGAGGTAGAATAGATAGGTCTTTATGAACTTTTTGTTACTATCTTGGTCTACTCTGGCTACTCTAACAAAATACCATAGACTGGGTAACTTGAACAGCAGAAATGTATTTTTTCACAATTCTGGAAGCTGGAAGTTCAAGATCAGCGTTCCAGCATTGTCAGGTTCTGAGAAGGCCTCTCTTCCTGGCCTACAGACAGCTGCCTTCTCACTGTCCTCACATGGCCTTTCCACAGTGCATGGGCATGAAGAGAAATAGAGATGTCTCTCCCTCTTTCTCTTCTTATAAAGCCACAAATCCTATCAGATTAGAACCCCACCCTTATGACCTCATTTAACCTTAACGACCTCTTTAAAGTCCTATCTCCAAATATAATCATATTAGAGGCTAGGGACTCAACATATGAATTTGGTGAGGGGTGGGGACACAATTCAGTTCAAGGCAGATGGCAAGGAGGAGTTAAGTGTGGCTCCTAGGTTTCTGGCCTGAGTATGTTACATGAACAGGGTGCTATTCGCTGATATAGAAAACACAAGAAAAGGAGTAAAGACTGATTTTGACAGGAGCAGTGACAAATGTAGCTTTGAACATATGTGTGAGCCATCTGTGGTACATGTAAGTGGGGATGCCCGCAGGCAGCTTAATGAATGTATGGGGCTTCCAGCAGACAAATCTGGGCTGCAGCCCAGACACCTGAACACTATCAGTGAACTCATAAAGTTGAATTCAACAAACAAATCAGAAAACCCAAGGAAAATGGTTAGAAGAAAAAGAGCAGTGAGTCTAAATCAGAACTTTGGAGAACATCAGTAATTAAGGATTTCTGGGGACATCAGAGCCCTGTGTTATTGAGGTGGCAGAAATGAAAGAAGAAACCAGGTGCAGTAGTTCACGCCTGTAATCTCAGCACTTGAAATATTTGAGGTCAGGAGTCCGAGACCAGCCTGGCCAACATGGTGAAACCCCGTCTCTACTAAAAAAAAAAAAAAAAAAATACAAAAATTAGCCAGGCTTGGTGGCATGTGCCTGCAATTCCAGCTACTTGGGAGGCTGAGACAGGGGAATCGCTTGAACACAGGAAGTGAAGGCTGCAGTGAGCCGAGATTGTGCCACTGCACTCCAGCCTGGGTGACAGAGTGAGACTGTGTCAAAAAAAAGAAGAGGAAGAAGGAGGAGGAGGAGGAGCATTGGAAAGAGGAAAAAAGAAAGAAAAGAAAGAAGAAAATCAGGTGAGAGTGCTGACTCCAAAATCAAGTTCAGAAGTTTCCAAGTATAGTGCCTACAGGAGTGCCCACTGTCCTGAGAAGGCAGGTGAAATAAAATATCCACGAGGTCTAGAGACCACCAAGTCACTGGGGACCTTAGAAAGTCTTGCTTCATTGGAGGGATGTGGGCAGAATCTGGGTCTCAGTGGGTTAAGGAGGCATTGAGAGATGAAGAAGGGAGTAATAGAGACATCTTTACATGCTGATTAACATCAGTCCATGTGTCAGCACATGCGGAAAATGGCCCTATAATCAGTTATTAATCAACCTATTCATTTATACACTTCTCTAACTTTTCCACAAAGACCTCATGAAAGCCTTTATCAAATACTTGGCTGAAACCCAGGTGTACTATGGTAACAGTTTTGCTCCAAACTGCTTAGCCTGGTTGCTCTATTCAGAAAAGGAATGTTAACCTGGCATTGTGTGATTTTAGCTAAACACTTCAGCTTCTAGTGAAAACAAATTATTTGTTAATTAATCTCATGATCCAGAACTATGGACAGAGTCCATGCCAAAACTATTAGCCTAGCATTTTAAGAACACACCTTTACTATTTTGAAAACAGAACAAATTGTGCCCATCTCTAGTATTCTGGTAACTCTTCTGATTCCAAGACTAATAAAAAAAGAAAGAAAGAAATGCATATATATTCACATATATTCCTCAGGGCAGGAGTTTGTAAATTTCGTCTTCAAGATATCTCAATACTCTGGAAAACAGTACTTCTGAGCATAAAGACTTGGATTCATTTCACTTAATTGGATATTCTTCTTCCTTTGTGGGCTTCCATTATCACTTCAAAACACACCCTTCCTCTTTGGAATCTCTTACAAGTGCGCATTCAGAATTATATGTGTGAAAGCTTTACGTGTTATATTCCCTTTCAGAGTTTTATGCCACAAAATTATGCCAAAAAATTCAGTTTTCAGTCCGACTTTCTAAAAATGATGGAAACACATCAGCCTGTCTTTTTCTTGTGAACTCCAAAATTGTATAATTATTTTTGCTCAAACTTCCATCACTTCTACTTTGGGAAAAAGTTTTATTTTTGTCACATTTAGGACCAGAATAGCCATCACTTAGTCCTTCACCTCCTCTGGGTGTTTTAAGATTTGATCTTTGATTTTTACCAGTTTGAAAACTAGGACAATACCTGGATATGGTATTTATGTGCTGTTTATTTCTGAGAGAGTGAAAGTCCTTTTCTCTGCCGCTGGTAAGGTTGAGGTGGGGGTTACAAGTCATTCAGATTTCTGCTAGAGCTCAGTTGAGTTGGGCTGGACCACAGATTTAACATGCCTTTGTGTAGATATCTTTGTGTTGGTCTTGCTTGGGGCTTTCTGAGCTCCTTGGGACATTGAGTTGATATTTTTCACCACATTTGGAAAAATTGTGGCTCTTATTTCTTCAAAAGCTTTCTCTGGTTTTGTTCTTTCTTATCTTTCCTGGGATTTCAACTACATGTAGGTTAGACCACATGATAATATCCCACAGGTCCTGACATTCTGTTCATTTTTTTTCCAGCTGTTTTTCTTTTCTCCTTCAGTTTGAGTAATTTCCACTGACCTTTCCTCAAGTTCAGTGCTTTGTTCCATAGTGGCATACAATTGGTTATTGAGCCCATTCAATGATTTTTTAAATGTCAGATATTGTATTTTTTAATTCTAGAATTTCCATTTTGTTCTTTTGTTAAAGTGTTGATTTCCCTCCTGAAGTGCCCCATGTCTTTACGTATTATGTCTATCTTTTCCTATAAATTCCTGAACATTTTTAATACTTGTTTTATTGTTTGAAATCATTGTCCTCTAACTCTAATAACTGGATTTGCTTCTAGTGACTGCTTTGCTCTAATGGAAGGTCATATAATGGAAGGTCATATTTTCCTGCTTCTTCACATGTATGTGTATGTGTATATATATATATATATGACCTCGTGAAAACTTTTATCAAATTTTTTGCTGAATCCCAGATGTACTATGGAAACAGTTTTGCTCCAAACTGCTTAGTCTGGTTACTCTATTCAGAAAAGGAATGTTAGCCTGGCATTATATGATTTTAGCTAAATACTTCAGCTTCTAGTGAAAACAAATTATTTGTTAATTAATCCCATGATCCAGAACCATGGACAGACAGAGTCCATGCCGAAACCATAAGCCTAGCATTATGTGTGTGTGTGTGTGTGTGTGTGTGTGTATACACACACACACATATATATGTATGTATACACACACACACACACACACACATATATTTAGAGACATGGTCTTATCATGTTGCCCTGGCCAGATTTGAACTTCAAATTCCTGGGCTCAAGCAATCCTCCTGTAATTGCCTGATATCTTCTTGCCCACTGCAGAGATAAACCAAATTCACTGAGACAATAGTATTGCAATAGGGGAAGAGTTTAGTTACCACAACATAGCCAAGCTAGAGGACGGGAGTTTTCACTCAAGTTTGTCTTCCCAAAGCCTCAAAGGTTAGAGTTTTTCAAGGGTAGTGTGGTGGGCAGGGGGCTAGGGAATGGGTGCTATTGACTGGTGGTGCTGAAATCATAGGGGTGTGGAAAACAGTCCTTGTACACTGAGTCAGCCTCTGGGTGGGGGCCATGGGACCTATTGAGTCATGGGTGGAGTCAGTTGGTTGCATGAATGCAAAAGTCTGAAAAACATCTCAAAAGAGCAATATTAGGTCCTACAATAGTGATGTTATCTATATAGGAGCAATTGGAGAAGTCACAAATCTTGTGACCTCCAGTGCAGTAAATGATTATGAAAAGGCAAGCTATACCTACATTTTAGCAGAATTTGAGCCCCTCCCATAATCCTAATCTTGTGGCTTTCATTAGTCTTACTATGGTGGTTTCAGTTCCCAAACAAAGAAGGAGTCAGTTTCAGGGAGAAATTATTTTCATCCTTGCTTGAAAGTTAAACCACAAACTAAATTTCTCCCATGGTTAGTTTGCCCTGTGCCCAGGAATGAATGAAGACAGCCAGCCTGTGAGGCTAGAAAGAAAATGGGGCAAGCCATGCTAGACTTCTCTCACTGTCATAATCTTGGCAAAAGGCAGTTTTACTCCTGCCTCAACCTCCCAAGTAGCTGGGATTACAGGCTTGCACCACTGTGCCCAACTTAACACCTTTTATTATACTCCTGTTTAAAAAAGAATGGAGACTGGAGTATTATATTTTGTTTATTTCCAAGCAAGTGAAAGCCCTTTTCTCTAGCTGCTGATGAGGGTTGAGGAGACAGTGCTGATTATTCAGATTCCTCCTAGAGCCAGCTGGAGCTGGAGCTGGACCCTGGTTTTAACTAGATTGAGTTAATCTCTGATTAGCCCAATCCCCAGTGCTGCACCCACTGCCCAGGGGCTGATATTTTTGGATCCTATCAGTATTTCAACTGGGAGTAGGTTGGGTTTCTACTTCAGATAATTTTGGTTTATAATTCAGCTCCAGTAGTGCCCTAGAATCTAGACAAAATTCTGGACATATAGCTTTCCGCTTTTCATCCCTCCCAGACTGTTGCCTTCTCTGAAAAAATCAGGATGGAAGAGTATGTGTTGTAGGGGGGCAGTGGGGAGTAAAAAGGATGGTTGGATCAAGTCGTTTGACTTTGCATTTGGGGTTCTTCCAAAGTCCAACCCAGTCAGCCAGCCCTCACTACCATTCAAGGCCTGGGTGTCTTTCTCATCCATGCAGACTCCCCATCCACAGCCGACTTGTTTCTTCTCATCTCCACCAGACTAGGCATCCACCCCCAAGGATGGACGCTTAGGCTCCTCTCCACTCACTGATGAGGAGCCCATTTTCTCTGGACATCAGCTCATCATGGCTTCTTTGCATCTACTGCTCTTAGCTAGATCCACAGAAAACTATGATTTTTCTTTTGCCTCTCTTTCTCTTTTTCTTTCTTTCTTACTTTCTTTCTCTTCTTTCTTCCTTTCTTTCTTTCCCTTCTTTCCTTCTTTCCTTCCTTCCTTCCTTCTTTTTCCTTCCTTCCTTCCTTTTTTGTTACCTTAGGAGCAAAGATTTTTTGTATCCTTCTTCATTCCAACTGTAAGCCGACTTCCCTTCAACTTTTAAAGAGATAAATTTGTCAGTCTGTCACATAAGAAGTGGAGACACTCCACATTTGTTCAAATGAGACTGCCAACAGATAGCCAGTTATAAAAAGGCTTTCCCTCACCCCACCAGCCCTCCATAATAATGCATCTTTTCCTCTTTTATAATCTACATCCTGAGGCACTGCCATTCCTGACAGCGTTTGTCACTGAAATGCACAGCTGAAGCAGAATGTCTGAATGCAGGGACTGGGTGCTGGGAAGTTATAGGCTGAGAGTGAGAGAGCTAAACACAGCCAGTGCAACAATCTTGTTACCAAGAATGGCCAATGTGATAGAGACCAGTGCAAGATGCCAAGGATGATGCAGTTCACACAGAATCACACAGAGTATATTTAAACCAAGTCCAGAAGATATTGTACTCTAACTATGGTTTTGAAAGTGCTTTCTCAATAATTCAGTATGGAAAGATCAATAAGGGACAAGAGAACAAGAATATAATGTCTTATATATTTTTGGTAATTTCCTTTAAATCTATATGCATACATTGAATAGATTATATCTTATTCAATATTGTAGATAATCTTTCTGGTCTATGTAGTGTTGGGTTGTAACACTTTATGTTATATTAGGCCAGGCATGGTGGCTCACACCTGTAATCCCAACACTTTGGAGGCCAAAGCAGGCAGATCATAAGGTCAGGAGTTTGAGACCAGCCTGACCAACATGGTGAAACCCCATCTCTATGAAAAATACAAAAATTAGATGGGCATGGTGGCACGTGCTTGTAATCCCAGCTACTCAGGAGGCTGAGGCAGGAGAATCGCTTGAACCCAGGAGGCAGAGGTTGCAGTGAGCCGAGATGGCACCATTACACTCCAGCCTGGGCGACACAGTGAGACTCCGTCTCAAAAAACAAAAACAAAAACAAAAACTTTATGTTATGTTTAAGAAAGATTTGTGTTTCCTTGAGACACAAATGACATATGGTTATTATCTTGACTCCTGGTGGAAGGGAATAGCTCTAAACAGAAATCATTCTCAGTTGGTGCAGCCAGATAATAATAGCTACAGAATATTTATCCATTTAACCACATGCCAGGTACTATACTGGGTGCTTCAATATAGTATCTTGGACACCTATAAAACACTGCCAGATTGGTAGGTTTTATCACCATTTTACATTTGAGGAAACCGGCTTAGAGAGGTTAAATAATTCATACATGTGATAAATATTTATGAAACAGTCATTAATTTGTAGGAACTGGGCTGGGTGCTGGGGTTACATTGGATAAATAAGACAAATGTATAATCTAATAAAATTTTTAACGTCTTTTTTTCCCCTTTCAAGCTTTGTGCTAAATGAGAAATAAAACAGCAACCGAAGAAGCAAACATCAAAATGTCCACAATATTATTGACAGACCTATTGGATATTCCACCACCAGGTCACACATCTTGCTGGACAAATGTCGACCTTCTGTCCTTTAGGGATACACCTCCCGCCCAGGGCAAAGCAATCCGGGATGTGGATCTTGCCACCAAACCAGCAACAGAAAAGAGAAATTCTCAAGGGGTTAAGCCACGCATGCCCAGTTCTTTCTCCCAAACTCAAAGCTGAAAAATTACTACCTGAGAAGGGGTGTAAAGAGAGGTAGGAGGATTACCCTGGTGGAAGTACCTGCACAGGGAAACATAGGGTCAGAGGAAAAGATATTCCCGTGAACAAAATCTAATGTGGAAGACAGACATTAAACCAAAAAATAAAATTTATGTGCACTTAATTTATTCTGATTTTGATTTTTATCGTCAAACAGAGGCACAGAGTTCTGTAAGAATTTGTAATAAAAGAACTCCCCATAGCTTCCCAAGAAAGTAATACGATTGAATAGGGAGTATCTGTGC
Source organism: Pan troglodytes (assembly GCF_028858775.2). Taxonomy (NCBI): domain Eukaryota; kingdom Metazoa; phylum Chordata; class Mammalia; order Primates; family Hominidae; genus Pan; species Pan troglodytes. The sequence continues at coordinate 33,391,742 of NC_072405.2, forward strand.
AAAAAATAGGAGAGTGCTCCAGGCAGAAAGCAAAAGAACATATGCTAAGGCCTTGAGGCAGGGAATCACGTACAGTATGTGGAAACCAACAAGCCAGTGGGCTGGAGCACAGAGAAAAGAGGGAAACTGTTAGAAGAAGCTGCAAAGTTAGGAGCATGTGATGCACTGCTTTGTGAAATGTAAAGGATTTTGAATATTATATCAAGGGCCATGGAAAGTCATTATAACGTTATAAGCAGAGAATAGACATCATCAGAGTGCCCAAGAGTCCACAGCCTCCACCTACACAACTATGATTAACGCTGCTACCAGATTATTAATAATAGAATTTTTAAAGGGCTTCAAATTTCCTTTGTAACCAGGTACTAATTCCTCTCATACTGTCTAATTCATTTTCAGCAAACTCATAAATGAGCTGAGTGCTTGGAGGATATTTTTAGTTTCATGATTAAGTGGTATCCAAAGTGGCTTAATGTGTGTTCTGGAACTTGCATGGATTCATTTTCATTTAATAGGCCTGCTGTCAAGTAACTGTTTCATTTATTCATGTCTTCCTTTTTAAACTTTAATTTAGCAAAGCATACTAGATGCCAAAGCTTATTATGCTTCTTAGTCTGTGATTTAGCCAGTCTGCCTTTGCTAATAACATGTTCCAATCCATCAATATCACTGTAAATCTGAGATCCCTAGGTCTGAGATTGTTGCTTCTGCCGCTTTCCTGATTTCACGTGGAAACATTCCTGCCAGCAAATGGGCCCTCCTTTGGGGAATTGCATTTGTGCATATTTGATGCCTCATTTTCAAAATGATACTATTCTGAAATGTGAGTAGTATCTGAGGAATACTTCCTAACCTGGATAAACCAATCAATTAATCACCAGGTATTTGTTGAGTCTCGATTGGAAATAACATAACTAGATGCTACAGGAAATTTTGCAGAGAAAGTGTATGTTGTAAGTTCTGCATTATTTCTCCTTACATTCTAGCTGGGAGAGAGAAAACAGATATATTAAAGGATAACCAATAACACAAGGCCCTAGATGATACTTGCCAAATAAATGATTTTAATCCCAAACACTGCAAGAATGCAGGGGAGGGCTGATCATTGTGGTAAAGGGAGTCTTCATTGAGTAAATCGGTCCAAAGGACTGGGAAGGGGTCAATGTACAGAGAAGGTAGCTAAAGCATTCTAGATGGAAACAACTTTTTTTGGTTTTTTTTTTTTTGAGGTAGGGTCTCACTCTGTTTCTCAGGCTGGAGTGCAGTAGCATGATTACAGCTCACTGTAGCCTGGAACTCTTGGGCTCAAGCAGTCCTCCTGTCACAGCCTCTGGGGTAGCTAAGACTACAGGCATGTGCCACTACACACAGCTAATTTTTTAATTTTTTTTTTTTAAGATGGAGTTTCCTTCTTGTTGCCCAGGCTGGAGTGCAGTGGTGCCATCTTGGCTCATCGCAACATCCGCCTCCCGGGTTCAAGCGATTCTCCTGCCTCAGCCTCCCAACTAGCTGGGATTACAGGCATGCACCACCATGCCCGGCTAATTTTGTATTTTTAGTAGAGATGGGGCTTCTCCATGTTGGTTACTTTTTTTAGTTTTTTTATAGAGACAAAGTCTTGCTATGCTACCCAGGCTGGTCTTAGACTCCTGGCCTGAAGTGATCTTCCTGCCTTGGCCCCCCAAAGTGCTGAGATACAGGTGAAAGCCACCACACCCAGCTGGAAACAACTTACTTTTGTTTTGTTTTGTTTCTGCCATCATATACCCATGAAAACAACTTTCTAATAAGAGGAGATGGTGTAAAAGGAGGACTCAGAAAAGCTGTAGGCTTTGAATGAGGATGTGGTTATTTGGGAAACAATCAGGATTTAAATGGTAAGGGGACTTGGGACCAGATTATAGAGGACATTTCATGTCAGAATGATTAGATTAATTAGCAAATCAAACCTTTGATTGCAGCTTTGTTGAAAGTGGAAGAAGCCTTAGAGACGATGTAATCAATTCTCAGTTTTTAAAATGAGACTGTTTAACATCTGGAATCCTAGCACTTTGGGAGGCCAAGGCAGGCAGATCTCTTGAGGTCAGGAATTTGAGACCAGCCTGGTCAACATGGCAAAACCCCGTCTCTACTAAAAATACAAAACTTAGCCAGGCATGGTGGCATGTTCTTGTAATCCCAGCTACCTGGGAGGCTGAGGCAGGAGAATTGCTTGAGCCTGGGAGGCAGAGGTTACAGTGAGCCAACATCCTTCCACTGCACTCCAGCCTGGGAGACAGAGTGAGACTTTGTCTCAAAAAAAAAAAAAAAAAAAAAAAAAAAAGAATGCTAAAATCCAAGATGTTTGTTGTTGTTGTTGTTGTTGTTGTTGAGATGGAGTCTTGCTCTTTTGTCCAGTCTGGAGTGCAGTGGCACAACCTCGGCTCACTGCAACTTCCACCTCTCAGGTTCAAGCAATTCTTTTGTCTCAGCCTCCGAAGTAGCTGGGATTACGGGCACCCCCCAACACACCTGGCTAATTTATTTATTTATTTATTTATTTATTTTGTATTTTTTAGTAGAGACAGGATTTTGCCATGTTGGCCAGGCTGGTCTTGAACTCCTGAGTTCAGGTGATCCACCCACCTTGGCCTCCCAAAGTGTTGGGATTACAGGTGTGAGCCACTGCCAAGATGAATCTTTAAGTTTTTATCACTCTATAGTTTATATTTCATCTATTTTCAAAAGGCTTTTGGGAAGTTTCCAGCTTGTCCCACCCATGACTTTGGTTATTGTACAACCGAGCAAAAAGACATTTCAAAATAAGCCCAGACCATCATGAAACGTTGAATATGGCTGTTGCAAACACCAAACTTATTTGGTTGGCCTAAAATGTTTACTATGCGTTATCAATTTTTCATTTTTAAGTTAGTTAGAAAAAAGAGATCTTTGATTGAAGTATACCTCTAGTGACTCTCAAAGTCATAAAGAGTCGTAGTGCCAATATGAGCTCCTGAGATTTAGAATTACTACAAGCTTTTTGCATTGGTTGGTCTAGGTGAAACCGCCCACCACAACCATTCCATTCCCCTATAAATATTAGTCATTCTGCGGGGTTCAGGTCCTTTTCTGCCTACTCTTTGAATCTTACTCATCCAGCCTTCCTGTTGAGTCACTTTTCTCTGCTGAGTTCCTGCAACACTGATTGTAGCAGTTTTTGTTGCACTCATTATATGCTCTTTGTTTCTTGCACCTTCTTGAGAAATAGTTTATAAGCAGTAAAATTCACAAATCTTAAATGAATAACTTGATGCATTTTTACAAATGTATAAACCATTATTCTGACCAACATTTCCATCACCTGCCCCTTCTCAGCCTATCCTCCTCCCACCCCACAACCACTATCCTGACTCCAATCATCATAGATTTGACTATTCTTGATTCCATATAAATGGATTAATATATTGGAATAGAATCATACAATGTATGTATTCTTTTGTGTCTGGCTTCTCTCACTCGATGTTATGTTTTTGAGATTCATTCATGTTGTTGTATGTATCAATACTTTATTCTTTTTTTATTACTGAGTAGTATTCCACATAGAAGCATGCCACAATGTGTTTGTTTTCCTATTGACGAACATCTGGGTGTTGCCAGTTTTCTGTTTGAATATTTTGTGCAAGTCATTTTGTGGACATACGTATCATTTTCCTTGAATAAATACTTTGGCATGGAATTGCAGGGTTATAGGTACATATGTATAGACAGGTATCTAACTCTATTAGAAACTCAGTTTTCAACAGCGGTTATACCAATACGTACTTCTACCAGGAAATATAAGTATTGCAGTTGCTCATCATCCTCATCAACCTTTATATTTACACCCTATTTAATTTTACCCATCCTGAAAATGTTAATGGTAACTCATTATGGTTTTCATTTATATTTACCTGATGTTTAATGATGTTTCATGAGAAGAATCTATTCATATTAAGCCTACAGACATCTTTATTTGTTGAGGTTCTTCAAATCTTTTGCCCATATTTAGGTTGATTTTTTTGCTGAATTATAGGCATTCTTTATTTATTCTCAACACAAGTTCTTTGTCAAATATATGGATTCCAGTTGGGCGCAGTGGCTCACGCCTGTAACCTCAGCACTTTGGGAGGCCAAGGCGGGCAGATCACCTGAGGTCAGGAGTTCAAGACCAGCCTGACCAACATGGAAAATCCTGTCTCTTCAAAAAATACAAACTTAGCTATATTTTATATATTGGAATCCATTACATATATATGGATTCCAATATTTTCTCCCAGTTTGTGGCTTGCCTTATTCCTGTCTTGACATTGTCTTTCGATCAACAGACATTTTCTTAATTTGGCAAAGTCCAATTCATCATTGTTTTTCCTTTGTCGTTAGTACTTTTTGTGCTTAAATAATCTTTGCTCTCCAAAGATCATGAAGATATTCCTCTGAGTTCTCTTCTGAAAATTTTATAATTTTAACTTTTACTTTTAGGCCTACGTTCCATGTTAAATTAACTTTTATATGTGTGGTGTGGTACTGGTCAAGGTATTTCATATGGTTACCCAGCTACAGTGTCATTTATTGAAATTAAGTTTGTTTCCCTATTAAATTGTTTATGTGTTTGACAAAAGTCAACTGATGGTAGTAACCTTTGCAGTCTGACAAATAAGCCCTCCAGCTGTGTTCTTCTTCTTCAAGGCTGTCCTGGCTATTCTATATCCTTTGCATTTTTGAATCAGCTCATCAACTTCTACAAAACTTCTCCTGACCTCAGGTATCAGCCTGCCTGGGCCTCCCAAAGTCCTGGGATTACAGGCATAAGCCACTGCACCCAACTTTAACAGATATTCTTTATCAAATCGAAGAAACTTCCTTCCACTCCCTGTTTCATAAGAATTTTAACCAAGGTCAGTTGTTGAATTGTATCAAATGATATTTCTGCATATATTGAAATAATCATGTTTTCCCCTCTATTCTGTTTATATGGTAAAGTACATTGATTGATTTACAAACGTTAAAAGTCTATTGGGATTTTAATTGGAATAGCATTGCATCTATAAATCAATTTGATAAGAATTGACATCTTAACAATTTAAAATTTCCAGTCAGTGATTATGAAACATCTCTCCATTTATTACAAATATCTCTTCGCAATGTTTCATACTTTTCAGTATAGAGGTCTTAGACATCTTTTGTTAGATTTATTCCCGGATATTAGGGGAATTTCTTTGATGCCATTGAAAATGGTATTGTTTTTAAGTCACATTTTTCAGTGTTTATTGTTAGTATATAGAAAAATAATGGATTTTAAAATATTGATGTATATTCCTCAATTTTGCTAAATTTACTGATTGGTTCAAGTGGCTTATAGATGCCTTGGAATTTCCTAACAGAAACATGTCAGCTCTCAATTGAGGTATCTTTGCTTCTTCTTTTTCAGCTTTTGCCTCTTTTATTTCTCGTGGGGTACTTTTCCACTTCCACCACTTAGTCTTCCAGTACTATGTTGAATAGAAGCAGTAAGAGCAGACATCACTTCTTTTTACAGATCTTCGAGGGAAAGCAGTTAATATTGCACCATTAAGTATATTAGGATTTTAACAGATATTCATAGATTCTTTTTCTTTTTTTTTTTGTTTTTTTGATTGAGGTAGACTGTCACTCTATCTTCCGTGCTGAAATGTAATGGTGCAGTCTTGGCTCACTGCAACCTCTGCCTGCTGGGTTCGAGCGATTCTTGTGCCTTAGCCTTTTGAGTAGCTGGGACTACAGGCACGTGCCACCATGCCCGGCTAAGTTTTGTGTTTTCGTGGAAGCAGCGTTTCACCATGTTGGCCAGACTGGTCTCCAACTCCTGACCTCAGGTGATCCACCTGCCTGGGCCTCCCAGAGTGCTGGAATTACAGGCATAAGCCACTGCACTCAACCTTAACAGATATTCTTTATCAAATTGAAGAAACTTCCTTCCATTCCCTGTTTCATAAGAATTTTAACCAAGGTCAGTTGTTGAATTGTATCAAATGATGCATATATTGAAATAATCATGTTTTCCCCTCTATTCTGTTTATATGGTAAAGTACATTGATTGATTTACAAATGTTAAGCCAATTTCTATTCCTAAGATAAACCCTATTTGACCACTATGTGTTACCTTTTTTATATTATTGCTGGAATTGACTGGCAAATAATAGTTGAGAATTTTTCATATATATATTCATGAGGAATACTGGACTATAATTTTCTTTTTTATAATGTCTTTATCAGGTTTTGGTATCACGGTTATGCTGTCCTCATAAAATGCATTGGGAAATGTTCTCTCTTCTTGTTTTTTGGAATAATTTATGTAAAATTGGTAGTTTTCCATCATCAAATGTTTGTTTTGGTTTTTTGTTTGTTTGTTTGTTTGTTTTGCTTTTGTAATTCATCAGTAAAGACATTTAGTCCCAGAGTTTCTCTGTGAAATTTTAACCTTTTTTAAAAAATTTTAATAGATACAAGACTATTCAGATTTTCTATTTCTTCTTAAATAAGTTTCAGAAAGTTGTTTATTCAAAGAATTTCTACATTTATTCAAAGTTGTTAAATTTATTGACATTAGTTATATATTTTTTATTACTTAATGTCTATAAGATGTAATCATGTTCCATTTTTCATTCCAGTTATTACTAGTTTGTGTTTTCTCTTTTTTCTAGATTAGGGGCTTTTGTTAGATTTATTAACAAAATTTTATAGGCTGGGCACGGTGGCTCACGCCTGTAATCCCAGCACTTTGGGAGGCCGAGGAGGGCAGGTCACGAGGTCAGGAGATTGAGACCATCCTGGCTAACACGGTGAAACCCCATCTCTACTAAAAATACAAAAAATTAGCCGGGCGTGGTGGCGGGCATCTGTAGTCCCAGCTACTCGGGAGGCTGAGGCAGGAGAATGGCGTGAACCCGGGAGGCGGAGCTTGCAGTGAGCTGAGATAGCACCACTGCACTCCAGCCTGGGTGACAGAGCGAGACTCCGTCTCAAAAAAAAAAAAAAAAAAAAAAAATTATTAAGCAATTTTATTACAATTTCCAAATAATCAACTTCTGCTTTTGTTGATTTTTAAAAATTGTTTCCCACTTTTATATTTCACTGATTTCTGCACTTTTCTTTATAGTTTTCTTCTATTTTCTTTGGGTGATTTCATGGTATATCTTTTTTAATCTTTTTACTTTCAACTCATATGTCTGCATGTTACTTTATGTTATGTTATTATTAGCTGTGCTTCCTCACATCCGTGAGATACCGCAATTGTCTCTTAATGGTACCCCTGGTTCCTAACAAGCCCAAAAGTCCCTGTAAAAGAGGATTTTTATTCTTATTATTTGCTATTAGCATGTGTACAGTTTTTCTAAGGGCAATATCGGTTAAGGTTTACATTAGAAGAAAGGGAGGTTAAAATTTAGTTCTGTTTTGCAGCATTCAAAACCATGATCTGGTAGGTTTTGCCACATTCAAAATCATGATCTGGGAGGTTTTCACTTCACAGTACCCTACCAAAGGGCCAGTTTCCTACCCTGAAGATCTCTGGAGCTCACAGAGCAGTCACCAGTTGCTTCAGCATTTTCCCAGCAGCACTGAAGTAATTTCATGACTCTCAGGTTTTGAACATGTGTTTTAGCCAAATGGAATGGTGCCCGACTTACATGGGTCATGACACATAAACAGTGTAGATCTAATCACATTATAAGTGCTCCCACTATCTATGCCAAAGTCCTGTGACTTTTTTTGTTTTCAATAAGATGATTGAAGACTTGTCATGTCTGTCTTCTCAAGTTGTGAAGCTAGGAATCACTGCTCCTGTTTGTATTAGAGAAGTGCTATCTGACATACTACATGAAACTACTGATTGCATCCCACTCATGGGCATTTTCTAGAACTGGGGATCCCAGAACCATTACCCTACATCATAGACTTAGATATTACCTATATGAAATACATTATTCAGAAATATCTCCATCACTGGGTTTTAAATATTTAGAAAGCATGCAACACATATGCACTATAGTCTAAACAAATAAAGCATGTCTCATAGCTCCTAGTCCTGGGCTGGGCAAATGCAAAGAATGTTTGTTTTCACTTATTTGGCCTCCAGAGTTCTGCTTTCTTTATGAGACAACCTGGACATTTCTGTTTCTGTTGGAAATAATTTACTGAAGAGAACATTGGCAGATGAAGTGTAGATTCATAGAGGTTTTTGCAATGCAAAGAAGAAGAAGGAAGAGGAGGAGGAGGAAGGAAAAGAAAGAAGGAAAAGGAAAAAAGGCCAAGCAGGACACTGGAACAATAGTATAATTTGTAGAGAACAAAAATTAGCTTCCTGGCCAGGAACGGTGGCTCACACCTGTAATCCTGACACTTTGGGAAGCTGAGATTAGCAGATCACTTGAGCTCAGGAGTTTGAGACCAGCTTGGGCAACATGGTGAGACTCCATCTCTACAAAAAATACAAAAATTCACCAGACATAGTGGCATGCACCTGTAGTCCCACTCCTCAGAAGGCTAAGGTGGGAGGTTGCCTTGAGACCAGGAGGCAGAGGTTGCAATGAGCCAAGATCGCATCACTGCACTCCAGCCTGGGTGACAGAGCCAGACGCTGTCTCAAAAAAAAAAAAAAAAAAAAATATATATATATATATATATATATATATACACATATATATATATGTGAAGTTGTGTGAGGCAGTACTAGCATAATAGTTACATCTACAATGTGATGACCACTTTCCATCTTATAAACTACACATTGACCTAACATTATGATATATATACATACATATGTATATTAAAAATATCTTTATATAATATACATAGAGCATATCTTTAGGACATTGCACACTTTTCATAATGTTCAGTAAAAAGTGCTTTCCTTAGAGGTAGGGTCTGTGTTTTACTCACTCTGGGACTAGCCAGAATATGTAGAATAGTCCTGAGCACACAGCATTCAGGCAACACCAAGAATGAACTTTTTAATTAGTCAAACAAGCTACAAGTTCATTTCCATGACACTGTGTAAGTTCAGTCATTATCAATTTTGTGTGAAGCATTTGCAAATCTGCATGAAATCTGATCACTGCTCTCATGGAGCTCTCAGCACAGTATGGAGACAGCGGTATACGTGCTTACATTCATCTGCTCAGGCTGCCATATAAACACAATAGATGGGATGGCTTAAACAACAAAAGCTTATTTTCTCACAGTTTCAGAGGCTAGAAGTCCAAGATGAAGGTATGGGCAGGGTCAGTTTCTTCTGAGGATTTTCCCCTTGGCCTGCAGATGGTTACCTTCACTCTGTGTCTTAACAGGGTCTTTTCTCTGTACACACACATCCCTAGTGTCTCTCTGGGTGTCCAAATTTCCTTTTCTTATAAGAATAGTCAGAATTAATTGGGGCCCACTCTAAAGACCTAATTTTAACTTAATCACCATTGTAAAGTCCCTATCTCCAAATATAGTCACATTCTGAGGTATACTGGGGATAACACTTCAGCATGTGAATTTAGAGGGAAATAATTCAGCCCATAAGAAAGTTGATATTACAATGTGAGTGATTAAACAATAAGGTGAGAACATTTAGCAACACATAGACTTTGTTGGATAAAGGACAGCGTGATTTTGGAAGACACAAAGCTCTTGAAGGCAAAGTAGTAACAACAGTGTTACTGCATTTTTCACTTACTCTCTAAAATCCATTTGGTAATAAGTAGAACCCAGATTGGCAGTACCACTTGTTCTGGTTTCAGAAGTATTCTTCTCTTAAAAAATAAAGAGAAAAGGCCAGGTACGGTGGCTGACGCCTGTAATCCCAGCACTTTGGGAGGCCGAGGTGGGCAGATCACAAGGTCAGGAAATCAAGACTATCCTGGCTCATGTGGTGAAACCCCGTCTCTACTAAAAATACAAACAATTAGCCAGGTGTGGTGGCAGATGCCTGTGGTCCCAGCTACTCGGGAGGCTGAGGCAGGAGAATGGCGTGAACCCAGGAGGCGGAGCTTTCAGTGAGCCAAGATCACGCCACTGCACTCCAGCCTGGGCAACAGAACGAGACTCCATCTCAAAAAAATAAATAAATAAAAATTTTTAAAAAGAGAGAAAAAATGATCTGGTGTTTAATATGTCACTACAAGGAAGAGAGCCAGAGTTTAAGTTACCTTTTCATTAAGATTTACACTGTCTCTTCAACGTTTCAATGCAAAAATCATTTGGCTTGCTCTGTCCTTAACACAAAGATACTAAAATTCTGCTCCCTATAATTGCACCTGGAAGTGACTGAAGACATATTTTGATCCCAACAATTTATTTATGGGAGTCCATTCTAGGAATTGTTTAGAGGTGGAAGGAAATAAAATATTAAGCATCCCTCACTGCCCAAATTAGAGTGCAGAAAACTGAGCACCATATTGAATGGAATCAATAAACAGAACCAATCAATCAGCCAATCTTTGATTTATTCACCCAACAATTTATTCAGTCAAATGAGTGTTTGTTAAATTAAGGAGCAGTACATCAATGAAAGATTTATTGAACACATGTTATTTTCTAAAACTATGCTGAGCTCCATGGGGAGTGCGAGAACTAGATGAAAGGACCCCTCCCACAAGGAATTTATAATTAAAATGAGAGATAAAACTACCAAACATAAGCGAGAGAATAATTAGTGATTAATTGCACAGTACCAACGATAAATAGAGTGGGAATAATCAGTAAAGTTTTCACAGGAGAAGTGACATGTGAACAACACCTTAGGTGATGATTAGAATTTGACTAGGTGGACAACAGTGAAGGGACAATCTAGGTGAAAGTGATGTCATTTTACAACATGGAGGTAGAACTGAGCATGGAGAGTGAGTGGAGCAGTGAGGCCACTTGACTAAGTCAGATGATGCAAGTTGAGGGACAGTGGTAAATAATGTTGGAAAGGTTGACAACATTGACAACATTGTCAACATTGTCCAATAATGTTGGAAATGGTCTTAAACAGCAGAGTGTGACACTTTGGCATGAAATAATAAAGCAATAATACATACAGATCTCCTAAATGTCCTTTTCTGGAGAATAGACATGGTGTAACATGTGTGTCTCAGTCTATAACAGAATACCTGAGAAACGGTACCTTATAATGAACAGAAATTTGTTGTCTCACAGTTTTGGAGGCTGGGAAGTTCAAGATTAAGGTACCAGCACCTGGGGAGAGCCTTTCTGCTGCATCATTATGTGGGAGAAGGTGGAAGAGGAGGCACTCAGCAGAGCAAACCCACTTCTATAAGCCTCTTTCATAATGGCACTAATCCACTCATAAGGGTAGCACCTCATGACGTAAGCATCTCCCATTAGGTCTCACCTCCCACTACTGTTGCACTGGGGATTAAGTTTCCAACACATGGATTCTGGGGGACATGTTGAAATCATAGCAATGTGTTTAGGTAGATGAGAGAAAAAGAGGCAACAATCTGCTAGGGCAGCATGAAAGTTACAGCAATTTGGGCAAGTGGTCAGAAGGCCTGAAAATCAACCAATGGAAATGGGTTGGGGATACAAGATATTGTGAAGGAAATGTAGGCTTATGTCATAGGATGTTTTACATCATTAAATCTGAGTAACTTGCAAAATGATGATGCCACTAACAGTGGAAAGGAAGAGACTGGATCTTTTTGGGAGAAGAAGGTAATGAGTACAGTCATATTGGATTGGGGTGCCTTTAACATTGCAAGTGAAACAACCCACAGACTCTTAAAGATAAAAATGAAGGTTTGGATAGGAAAACTGACTTGGAGATATAGGAGTGTCTAAAGGTGGGTATTCAATATGTTGCTCTGTGATGGAATAGAATGTAACTACACATTTGAAACACAACTTATACATTTTAGGGTCAATAGAGTAGCAATGACAACTGAAGTCATGAGAATGAAACAAGCATCCTCAGACAAAGAAAGAAGAGCAAAGAATCAGTTCAGGGGAGTGAGGGAACAGTCACAATGATAGTAGGAAAACTGAAAGAGTGAAATGTAATGAGAGCCAAAGGAGGATAGAGTTTCACAGAGACAGGGAGTAGCGAGAGGTGTGTAAGGGCTGTGGGAAAGGTGGAAGAATCAATAGTGTTAGATTCAGCCAAAATTCAAGATAATTAAGAGTTAAGAATAGACTGATTTATAAAGGACCACTGGTGTCCTCCAGAAGAGCTGCTATAATACGGTGTCAGAACTGGGACCCAGATGTCAAGGGTTAAAAGTGAAGAATGAGACAGGAAGAGAGATAGGCATACACTTCAGCATAAACCATGTCAATCAAGTGTAGATTTGAGAATGGGAGCGCAGAGACCCAATGCTATGGTCTGAATGTTTGTGTGGCCCCAAAATTCATATGTTGAAACCTAATCCCCAATGTAATAGTATTAAGAGGTGGGGCCTTATGCACTGATGAGGTCATGAGGGTGGAGCCCTCATGAATGGGATTAGTGCCCTTAAAAAAGAGGCTTGAGGGCCAGGCGTGGTGGCTCACGCCTGTAATCCCATCACTTTGGGAGGCTGAGGTGGGTGGATCACAAGGTCAGGAGATCGAGACCATCCTGGTTAATATGGTGAAACCCCATCTCTACTAAAAAATACAAAAAAATTAGCTGGGCATGGTGGCAGGCACCTGTAGTCCCAGCTACTCAGGAGGCTGAGGCAGGAGAATGGCCTGAACCCAGGAGGCAGAGCTTACAGTGAGCTGAGATTGCGCCACTGCACTCCACTCCAGCCTGGGCAACAGAGCGAGACTCCATCTCAAAAAAAAAAGGCTTGAGGGAGTGTGTTCACCTCTTGAACCATGTGAAGACACAACAAGAAGGTGCTGTCTGTGAGGAACAGGCCTTCACCAGACGCCAAATCGGCTGGCACTTTGATCTTAGACTGCTCAGCCTTTAGAACTGCAAACAAAAATTTTTTTTTTTGAGACAAGGTCTCACACTGTCAGAAAGGCTGGAGTGCAGTGATGCCATCATGGCTCACCGCAGCCTCGACTTCCTGAGCTCAAGCAATCCTCCCACCTCAGCCTCCAGAGTAGCTGGAACTACAGGCATGGGCCATGATGCCTGGCTAACTTTTGTATTTTTTGTAGAGATGGGTTTTGCATGTTGCCCAGGCTGGTCTCGAACTCCTGGACTCAAGTGATCCTCCTGCCTTGGCCTCCCAAAGTGCAAGAATTACAGGTGCAAGCCACCACACCTGGCCAAGAAATAAACTTTTGTTATTTGCAAATGACCCTGTCTAAGACATTTTTTTATAGCAGCCCAAATAGACCAAGACACCACCTTATTTTAGACATTGTGAAGAATGTCACATGCAACTGGTTGTCCCCTTTGAGAGGAGACATTTCCATTTGGGACTATAGACTTGGTAATAATCTAAGCTGGTGGTGCCAAGAGTCTAACTTGTGAGATTCAGACTCTAGAGGAGAACAGTTGAAGGCAAAAAGCAGAATTATAAACACTGAACAAGTGTTGTTTATTTGTTTACAAAGTAGTTTGAGGGCTCCAACAAATAAGTATAATTATCTGTATGAAACAAATCCAATAGTAGGACATTAGCAAATCACAACAATTAGCAAATCACAATATGGGTCCATGCTTGTCTGGTGCAATCAATTGTTTGCTTTATGTACTGCTGCTACCTTGATGAAAGGTACTAGTGATGCCCTGAGTGGTCTGAAAGCCGACACTTGAAATCAACCCATGCAGCTTCAGTGAAATTATTTAATTAAGGTTAACAAAGTGGCTTTATTGCATGTGCCAACTCTGAGAAGTTGGTTGTGGCTACAAAGTGTGCAGGGTCAAGAAAGACTCTGAGGCTTTTCAGGAAAGGGTGGCTTCAACGAGCAACTTTTTCCGAGGGATTGTAAGGGGAATGTGGAAGCATTGGTGTTTCCCATCTTCTATCTTCCATTAAATGATTATCTCTTTGAATAGAAGATTCACTAAAGCCATAACACTTTGCATTTTTCTCTTTATCCTCTCGGCTTTTACGTTTAGTTAAGCCAAAATCTTATATTACAAATGCAAAACAGCCTAATGATAGGGAAGAGCAAATGAAGAGGAAAGAGTCTAGAAGTGAAATTAGGAGTATATAGGGAGTGACATGTGGGTGGATTAGAAAGAGAGATGCCGGAGAGAGAAAGAGGAACCAACACAGAGGAACGGGAGGGACAGAAATAGAGAGGGAACATGAAGATGGGTCTCCATTTCCTTCCCACTATTTTCTTTCCCACCAAGTCTTCTTTTATTTTCCCCTCTTCTGTTCTCATGCTGGATCTGGCAGTCTGGGGTTCACCAGGCATGTATCAATCTACCTTCTAGTGATTCGGCAATTCCTAAGAGCTTCTTAAGTCTCAGATGACACTGACGTCACAGGACAGCTGCCTTAAGAATTCCTCTAATCAGTGACTAAAATCTGCTTTAATCTAAAACTTGTACCTTTCCTAAATACCAGAGGAACAAGCAATCCAACCACATCTTTGGTTCCTGAGGCTTACCTAGGCTTTTTATTCAAAGCCAGTACAGAATCTCTATTTAAATTTTAGTCTCAGTCCTTGAAAATGTCTGTGCTCCACATACCCAGCTACAGGTACTATGAAATATTTATTTAACCTTCAGCACTAGGACTTTGCAGCAAATTGGCTAGTTCTGACCACACTAAAAGCTTACAGCAGTCATCGGTGGCCTTTTCAGTTTAATTCAGAGTCACAAAAGCAATTCAGGCCAGGAATGCAACAAATTCAAAACCACTGCTTGTCTTGATATCTTAATGTCAATTATTTATAATTTCTCATCCTGGAGACAGTGAGAAGAAGAATAGAATGAATCAGCAATTTTCTTTGCAAAGCTGTGCAGAGAATAAAAAGTATCTGCCTAGCAGGGGCGAGAAAGAAAGGTATATATTCTTTACTATAGTACTTAATTTAAAATCACAAACTGGCCTACCCTTACTGATTTTGTTATTTTATTATTATTTTTTTAATGACCAGACCACAGTCCAGTAATAGGTGCTCTAATTAGGCAGCAGTTTATGTGAGGCAGCGTAGCTCTTCCATGGCTGCGAGAAACAAAATGATGTTTTGAGTGGCATCAGAACAAGATGTTGCCCGCGAGTGGTGGTGCTGCCTGCATTTTATGTCTGGCATTGCCACTTATGCAAATCTCAAGGATCTAGTCTACAGGATCTAGTCTCTTTTCATCCACGGGGCCAAATAAGGGTAAAAGAATGCAATGGGGCCAGGTGTGGTGGCTCATGCCTGTAATCCCAGCACTTTGGGAGGCTGAAGTAGGTGGATCACCTGAAGTCAGGAGTTCAAGACCAGTCTGGCCAACAGGGTGAAACCACATCTCTACTAAAAAAAAAAAAAAAAAAAAAGAATACAAAAATTAGCCGGGCGTGGTGGTGTGCTCCTGTAGTCCCAACTACTCATGAGGCTGAGGCAGGAGAATCGCTTGAACATGGGAGGCGGAAGTTGCAGTGAGCCGAGATTGTACCATTGCACTCCAGCCTGGGTGACAGAGTGAGACTCCGTCTCAAAAAAAAAAAAAAAAAGCAATGAGATTACAAATGTTCAGCAGGCTTCAGGAGAAATGAAGTATTTGCTATGGATGGCTGGGGTCTGGCTTATTTGCAAATGAAAATCTTACTCTGGGGCTATAATAATAATAAAGTTTTCTAAGATCCCAAAGCTAAATTCATGTAGGGCCCTCTCAGGGATTGAACAGTATATCCTGAGAAATGTCTTCCAGCTAAAGTCAGGGCAAGGCAGAGCGTCCCCCTTAATAGGAGTCTGGGGACGTATTTCCCTTCCAGGAAAGAGAGGACAGTGATAATAGCTTCCAAAGCGGGGAGCTTTTCACGCTATTGAAACCAACTTGAACACAAAGCCACCATGAAGATATTCATTGTCTGGTGACATTTACTCATGAATTCTGTCCCTGACTCATTCAACAAACATCCTTCCTAAGCCCCCTATAAAATAGACATTTCTGTGTGTATACAAAGAAGCTAGGGAGCTACGGCCCCCACCAGAGTGAGCCCATGACCTAATGAAACAGACACTTATAGGGGATTATAAAACACTGTGGCAAGTGACCGTGGTACCCTCAAAGTGCCAGGGAAGCTTTGTGCAGGGATGTACAGCCAGCAGAGAGGCCAGAGGGCTCCCCAGTGGGAGGGATGCCTGAGACAGGCCTTTATTTCAACATGATTTATTATTTTCTTTTGAATTCTCAAAACGATATGTTCGTTATCAAAAACTTGGAAAATAAAGAGTAGCACAATAAAGGTTAAAAATCACTTCCAGCTAGAAAGAACACCTCATTTGATGTCATCCTTTTCTTTCCATGTGTGTCTGTGCATGTATTGTACTCTACTCAGCGGTGTCAGTCTTAAAGCCAGAGAGACCAAGGGACGCATCCTTTCATTCTAGCTGAAGCCGATGGAATCCTACACTGAGAGCTGTGAGATGGGGACATTTGGGACAATCAGCCATGTAGTTTTAGGTCAATCATTTATACATTTTGGCCTCTGTTCTCTTGTTTCTATTATTCAAGTGGGTGGATGACCTCTCTAAGGTCCCTGCCAGCTCTCTGAGTTTAAGATCTTTATCTAAAGAGATGTTTAGGTTGATCTTGAAGATCAAGGCTGGCCTATGTAAAAGTCACATTGTCCAGGTAAAAAGGGGCTTATAATTCAATATCCATACATGACATAGAAGGGGCTTATAATTCAATATCCATACATGACATAGTTAAAATGCACAGGCATGATGTATAGATGAGGACTGGGATGAAGCTTTATTTAACAGTTTCTCTTAGACTTAAGAATCCTCTGTAAATAGCAACCTGGGGTGAGTGCTGCTTAATAATAGAAATGAATTACTTTGATGTATGGATGAATTAACTTCCGAGGCAGGGCTCCTCTGAATTGCATTCTGAACAAAAGCCCCTGTTATAGCATAATCTCTCCCTGCTTCTGCCTGACAACCTCCGCCCTGCTGCAGTGTTTTGCTGCATGCCATTAGCATTCAGTATCAGATCTCCTGCAGACTGGGTCTCACATGCTGCAGTGGCCACTTTGAAATTTCAATTTGTTAAGAGGAATTGACTTTGGCTTGAAGAAGGTGACAGACCATGGGAGCTTTTAGCTAATTGCAGACATCACCCAATGTCTTGTTCTTAGCAGACAATAATTAGTGAAAACAAAGGTGAATGTTCATAGGCATATTCCTGCTTGCCCTTTACTTCAAACCCTGCGGCTACGAGGATAGATAAAAGGCTACAAATTCATAAGATATGGGATTGTACTTCTAGCCCGACATCTGGCCTTTTGCTTTGGGTTCCTGCAAGCTTAAGCTTTATGATCCATTACCACCCCCCACACACACTCCTTTATTTTCAGTACTTATAAAGCAGAATTTGTGAAAGAGCCTTTGATGTTAATAAGCCTGGGTCTAAATAGCATAAAGCTAAGTAACTCTAGGTAATTTGATTATTATAGATTAATCAGCCGAAAATGAACATTCAACTATAGATGCCTATAGTTTATAGTTTATTCATCTGTCCCCATGATGCTGCAGATAAGCTCTCTGGAAGGTTTACTAGTTACAAATGCAGATGGCTTCTCTCTGTGCTCAGCTGAATCTGGAAACCCCAACAGGGGACTCTAATCTCCAGCAAATACGCTATTCTTGACAATTAATTCCACCAAAGAATATGTTTTTTCCTTAGGTCCAGTGGGATTTACTGTCTTTTACAAACATTGTTTTTAAGGAGAATAGCCCTCTCTCAAAGTGAGCAGCTGCAGTTCTAATTTATTATGCTGGTATTAATTTGATCATCTAACAATTTTTAAAGAGGTACCCAGATGCTTTTTAGAGCCTATTGAATATGTATGATTTAAAGATTAATTATGTTAATCCAGGCCAATTGGTCACCTCCCCACATGTGATTAACAGTATGTGGGCCTAACGGGAGGTCCGTTATTAGATTATTTCTTTGTAAAGACGAAAGGAAAGGAGATGGATGATGGATTTGTAGGGCTCTCTAGAGAAAACATGCAATGGCCTGAAAGCATTTACAGGCCATGAAGTTAGGAAGCTTTCTGTAAAAGCCCATCAAGTTCTCTTCTTACCCAGGCAGTCAAAAGCCTCTTTGTTCTGAGCATGGTAAATTGCAGTCTCTGATAGGATGAAGCAAATGCCTGTCTTGCTGGCCAGTTCAACGTTCAACATGGGTCACCTCCCATGCCTGATGCCTCTGGCCCAGAAATGAGTTTCTTTTCAGTGGAGCTTATATTTTTCTTTCATATTTCTGACCATCCTAAGTGAAAGTAATGAAACACCTCCAGTAATGGGGTGCCATTCTCACGTGATCAATATCTCCGGGCAGAATTAGGCTAATGGACTTGAACAAATCAATTGCCTCCATTACTCTGAAGCACAGCATTCCCCAGCTTGTTTTAAGTTCTCCTCCTGGAAACTTTGTCTGCAGGCAGAATTGAGTGCCCTCTCTGGCTGAGTCATGTGGCTTCATCAGTGGCCCTGACGCCACTGCCCGCACTCACCCCTCTGCACTGGGCTGCATCCTGCCCCTTGTGAAAGGAGTTGCTAAGTCTTCTTTGCTAGGGGTTTTCAAATGGACCAGAGTTATCCATATGAGATGGTGTAAGTGGCTAGGAGGAAGCACCATGTCTAGAGGGCCTCACCTGATAGAGGTATTTTTTGTGGTTGTCTTTTTCCTGGATGCTACTGCAGTATTTCCTTTTATTCAGATGAATTGGATAGAACAATGACTTTGTTCCCCATTTTTTGAATGGGGAATCTGAAAGTGAGACAGCAGACCCAAGGGTCGGTCTTGTGTCCACTGATGCAGTGAGAGGGGGCTACCCCTGCTCATTCCTAAAGGCTAGGAAGGAGAACCCTGCTCAAACATCTATAAGCTGAAGTGTGCTCTCTCTGTTTCCTGGAGGTGGACATTTTCCATGAAGGAATCACAGTGCCAGAAAGCCCCTGCCTTCCCCATTCTGCCTGGCTAACTTGAGAAACATGTTGTGTTATGTCTGTGTCCAAGGACCTAACCCATGATATTGAAATTATTTGTTCAAGAGTCTTCTCTCAGTAAACAATAAGATGTAAAACCGCAAAACCAGCTATTAGTAAATATTTGCTAAGTGGCATGTAAGTATAACCTAGAAACTGCTCTTTTTAAAAAATGCTCAGTGCTGAAGAATTGAAATCAAAATACACTTCTTTTACAACCTTGCATCTGACGGCTTTGGCTTTTTTGCACGGGTTATGACAGCTCTCTTATCTGCAATGTTTAACCTATTTTAATAAATGGTTTGACTGTACTTGGTGCTGAGGCTTTTCATCATAGGAAGCATTTTTATAGATCATATGATAAACAGGGAAGCGGGTGAGAATCACTAAAAACACTCATCATTTTCTTGAAGAAAAGATTTAATGTGGATACTTAGGAAAAATAATACTATGAAGTTGAGCACCACTGCACTGTCAGGCAGTGGAAATTAAAAATTATTGGAGATTGTGATGTTATTGAAACCATTCCTGGCCACCTTCAATAGTAGAATCTTAATTAGGATAAGTAGAAAGTGACACATGAGGAGAGGTTACCATCTGTGGGGAAAGAGTGATAAGAGAGGAAGGAATGGAAAGAACAATAGAGAATTCTAAGGATTCCTTGAATGAGTCAGCTGTTGGCCTGAACAGTCTTCAATGCTGCTGTAGTAGAATCCGGTCTCTCCAATGCCCCCGGTTTTCAGTACAGATGCACTGTTGGGTATTGTGTATGTGTGTGCTTGCACATGTGTGCACATGTTCAGAGATATCAGGAGAATCATAATAGCAAATCAATGAACTTTCATGTATTAAAAGTTCAATCCCCAGGAATGACTCATTTCTTTCCAAAGAAACTTCTCTTCATGATTGATAGGTAGTCAATTCCTGTCGGCTAACGCATGCATTCCCCTGAGGTCGAAGAAGATAAAAAGATTCTGTCTAAGGAAGGACATGACAATAGCTTTTTCATGGTTACATGCAGAGGGAAGATAGAAGTGCAATTTGGGCATGGTGAAAGGTGGGAAGTGGAAGAACTCAAATCGTAGAGGATTAAATTAGTCAGAAGACTGTGTTAGTCCACACTCTGCTGTTAGCTGACTATAAAACCTTGGGCAAAATACTTCCTGTTTGTGAGCCTCAGTTTCCTCCTCTAACAAAGGATTAGACAATATGATCTTTAATATCCCCTTGAGGTACACGATCTTAGAGCTACAATGCATGTCCTCTCATGAATTTTGAGCTACAATTTTCTAATAGAATTTCTTCTAAGTTATAGTCAGCTATATCATTCATTCATCATTTGTTCCTTCACCAAACTCATATTTATTGAACACCTATCCTAGGCCATACCCTGTCATATCTCCACATTATAATCTCCCTGAAAGCAGTTTGCCTTCAAATTTTTTACTGTCTAATCTAATGTCACTGGATGTTCAGTAAGTATTTGTTGGATTGAGTTGAATGATGTCTTTCCATCAAAACCAAAGCTTAGGTAGGCTATCTGAGTGCCTTCATACCTTGTTGTATTGAGAATAGCACAGGTCTTTAGAGCAGACAGACCAGAGTTCCAATCTCAACTCTGTCACTGACCAGCTGTGAAACCTTGGGCAAGTTACCCAACTATAAAGTGCCTCATTGTTTTCTCCATTGTAAAATGGGAACAGTAATGCCTATCTCATAGGGTAGTTGTTGGGATTCAGTAAGAACATCCATGTAGGCTGGGTGTGGTGGCTCACAACTGTAATCCCAGCACTTTGGGAGGCCGAGGTGGGCGGATCACGAGGTCAGGAGATTGAGACCATCCTGGCTAACACAGTGAAACCCTGTCTCTACTAATAATACAAAAAATTAGCCGGGTGTGGTGGTGGGCAACTGTAGACCCAGCTACTTGGGAGGCTGAGGCAGGAGAATGGCGTGAACCTGGGAGGTGGAGCGTGCAGTAAGCTGAGATCATGCCACTGCACTCCAGCCTGGGTGACAGAGTGGGACTCTGTCTCAAAAAAAAAAAAAAAAAAAAGAACGTCCATGTGAAATGGTCCTCAAAGTGGTTGAAACATAGTAGGCTTAGTCAATGGTGGTGATTATTTTTCCCTAAATCCATCCAGGTTTCTGGAGTTCCATTTTATCATCACTGCATTTACCTTGTATCTTTCCTCTGGACGAATGCTCTCTGGTGCTCTGAAGGGTTAGCCTCACTCTTAGAAGCTAACTCAGTGAGAAAATCGGCCTACAAGGGTTCACTGGTAACATGAAAATGCATCACAATGTAGTGGAAAGGCACCAGCCTGGGAGTCAAATGACTGGAGTGAAACCCAGATAAGCCACTGTTTTTCTGTTTTTCTGTTTTTGTTTTTGTTTTGTTTTGTTTTGAGACAGAGTTTCGCTCTTTGTTGCCCAGGCTGGAGTCCAATGGCACGATCTTGGCTCACTGCAACCTCCGCCTCCTAGGTTCAAGCGATTCTCCTGCCTCAGCCTCCTGAGTAGCTAGGAATACAGGCATGCACAACCACGCCTGGCTAATTTTGTATTTTTAGTAGAAATGGGGTTTCACCATGTTGGTCAGGCTGGTCTCGAAATCCCGACCTCAGGTGATCCGCCTGCCACAGCCTCCCAAAGTGCTGGTATTACAGGTGTGAGCCGCTGCACCCAGCCGAGCCACTGTTAACAAGCAAGGTACTTAAACCTCTCTGAAACTCGGTTTTATTGCCTAAAAATACTAGGATAAAATCCATCTTCCCGTATTCACATTCACTTTTCATTCAACAAGTGTTTACTGTAAGTCTTCTCTGAGTGGCAGGCATTTAGGGTGCAGATAAGAAATGGGTGATCACTGTGCCTTTTGACCTCATCACCTAGGGATATGCAAGGACCAAACCAAACCAGATGTTACATGGTCAATGCCTGGCACATACTATGTGTCTGATAGATGCCCTCAAATGCCTTCTGCTGAATGGAGCAGGCCTTTCAGGTCAGTCCATCTCCCATTCTTCCCTGGCCCCTTGATGCCAGAGGATGAACTTAACTTGCCTCCTATGAGGCCTAGCAAGGGAAAGAACAGCACAGAGTAAGGACTCCCTCGGCTTTCTATCTATTATTGTTAGCCTCTTCAGTTTCAAGCCACTTACATTATCTCATAGGTCAAATGA
This sequence comes from Pan troglodytes, assembly GCF_028858775.2. Classification (NCBI taxonomy): domain Eukaryota; kingdom Metazoa; phylum Chordata; class Mammalia; order Primates; family Hominidae; genus Pan; species Pan troglodytes. The sequence continues at coordinate 33,414,016 of NC_072405.2, forward strand.
CAGGGGAAAGCTCATAATTCACATGATAGAGAAATTTCATGGAAACCCAGGAAAGCCAAGTGGCTTAGTTTAGTCAGGTCAAGAATTGTGTCAAATCTGGGCTGCAAGAAAAACAGAAGCTGCAGAGATAGGCTCTGAACCTTCCTTCCCAGGCTGGGACAGTGGGCAGGTAGCTTTTTGGCAAAGAGAAGCACCTGAGATCTCCAGATGTGGCTCAACACTGTCCTGTTTGGTAGGTGGGAATGGGAGGACAGGGGTTGTACAGTGTTGACTTTTTAAAACATACTGATCATACTAATTGGTATTGCATATGTACCTTGGTAACTTCCAATCTCCTTAATGATAATCAAATCCTGATCCTCCAAGTTGCAAATACTGAACTTTATAGGGAGTAGAGGTGGGCCTGGACCTCAGAGCCCCTCCCTCTGTCACCTGAGACTTGTTTACTCTCAAGGCTTTCTCCCTAATTGTCAATCTTGAAGATTGGTGCAAACCCCATACATTCCACTTGAACATAATATACTTCCCAGAGAATCAATAAATATTTAGTTTTCCTATCAATTAAGTTTGGAGGATAAAACAGATGATTTTTTTTTAACTTTTTTTTTAGGTTTGGGGGTACATGTGCAGGTTTGTTACTTGGGTAAGTTGCATGTTGCTAGGGGTTGGTGTACAAATGATTTCGTCACACAGATAGGGAGAAAAGTACCCAACAGGTAGTTTTTCAACCCTCAGTCTCCTCCCACTGTACTTGAGGGTGGAGGCCCCAGTGCCTATAGTTCTCCTCTTTGTGTCCATGTGTACTCAATGTTTAGCTCCACTTATAAGCAAGAATATGTGATGTTTGGTTTTCTATGCCTGTGTTAGTATGCTTAGGATTATGGCCTCTAGCTCCATCCGTGTGGCATGATTTTGTTCTTTTTATGGCTACATAATATTCCATGGTGTATATGTACTACATTTTTCTATCTGGTCTACCATTAATGATCAGCTGGGTTAATTCGACATCTTTGCTATTGTGACGGACTGGGATGAACATAAAAGTGCATATTTTGTTTGTTTGTTTGTTTGTTTTTTGTAGAACAATTTATTTTCCTTTCCAGTAATGGGATTGTTGGGTCAAATGGTAGTTCTGTTTTAAGTTCTTTGAGAAATCTCCAGACTGCTTTCCACAGTGGCTGAACTATTTTATATTCCTACCAGCAGTGTATAAGCATTCCCTTTTCTCCACAACCTTGCCAACATCTGCTATTTTTTGACTTTTTAGTAACAGCCATTCTGACTGGTGCAAGATGGTATCTCATTGTGGATTTGATTTGCATTTCTCTGATGATTAGTGATGTTGAGCATTTAAAAAATATGTTTGTTGACTGTTTATATGTCTTCTATTGAGAAGTGTCTGTTCGTGTCCTTGGCCCATTTTTAAATGGAGCCGTTTATTTTTTCCTTGTTAATTTGTGTAAGTTCCTTATAGGTTCTGGATATTAGAGCTTTGCCAGATGCATAGTTTGCAAATATTTTCTTCCATTCTGTAGGTTGTCTGTTTACTCTGTTGATAGCTTCTTTTGCTGTGCAGAAGCTTTTTAGTTTAATTAGGTTCTAGTTGTCTATTTTTGTTTTTCTTGCAATTGTAAAGCAGAGTACCCTTATATGAGTCCAAAAATCTCTGGAAATTCTAGTTTTTATTGACTTTAGGGAACACTGTAAATTATAACCTTAGTGTTCAGATTCAACTGACCACATTCATCAGCCTCATTTGACACAAAATCCTATACTTCAAGAGACAGGACAACATTTCAATTGCTCTCCCAGCATCAATCTTTCTACTTCGAGTGTTTTGGGCCTAAAATAAGAATTTATTTAAATTCTAGCCCATTTAAATTCTAAAGAAACAGGATTTGAAGGTTATTCTATAATTTATTTATATTATACAGTAAAAAATTTATACCCTATTCTGGATCCAAAACTAAAGGTTTTGAGTGGTAAATAAGTATTTATGTTCAAATTTTTTTTCGAGGAAGAAACTAGTTAATATACCACAGCTTCTTATATAGCATCTCATTTCCTCCCAAGGAATCATTTTACTAAAAATGTTTTTCTATAGTGGTATATCAGTGCACCTTATGTTTCATTAAAATGTTTAAACTTCATATCTTATAATACTATTATTCAAACACATTTTAGATTTACTCCTTATCTGCTCTTTTCTTCTTCTTCTTTAATCATGCAATTCTGGCTGGGCACAGTGGTTCATGCCCGTAATCCCAGCCCTTTGGGAGGCCACAGCAAGAAGTTCACTTAGTTCAAGACCAGCCTATGCAACAAAACAAGACCCCTGTCTACAGAAAATACAAAATTTAGCCAGGCATGGTGGCATACACCTGTAGTCCCAGGTACTCGGGAGGCTGAGGCAAGAAGATTGCTTGAGCCCAGAAGTTTGAGGCTTTGGTGAGCTATGGTTGTGCCACTGCACTCCAGCATGGGCAACAGAGCAAGATCCTATCTCAAAAAATAAAATAAAATAAACAAAAACAAACAAGCAAAAACTACCACCATGCAATTCCAGTGGGTTACCTCAGGGTCACTAATTCTTTCTCAAATTTTATCTTCAGGTCATCTTTTCATGGGTACACCAAAGCAAAAAGTCTTTTTTCCCATCCAGCTTCCCAAATCATTTGTATTTGATTAAAAATACCTTTTAAGGCTGGGCACAGCGGCTTACACCTGTAGTCCCAGTGATTTGGGAGGCCAATGCAGGAGGATCACTTGAGCTCAGGGGTTAGAGGATTCAGTGAGATCTGATAGAACCATTGCACCCCAGCCTGGGTGACAGAGTGAGACCTTGTCTCTAAAAAAGTATAATGTAACATAATATAATATAAATAGATAAATAAATAAACTAAAAATATCTTTTAAGCCCTCTTTCTCCCCTAGATTCAATGGAAATCTTTGCCTCTTCCAGTTCAATCTGGACATCAAGTTCCTGATACCTTCTCTTGATCCTCAAAATGATAAATTTTTTTCTTTTTTATGAGTTCCACCACCCATCACCTGCCACAGAGTCCTCGAATAAGAAAGTCAACTATTGTATAAAATAGAAAACACTGGGTCAGAAATGAAAGGACCCAACTTCCAATCTACCATCTGTCATTTGCAAGCTGTTAGAAGTTTCACAAATGACACAGTCTCTCTGAGCCAGAACTTCCTTATGTATAAAAGAGGGGTAAACATTCTTCCTTGCAGGTTTTTTACACCTGGAAAAAATCCTACATGAGGTATAAAAGCACCCACTATAGTTCTGGGAACACAGCAAAGGGTCAGAAAGTTGACTGACATTGAACGTAAGCACAATTGCATTTAGGACTCACGTGTCTGCGGCAATAACTTTCTAACAGATAGGACTTATTTCCTTTTTAATAGCTCCTGCACTACAATACCAGATTAATCAGCTAAAAGCATCATTGTCATCATGCCACCCTTGGCTTAAGGACATATGTGAGAAAAGCATAAGAATCCTCACTCTGCCATTCAGGGTCCTCTGTGACCTCGAGACAGCACAGAATTTCACCTCCAACCTGGCTAGTCTTCTCACCACCCCTGGTTTTCCCTACCCTGATCCTTCCCATCTTCTTGCCCTTTACCCTCATTTGTTGTTGAAAATCCTTTCCTCTCCAAGCCTTCCTCATTCTCCTATCTTGTTCATAAGCCTTTGCAGCTAATTTTATCCAAATGTCTCTATAATCTCTTATCCTCCAAGAGCCCCACGTGCACACAGAACACACATATATTCTGTAGTGTATATTGATACACTTGGTACATATATTTGGTACTGTATATTTTGTACACACACATTAATCAATTAAATATATTCAATTTATTAATGAAAATATAATATGGCATGTGTACCTCTTTGTTCATTTGTTGGGGGTGAAAACTGTATCACCCCCAAAAAAGTTATGAGCTACCTGAAGGCAAGAGCTATGCCACTGTCTAGCACAGGCTAATTAAAACACACTTTCTAAAATATACATATGCCCCCATCACCTACTAGACTTTTTCTTTTTTTTTGAGACAGAGTCTCATTCTGTCACCCAGGCTGGAATGCAGTGGCAAAATCATGGTGTGCTGCGGCCTCAACCTCCTGGGCTCAGCAGTTATCCCACCTCAGCCTCTCAAGTAGCTGGGATCACAAGTGTACACCACCACACCCAGTTAATTTTTAAAATTTTTTATATTGCCCATGCTGGTCTTGAACTCCTGGCTTCAAGCAACCCTCCTGCCTCAGCCTCTCAAAGTATTTGGATTACAGGCATGAACCAGCACACCCAGCCTACTATGCTTTTTGAGAACCAATCTCTTCCTTTATTCAGCAATCACAATACCTTTTTGTGCTTCTATCACATACACTCCCTAACCTCTAAGAGTTCATAGCCTGAGAAAAGCAGGTAATTAGAGTAAATGGAGGTGCACTAGTACTGAATGCCTAATAGTAGAAATAACAACCCTTCTACTGGTAACTCTCATTTATTGAGTGGCTACTACACGCCAGGCACTGTAGCACCTGTAACTGTGACAGAAACTTGAGTGCAGGTTATTTCATTTCATCCTCTAAAAACAAAAAACAAAAAACTATCAACTGCTAGACTGGGTGTGATCCTCATTTTATGCAAGCTCAGAGCAGTAAAGGGAACTGTCCAAGGTCATGGGGCTGGTAAGAAGCTGAACTGGAACCTGACACCACGCCTGCCTGCACCTAAAAGGTTTTCACCACTCTGCAGAACGTTATATTCATACCCAGGCACACTTTTCTCTTTCTTCAAGGGGCGTATGTGCCGTCCCTCTGCCTTCTGGATGCATCTTCCCCTGCCTAGGTGGCTCTTTCTCGTTCTTTCCTAAGACCTTTCTTCCCCTGAGAGCAGGGGCCTGCTATCTCCTCTCCAGATCTGTCACAGGCCAGCCTCCTGCACTTGCTGCAAGCTGATGCCCAGCCAGCTCTGCCTCTCCTCTCTGCTGATGCTCCTGACGCAGACAACTGCAGTGACTACGCCCTTCCTCAGCCCCCACACTCCTCAAAAAGTGCTTTTCTGGGTTTCCACGACTGCCTCCCTTCCTCCCCAAAATGATTCTCCATCCGAGGAATATTTAAAACCGCTGCTGTCCGTCCTAACGTGCCAGGGCTGAGATTGCTGCTGGAACTTCCCAGGGCTGCTGCAGTAACCCCGCCCCACTCCTGGGAAGAAGATTCTAGGCGAGTGACCGCTTCCACCCTCTTTATGGCCCTGGTCTGGGGTCAGAAAGGAAGAGGACTGGTATGCATTGAATTCTTCTTGGGTGCCTGGCAACTTCCAGCACATGTGTGCATGTTGTTTCATTTAAGTCCTCACAATAATTTGGCCAGAGGAGTATTATTACCCTTGTTTTTGCATGAGAGGGAACTGGGCTCAGAGAAATTAGGGGACTGGCTAAACTCACACAGCAGGGCAGGGGATCAGAAGCCCAGTGCACCTGCCCTGTCTCATAGCATCTTTTTATTGGGGCATGCTGTGGTTATATATTGAGCCCAACTGGCAAAACTATGCAGTAGGTGAAGTGAAAGTTGAACTCAGCATCCTTCACCTCTCCCTTGTGTGAGCCTCTCTGGCCTCTCTTCTATCAAATCACCCCATGCTGGGCACTGTGCAAGCACTTTATGCTTATTATCTCATTTGGTTCCCCAAACAGTGCTGCCAGCATATGTGTTATCCTTAACTCCATTTTACAGATGAGTTAACTGAGGCATCCAGGGGCTTCGTGCATGCCCAGGCCACACAGTGAATACATGCAGAGCTACACTCTTATTCTCGGTAACTGTACTTAAAAAAAAAAAAAAAATCAGCATTCCTCTCCCAGGCACTCAGTGACAAGGGTCCCCTGAGGTGATCTATAATCTCTAATCTTCCAGCTTCTTGGCACTGTAAAGGAATTGAAAACTAACATAGCCAAGTCAAGAATGCTTTTTGTCCTTCCCTTTTTCTCTCCTAAATTCAACTTTTTTCTTTCTTCTTCTCAATTTTGAAGCCCTCCTTACTAAAGTCAGGGGCAAGGGGTGCTGCAGAAAGTCTACATTTATGCTCACTAACTGGGGAGGAAACACTGAAGTATTTATTTTTGCTTTCAGAGGAAAATGTAGGTAAAGGCTGTCCTTGCATTGTGAATGTCCAGCCCAGGGGAATACTTGGCACATGGTAAATGCTCGAATATATTGTATGAATGAATGAAGATAATGAATGAATGAATGAATGAATGAAGATAAAAAGGGAATAGGATCCAGTTCCTGGTAAGTACATGAATAAAAAATTAAAAATAATAATTAAAAAGGGAATAGAAAAAAATCAGTACTCTCATAGCAAACAAATCAGACTTAGATGGTAATATCTGAGGACAGCAGGAGGATTCATTTGCATACATTATTTACCTCCATCTGGAATATCCACTCTTGAACTTGCCTGCAGAAAGGCCTTCTACTCTTCGGGAAACATCTCAAATGCTAACTTTAAAAAAGTCTTCTTCAGTTGGACGTAATTTCTCTCCTCCTTGGCATCTCATAGGACTTTAATTTCTCCTGGCATTTACTCTCTTCTACCTCAAAGTCTATTTATTCATATGGAGACAGGATTCCATAGTGTTAAGTATATTCTAGTTTGCTGCCAGGTTCCCTGAGTTTGAATCCCAATTTGGCACTTGCTAGCTGTGTGACCTTGAGCAAATTACTTAACCTCTCTGTGCTTCATTCACCTTGTCTGCAAAATGGGAATAATACTAATCCTTCTTATATGTGGTTATTATGAGGATTTAATGAGTTAATATACTAATATACAAGTTAATTTCATCCTTAAAACAGGTCTAGCCGCACAGTCAGCACTACATAAATGCTGGCCATTATTGTGGATCTGGCTGGCTGGAAGGCAGTAACAGCATCTTACTCAGTTTAATGTTTCCTTTAGTTCTGGCCACAGGACTCTGGACAGAGGTTTATTGACCATCCTAATTGTATTTGGGCTTTAAGAAAACACATGTCCTTAATCAGAGTGCCTGGAACCTGACCCACTTTGGGTCTGTGACTTCCTAGCCCCTCTTCCAGGAGCTAAGCTCTCTGTTCTTCTCAGAGGGAGCAGCAGGCAGCTCCTCCACCAGGAGGAGCTCAATGCCCTCAAACCCAGACCCTGCAAAGCCTCAAACCCAGACCCTGCAAAGCCTCGCCTCCATGCCACCACCTGTGCCCTCCCTAACCTCCTTCTGCACTGAAGTTTCTGCTGTTTCCCAATATGCCGGGCTCTCTTTCCACTTTTCGCCTTGAATATGTATGCCCTTCCCTCTGTCTTGTTGAATCTCTGTAAGGTTCAACACCTGCCTTTCCCACCTACCCAGTGTCCACAAAAGCATATATGCTTAGACTCCGCATGTAACACCAGCTGCTGTCCTGCTTGGCTCCTTGCTTCTTGTAAAGATTCCACATCAGTAAATGTAGACCTGCTTCTATCAAATTCCACTGCATAAATAGACTGTCTTTATTTAACTACTGAGAGATAGAAAAACGGTTTCCAGGCTTTTGTGTCTTTTACAATAGAAGTACCCCCAGGAAGAATAACTCCTTAAGTTCCTGCTGCTTTACTGTGAACAGGTTTACCAGATGCTCTGAATGCAGACAGCAGGTAGGTTGAGCTTAGGGCAGCCTGAGAGGAAGAGCCCTGTGAGGATAAAGAGGCCCGCCCAAGCCTCTCTTAGGATGCAGGTTGTGCAAAAACGCAGGATCTCACTACCCCTTTTACAGATAACTTCACTGGGACCCAGTGGTCTCTGGCGCAGGGAATACAGTCCTTGGTAGAGATTCTCAGAAAGTTTAAAATGAGCTCGAATACGCAGGTGGAAAGCTGAAAGGCATTTCCCCCTGGAAATACAACTGAGTTTTCAGCAGTCACAAATCTAAGAATTCCAAGAAGAAATGTAACCTAAAAATACCATCTTTCTGCCCTGTACACTTTACAGCCCTGGAGGTTGGGATCCTCCTGAGATCTGAGGGTACCCCTTACTGAAAACCAGCCCTTTTTCCCATGGTGACAGAGCTTCCCCAGGCACAGCCAAAGATGGAGTTTGGCTGGAGGGAATTCAGCACTGCGACTTTAACAGGGCGTGCCAGTCCACTGCTGCAGTCTCTACTGCAGTGAGCTCTGGGCGGCAGCAGTCCCAGGCTGGGCGGAGGCTGTCCAGTGCCTGGGCTGAAACCAGTGCCCTGAGGTGCCACCCCGACAGAGACCAACCACCAGGGCCACCCGTGAGCTACTTGGCTTCGGTGATGATACCATGAGCTCCTGGTATCTACAGATTAATACACAAGAGAGAAACAGCACAAACTGCTTTTTTAAAACAAGGCTCCCAACAGACGTTCAATAATTCATTAGAGACAAAGCACTTAATGGGGAACAAGTAATTTCTAAAGCTTAGGTCAGAGATGCTTTCAGTTACACACAACAATGGGCTTTTACAGAATTTTCAGGCTTAAGCCCTGAATGCAGATGGGTTGTCTTTTTTTTGTTGTTTTTCACTTTTTGCATTTTTCACACTTTGGGAAAATTTTTCTGCTCTAATTGTGCTGTTTGCGAGGGTTTATTTAACCTTGTTATAGCAAAAACTTCACTCATTTAAGGACTGTGACTCATCAAGAACATGAGACCACATGAGCCTGTTAGAAACAAGTTTTCGTTCATGGTCATGGCCGCGTCAGTGACACTCCTAGCAGAGTTTGTGTGCAGTTGGAGCGTTTGCCTGCATCCTCCCTTGATTAGACTTCCTCAAGTTCTTTATATAAGATTTTCCCCCTTTTTCAAGAGCCTGCAGTTACATAAAGATATATAGAACACAGCACCAATTAAGTGTCTTCCCTCTCCTCTTAAACTTCCCACCTTCCAGATCTTACTAACAAAGATGACAAACCCAATTAGGTGGTTTAAAATAGCAGGTCTCTGTGATAGCCCCATGGAGGCAGCTATATATTACTTTACAGCATCTTACACCCCTAGCGAAAGGTACAAAAAAGGAAACAAAGATATTAATATGTTCCTGCTCCTGTTGGATCGTAATTTGGCTTGTTGAGCTAAATCGGATAGAAGAGCTGAATGTTCCAGCCCATTGCAGGCTGCTCAATATATATTTCCCTCCCACTTATTTCTTTATGGGGGAAGCAAAGCACTAGGCAGAAAGGGAAAAAAGGTGAGGGTTCCATAAACTTTTGCTTTATTGGAGAATTTGTCCTCATAGGATTCATTCTATAAGTGGCTAGTTACAGTGCCCTTAGAATAAGAGTCAAAAGAGTGAGGGGACTTTGTGCTCACTTTGGCAGCACATATACTAAAAAAAAAGAGTGAGGGGGCTTAATATGCTTGCACATACATACAGTATTTGCACAGATGTAGTCAATGCCTTTTTTTTCCAACTTAAATTTTCTCTTTGGAGGCTCCTGCCACCTAATGGTCAAATTGCATCACTGCAAAGCACCAAGCGCAGGCCTTGCACAACCTGGTAGGCTTCTTTCCTGGGCCAAAATTGCTCAAAGACGTACAAATATCTTCCTACACAAAGTTCACATGCCCAAGTGGTAGAAGGGTTAGTTTGAGTGTGACCTTCCAAGTCTGTTGAGAAGAGCTTATTGCGTTCTTGTCATCAGGAAAACTAGATTTGGGTTTTGTCTTTGCCCTTAGCCTGACGTTGAGAAGCTTAACCATTCTGGGTTCACATACCTAATGTAGAGGTTGAGCAAATCAAGATAATGTCTTATTTCCTTCCAAACTGTGTTGAAAAGAAAATATTGGTGGACTCAGGTAGGTTGCTGTATATTACCTTACTCCCTATTACACCTTGAGAGAACCATGCAAGAAAGGAAACATATATTATATCTTTTTAATGAATACCATAATATCTTAAAGACACAAGTTGAAAGCTTACTAAGATAGTGGTCTATTTGAACTTAGAGTCAGTTTAGACCATCATAATACAGCTTATTGCGCACAACTTCATTGGATCAATATAATGATTAATATAGCATATATTTAAAAAATATATTTATGCTACGTATAAATTGTGGCAATAAAAGTGACAAATACCAAAAGTAAAAATCTTCCAGTGTATTGTCTATTGTCTTTGGAGCTAAGGTTGTTTTGTTTGTGTTTTTTTATAGTGTCTTCTGAATCTGGAATGTGGCATGACCTTCTTTTCTACCCTGTTCTCCTAAAATTGTCATGGATTTATAGCATGGTGCTGGGCTAGTGGGTAGGAAAGGGGCTGACATCTAAGAGCCCTCTGTATACTGGACACTGTGAGTGTTTTCAGGTATGCCTTCTCCTTTTGCCTCCCAGTACCCTGATAAGAAAGGATTTGTCTTTGTTTTTACATAGGAGGAAATGGAGACACAGTCATCAGGTGACTCAACCAGTTAATACGGTGAATAGGGAAAGAGCTGGGATTTGAACTACAGATAGGGTAGAATGTCCTTATGGGATTTTAACTGTTGTACCATGGTCAGACTCAACAGCAGGTAGTATTTAATATCAGAAGTTAAAAAGGACCTGGCACATAAATGCTCAAATATTACAACTCAGCTCCCCAAGGTGCATGTATAAGAATTGCGCATGCCTAGTCATACTCACTCGGCTAAGCTAGGAGAAGGCAGTGGTCACCAGGGATTGACCAGTATCTGCCTCTGAACCTGATTAGAGTTGACCCCAGCTCTGACGTTAGGATGGTAAACACTGTAGACATAAGTTAGGAGGTGACTGGGGCTTCACCAGTCCTTGAAGACACTGTGACACCCAGAACAGTCACAGCAAGTGGGGACAGACACTTTGTTTCAAATATTCAGAGACATCTCAGGAGGTAAGTGTGGTCATTGGTCTGTAGCCAGAGGAGGTCAGCTAAAGCGCCTCCCCCAGCCCTCAGATAGCATATTCAATAACACCACTTGACTTTATCCTGATCAAAACAGACAGCCAAGCCCACAGGGAAGACAGCAAACCTTAACTCAAGGACACAAAACGACCCAGCAAGGGCGACATGAATGCAGTGGCCCTAGCATTTGTAGTGGCTCTGTCTGGGGGGACATGGGAGAGGCAGTCTGCCTCCATCATCACTAGCATTTTATTTTAAAATGCAGTGTGGGTGAATGAAATTGAAATCTACTTGCCACCAGACAGGATGACACTGTTGCAGAGCATGAATCAGGTTATCTGAAGGTTGTGATGGATTAGGAAAGGCTCTCTCCTGCTGACAACAGGGTAAGTTCCTGCCAATTCTGCAGTGATCAGAGGAGACAGTCAGAGCATTTTTTTTTTTTTTTTTTTTGGTCTTTTCTTCTCTCTTTTCTTTTCTGAGCATGGAGGAGGGAATGAGCAGAGGCAAAGGCAGGCCTTCAAATTCAGTAATCCTTGGCTGTTGCTGGCAGAGTCATTTCCCCACTTCTTTCTTTGCCCTTGCTTCCTCCTGCTGTGGGGTGGGGGCGTGGGGGACAGAAACCGGCCCCCATCTCAGCAGCTGCCCCTGAATAACTGAGGAAGGGGGTGCTCTATTCTATCTCCATTTCCAGGGATGCCCCAGCTCAAGCTGCTGCTCCAATAGCACAGTCCTACACTACAGGTTTTGATCCAGGCCAAAAGGGGTATGATTGATTCTGCAGTGCTCAGATTCTGGATGCAGTATGAGGGGACATCGTTCCTCTGCAGATGTTACGGCTGCTGGTAAGAACCTCCACTATGTCAGGGTGTCAGCCTGGTAGACCCCAGGAAACAGATTTCAATATGAGTGGATCCTGGCTTCAAAATAAAGGAATAGTGAGACCTTCCCAGCCCACGCCCTTCCTCCATGTGCCTAAGAATAGCTGATAAGCCTTCCCCAGGAGACCAACCTTTGAACCCATACTAAAGTGGAGGCTTCAAGCTATGATGAAATTCTTAACCTTTGTTTTTTTTTCCTCTTTTTTCTGTCATTTAAAGAAGCCTATGAACCCCATCTCAAAATAATGTTCTAAATTCCATAAAAGAAAATAATAGGAAGTAAATTGTATTGCAAGGTCCTTCTAAGAATCTTTGGTTTAAAATATAATTATTATCTAATAACTTCGGAAATAAATTCTGTCTCCCCAGTAAGATTATAATACATTTTTAGTTCAGCTAAACCTCCCCTCACCTCTTTTTTTCCTTAAAACTCCCCTTTCAAAGAGTCCTTCCAGACCTCTCCCTCAAGTACAGTGCCTAACGTAGTTTTTGAGTTCATTAAAGGCATATTTCTCTTTAATGAGTTATAAATTATGGGTTAAAAAAAGGTAAATTAAAATACCTCAGTTTCTCATTGTTCCTTACTCATCCTCTGCTGATGGGGAAAATAAAATTCCAGCCCCTTAATTAAATCAGTGAATGTGAATTTAAAAAAAATCAACATGTTTTTATCATTTAGAAATTTGCACTAAGTAATGAGGTTACTCCTGGTTACTTGTTAGGATTTTTTCAGCCAATGCTCTCTGAGCTCATAGGCTCTGTCCTGAGACCATCTGTAGAATTACCTAAGGTTATTCTGTGCTCAACATTGGAAGAGTTCACATGCTGAAAAGGACAGAAGCTTGTTGGTGGGGTCACTGCTTACCCCTTACCCTAGCAGAAGGCACAGTATGGGGTCCACCCACAAACACATAGATGTAAGTTGGCCTTTTGAAGGCATTCAGTGATTTACTGCTTGGTCAGGCCAATCATGAGAGAAGTGTCTTCTACTGAAGGGTTCGCCTGGTGAAAAACCTCAGCAATTGTTTATTAAATTAGAAGACATTCAAATTATTTATTGAGCTTGGAAACAGCTATGACAGGTAGAGCGACTCCTAGGTGTCAGGCTTTCTTCTAGGTGTTTGTATTGTTTCAGGTAATTTTCATCACAACTCTGTGAGTAGTTACTGTTATTCCCATTTTCCAGGAGAAGTAAGGTTCAGAAGTCAGATTGGGAGAATATTGATTTTTCATTCCCCAGTCTGCTTAGGTCCAAAGCCCACACACTTCCTTCCTCCCTCCTGACCCTCCACCAATGTCACACAGACAATAAAGAGATCAGCTGTGCAATGCAAGGGGTTGGAGGAGCTTAAAGGGAGTCCCTGCAACCTCTGCACTCAGCAGAGCATCCTTGTACACGATAAGTACTCAATTGAATGTGTGATTTTTTATTATTATTATTAGGTTTATTTTTCTTCTGTGTTTGAGGAGGTAAAACTGAAAAGGCAGTTTGAGTTCCTTTTATAGGACTGGGAAAGTCTTTTGGAATGCCCAGCTGAGCCACAGATTTTATTCTGAAGTTTATAATAAGTCATTAGCTGTCTTTTATAGGGAATGACATTAAAAAAGATTAGCCTGGGTGCCACAAGGATGGAATGAGAAGGCTGATATTACAGACAGCCAGAATCAATTCTATAAGAGTTTTGACTTCAGGGCTTCTGCAAATCTCCTGATACACTCAAAATGTAATTGTATCTATGCACAATTACATTTTTCTGGGGAAAAAAGGATTCATAAATTTTAATAAAACCTCAAAGGAGTCTATATGCACAATAAAGTTTATGGATCACAAGATAAAAGCCCAGACGTAGCTGACAGTGGTGGGAATACAAAGGCAGGGATCAATTAAAAGGTTTCTGGGTAAATTAACAGGATTTAGTGACTGATTACTTGTAGGCAACAAAGGGAAGAAATGAACCAAAAATAATAAAAATATTTCAAATTTGACTGTCTCATATTGTTATCGGCAGAAATGAGGAAGAAGGAAAGGAAAGGAAGAAAAGAAGAAAGAAAGAAAAGTCAGGAACGTGTTGAGGTTGTAACGACAAGGAAATATTCAAGAGGAAGCCTTTCAGAACCTTCATACACTTGGTGAGAATGTAAATTCGTACGACCACTATGGAGAACACTTTGGAGCTTCTTCAAAAAACTAAAAATAGAGCTACCATATGGGGCGATCCAGCAATTCCCCCACTGGGTAGAGACCTGAAAGAAAGGAAATCAGTAGGACAAAGAGATAGCTGCACTCCTGTGTTTGCTGCAGCACTGTTCACTATAGCCAAGATTTGGAAGCAACGTAAGTGTTTACCAATAGATGAATGCATATAGAAAATGTGGTACAAATACACAATGGAGTATTATTCAGCCATAGAAAAGAATGAGATCCTGTCATTTGCAACAACATGGATGGAGCTAGGGATCATTAAGCTAAGTGAAATAAGCAAGGCAAAGAAAGACAAGCATCACATGTTCTCACTTATTTGTGGGATACAAAAATCAAAACAATTGAATTCATGAACATAAAGAGTAGAAGGATGGTTACCAGAGGCTTGGAAGAGTAGTAGGGGGTGAGGGTGAGGTGGGGATGGTTAATGTTAATGGGTACAGAAAAAAAATAGAATGAATAAGACTTACTATGTGATAGCACGACAGGTTGACTATAGTAATAACTCAATTGCACATTTTAAAATAACTAAAAGAATATAATTGGATTTTTTGCAACACAAAGGACAAATGCTTGAGGGGGTGTAATTCTCATTCTCCATATGTAATTATTACACATTGCATGCCTGCATCAAAGCATTTCACTTACCCAGTAAATATATACATCTACTATGTATCCACAAAATTAAAAATAAAATTTTTTTTAAAGAATCTTCAAAAATAATGGCAACGACATAATCAAAATACTTCATAAATAATTTAATATTGATTACATGTGGAAATACTATTTTTTATATATTTAGTTAAATAAAAAAACATTCCAACTTCAAAAAAAAAAAGAAATCTTTCATTGTAGGGAAAAGTAGAAACAAATCCTGAGGAAGACATAATTTTATTGTCATCTCTGTGGAGATGTTCACTGAGAGTCTTGAAAATGAGATGCCTTCTGGGTAGAAAGAGACCAGAAGGGTGTATGATCCCAAGGGCTAAGAGAGTTTTGAGATAAAAAGAAATAATCAGGCTGGGCACAGTGGCTCACGACTGTAATCCCAGCACTTTGGAAGGCTGAGGCAGGCAGATCACAAGGTCAGGAGTTCGAGACAAGCCTGACCAACATGGTGAAATCCCATCTCTACTAAAAATACAAAAATTAGCTGGGTTTGGTAGTGCCCGCCTGTAATCCCAGCTACTCAGAAGGCTAAGGCAGGAGAATCATGTGAACCCGGGAGGCGGAGGTTGCAGTGAGCTGAGATCACACCACTGCACTCCAGCCTGGGTGACAGAGCAAGACTCTGTCTCAAAAAAAAAGAGTAAGCAGATGCTTTTAAGAGATCAAGGAGATTGCTGGCTTTGTGAAACCACCACCTAGACAACTTGTTGATGAGACAAAGGCAAGTTCACTGGTGAGGGAGAGCACTAGTTTGATAGAGCCTACATAGCATCTCAGAGGGATGGGGCAACGTCAGAATATATATGAGATTTGGCAGTTTGGTTTAAGATGAGTCTTTGTTTGTTTGTTTGTTTGAGATGCAGTCTCACTCACTCTGCCACCCAGGCTGGATGCAGTCACACGATCACTGCTCACTGCAACCTCCACCTCCCAGGGTCAAGCAATTCTCCTGCCTTAGCCTCCCAGGTAGCTGGGATCATGGGCAAGCACCACCACGCCCAGCTAATTTTTCTATTTTTTGTAGTGATAGGGTTTCACCTTGTTGTTCAGGTTGCTCTAGAACTACTGACCTCAAGTAATCCACTCACCTCGGCCTCTCAAAGTGCTGGAAGTACAGGCATGAGCCACTGTGCCTGGCCAAGGTGGGTATTTTCATGCAGGGTATTTTTAGGACAGTAGTTACTATATAATCATTAGGATTAGTGGACATCATAAGAAGAGGGTTTTCAGGTGAAGCTTTTTAAGAGACTTGTACAGTAAGCAGATATCTGATGCTATCTATTAAAAGATGGAACAGTCTGATGTTCATTTAAATGAGCTTTTCAGGAAGTTCCTGAAATGAATAATAAAGTTATTAGCAATTTTCTTCTTATTGGGCAAGAGTTTCCAGTAGAGGGGAGAAAAATCTTTTCCCTCTATCCTCTTATATTCCATTTCTGAGGCCTGCTAATTAAACTGATAAAAGAAAAGACAAGTTAACAGGAGAAAAGGCATACTTTTTTGTTGTTATTGTTAATATTTTAATTTTTATATGCAAAAAGACCTTCACAGAAAAGAAGTGAAGGCCCAAAAAGGTGGTTATAGCTGGAGGGTTATATACCATTTTAACAAAGGGTAATAAATTGTGGTGAAATGATAAAATGAAGGAAAAGAGGTTTGGGCTTCCAGGAATAGTAAATGGTAGGAAGGAGGAGCAGTCTAATGAAAAATAAGGGCAATTTTAATAAGGTTTGTATGTACAGACCCTTGTTGGTACCAAGTTTCTGTCTCCAGGGATAATGGTTGTTTTTCTTCCTCTTGCATGTGAGAGTGGAGGGGGAAGAACTTCACAAAGGGAAATTTATCCCCTACTTCTAGAAAGATAGGGGAGGACAGAGAGCGAGTTCCTTGTGTGCTTACTACTTAATTGACTTCAGCTCAAAACAATCTTTATGCCCAAGTGTCATAGTTTGGGATGTTATATTCTGATCTACTTCACTGAAATAGTAAGGCACATCAGTGAAGACAGCATGAGAATAAAGTCATGTTAGCGAAGATGGCCAAATAATACAGTGATGTTTACATAGGCAACAAGCTGTTGATGTGGATGGTTTTGAGTCTCAGAAGTAACAAATTGCCAGCAAAGCTAGTTAGTGGGAAGCTGTTGATGCTCTTTGAAGCTACAGGGATTTGAATTGCTCAAGAATTCACCCAAATTCCTTGTCTCCCTTCACGGCTGCCATACTGTCACTCCTCAACCACTGAGGTCTGCCCAGATGTAGTCCAATCTAGTCCTACAGCCAGCAGCGTGCTCTACCATCTAACCTCAGTCCCACACAGAATGGTGCCACCAGATTGTTTTCAGCTCTTCCATCATCGAGGTCCTAATGTGCCTATTATTTGAACACATTTGCAGTGCTAACTTCAAAACACTCCATTTGAGAATCAAAAGAACAAAATTTTTTCCAGCCTGCTGCAATTCTTCTCAGGCCAAACATTCACCCCCACCAAAAAAAAAAAAAAGTAGAAAAGAGGATTTTAAGTCACTACCAAGAGTAAGGAAGAGAAACTCTTCGCTTCCCATATTTGGAATACTTGTACGGCTCTGAGGCTTGCGGCAAGGGGGGCAGCTTAGCACTTTCCTTCTCCCCCCAGCCTTCGCCTTTCCTTCTCTCTGTCTGCCCACTACTGGTAATTGTAGCAGGAAGCAGCCTGCTCCCAGACAATTTCCTGAAAATAGAACAAGAGGAGCAAAGGATTTATTCCCTGAAACAAGGAATCTCAGGAATCTTCATTCATCTTCATTATTATTAGATATCTGCGTTCCCTCCCAGAGAGAAACAGAATGTTCCCACCCTGAGGTTGAGCAAATATACCACACCATCTGTGATTACAGGAATATTTTTTTCTCAGAGGAATTTTTTTCCTTTGAGAATTTTTGTCTGCAGGACACAAGCCCTGCCTTGTTAAAGCTTATTGCAGACATAAAGCCCTTACTGCTGTGTGTGGCACTCACCTTTCACAGTGAAGGTCAAGGCAACAATTCAGATATGCACATCTCCATTATGTCAGCTTCCTGATCTTACTCTTAAGGGTGTCTTGAATGTCTGCGTTAAAAGATTTTATTCTCTGAACCAGTTCCTGCCTTGAAAATGGCTGAGATGATGGAGAATTGTACCATGAGTCAGCTAAAAAGAATGCAGAGAAGTCAGAGGTTCTGCCATGGGTTTGGATGCCTCTAATGCATGATCTTAGAGCTGAAAAAATAAAGACAAGCTATTCTCTGAGGGTGGCATCCACATAGTGTTAATATTCACAATGATTACAACTCGCTGTGTCACTTTACATGTATGGCACATATGAATTGCAGTCCATAACATCAGTGTGCAGGAAATATCACATTTTCCCCTAAACCAAAAACAGTCTGATGTGATCTGCCATCCATTAGGTCACCGGAAAATTTTATTTCAATTATGACATGGGTTCCCACTTTACAGTCCATTGTTTGAGAAGGTCCCAAGAGGCTGTAAACAGTACAGGACATTTAGGAAAATGCCCTCGATGTTTTAGATCACACAGGTCACTTCTGACTTGTTTTTTGTCCACAATTGTAGACAGATGAAAGACTGAATCCAGCTGTCCAGTTGGGTAAACTACTTAATCTCCCTAAATCTCAATTTTCTTTTCCACAAAATAATTGTGCCTACCTTGTAGTGAGGATGAAAGGAGAGAAGAAAAGGGAAGTACATAGTGGAGTTGCTCAGAGTCTCTTCTTTCCACACTTCCCCTCATAAACCTTCTGCCTCTAGCCATGCTCCACTTATCTTTCCCTACTTGGTTGCCAGTACTCTTTCTACTGAGGGTGCACAAAAGACAGTTTGGGGTTTGTTTTTTTGTTTTGTTTTGTTTTTGAGACAGGGTCTCGCCCTCTTGCTCAGGCTGGAGTACAGTGGCATGATCATGGCTCACTGCAACCTTGACCTCCTGGGCTCAAGCAATCCTCCCACCTCAGCTGCCTGAGTAGCTAGTACTACAGGCTCGTGCCACCACACCTGGCTAATTTTGCCTTTATTTATTTATTTATTTGTAGAGATGGGGGTCTCACTATGTTGTCCAGCCTAGTCTCAAACTCCTGGACTCAAACGATCCTCCCACCTCAGCCTCCCCGAGTGCTGGGATTACAGGCATGAGCCACCATGCCCAATCAAGGCAATTATTAAGGCTTAACTTTGGCCTCAAAAAATTCTGCCGTCATTTTCCCTCCTAATCCAAATATTGGAACTCCACACATCTGTAGCAAATACTGCTATCCAAATACTGGAACTCCACACATCTGTAGTGATGCTGTGAATAACGACAAAGAAAAATTGCCTTAAAAGCATGGGATGCCTGGGGACTAAAGAAGACTAGGAGGTGTAAGTGACTATGGAGAAGAATCTGTGATTGTTTCTGTCTCCAGGGGATATATCACATGGACTTCCCTCATCTAGAAAATGTGGGTCTTCTGCTGGGGCAGACATTTCAGTAAATCACGAAGGCACCATCAGCAGACACAAGCAAGTTATGTAGACAAAGGGCTTATTTATCTTTATCAAAGCTGGTTACCGTGTTTTCTTTTCTGACACTGTAAGCAGGTTCTTTGACACAAGTGATTTTGCAAACCTAGGAAACAATGAAAATGACAAATGAGATGCACCAAAACAGAAGCTGGGGGTGTGAAGGGAAGCCCTTTCCATTTCACATCACAACTGTATACACTTCATCTTCTCTTGCACCTAACTCTTCCTCTTTTCTCTACAAGGAAATTAATTTTTTGGCAGAGTGCTACAAAAATTTTTCCCGTGGAGATTATTAGAAATCTGTCATGCACTGGGCGAAAACTGACTACCTGGATGCCTGCAACTATTAAATCAGCAGCATTTAATTTCACACTGTTATACTGTTTGCTCATTGCTACATGTGCTCTTTTAATTAGTCTTAAAGGATCGTGTTTCTTGCAGCTATAAAGTCATATCTGTAGCAACACTCCATAACAGTAGGTGTTCAGCACTTTTTGATTAAGTCCCACATTGGTAAAATTGCATATGGAAAGGGGAGCCCTATGTAGCACATCTGTGCAAAACTAACAAACAAAAAATCCCATAAAGGCAGGGCAGGAACTCCAGTCTATAGTCTGTTTAATAGCAGGGACTTTGTCTTCTGTGATCGCCACAGAATCTGGCACAAAGCTGGGTATACAGTAGGTTTTCAATAAATGCTTGCTGAATTGAACCTCCTTCTACCACAGGTGGCATGGAGACAGAAATGACAATTCAGGTTTGTCATGCCTCCTGGACATTCTGTATTTCTTTTGAAAATTGGTCTGAGAAAAACAATTCATTTGCTGCAAAAGACAATATGTCAAAATTTCCACTTTGAACTCTAAAGAAAAAAAATTATCAAATAATGTAAATAAATTATTTCAATAAGCATAATAATAGCTTCAGGAAGGTAAATCACAGCTAATGTGTTCATTGTTTACAAGGAAGATAGCAATAAGAAAGCAGCGTAATAATAAACACAAAATAAAAACACCCCATCAGCATCTTAACCAGCAAACCACAGCTGTTCTGAGTGCATTCAGCATCCAGGGTTGTCATGTCCTCACATGTTTCTCACTCCTCCTGATTCATATGCCCAGTGATTAGTTAAGATATAAATTCAGTGGTTATAACAAAGTCTCCACAATTTAAAAATGGCTTAGACCAGATTAAGTTTCATTTCTCTTCTATCTAAAACACCATGTAGTCACTTCAGGGTAGATGCGGTGGCTCTACAATCTTGAGGGTCCCACACTACTTCTATCATATTTCTCTGCCATTCTCATCTTCAGGTTTCATCTCCTATCCCAGTATGGCTGCTTTGGCTCCTACCATCACAACTGCATTCCAGCCAACAGAAATAGGAGAGGTGAAGCTTAAAATATGTTGTAACACGAAGGTTTCTCATATTGGTTCCTCCAGAATCCAGTGTTTTTACCTCCTGCAAAGGAGGCTTGAAAGGAAGAATTTTCTGGGCTTTTCTTTGCATTGTTAAAATTTGGGAGTGGTATTATCAAAAGAAAAAGATGAGAATGGATACTGGGGAACAATCAGCAGTCTTTGCCGTACTATGCCTACTGTTTAGTAATCTCCCAGGCTTTTCTGGTGACATAGAGCAGTAATTCTCAAGTTTGTTTAGGAGATAAAATACCCAGGTATCATTAGCTAAACATGAACATGAGATGCTCAATATCAATGTTTAAAACAAACAGAAAGCCTTCTATGGAACACTAGCCCCACAAGATAGAGTGGAGAAAAACTATGGTGCTGAGGTCAAATATGTTGGGAAAATGTAGCTCCATTTTTTCCTGGAGATATGTAAGGTACAATCTCATTTCACAGACTCTGAGGAACAGTTTAATTTTGTTTAAACCAGTATTCCCCAAACTTATTTGACTGAAGAGTTTTTTTAGGTAAGCCCTGAATCCCACAGAATTAGTGTGCTACAAAATACACATTGGAAAAGAGATTTCATTTCATCCTTCAAAGTGGGAAATATAATTGCTAACTACTGTAACCGCCCAATGGGTTCACCTTGCCCGCTGCCTAGGCAGAGCTGATTTATCAAGACAGAAGAAGGGGGAATTGTAGTGGAGAAAGAATAATTCATGCAGAGCCGGCTGTGAGGGAGACTGGAGTTTTATTATTACTGAAATCGAGGATTGGAGGGGGTTTTTTGTTTGTTTTGTTTTTGTTTTTGTTTTTTTGAGATGGAGTCTCGCTCTGTCCCCCCGCCTGGAGGGGGATCGGAGTTTTTAAAGATAATTTGGTGGGTAGGGGCTTGGAAAGTGGGGAGTGCTGATTAGTTGGGCTGGAGATGGAATCATAGGGGGTTGAAGTGAGGTTTTCTTGCTGTCTTCTGTTCCTGGGTGGGATGGCAGAACTGGTTGAGCCAGATTACCTGTCTGGGTGGTGGTGATCCATCCAGTGCAGGGTCTGCAAAATATCCCAAGCACTGATCTTAGGTTTTACAATAGTGATGCTATTCCCAGGAGCAATTTGGGGAGGTTCAGACTCTTGGAGCCAAAGGCTGCAAGACACCTAAACCACAATTTCTAATCTTGTAGTTAATTTGTTAGTCCTGCAAAGGCAGACTGGTCCCCAGGAAAGAAAGGGGTCTTTTCCAGAAAGAGCTGTTATCAATTTTGCTTCAGAGCCAAACCATGAACTGAATTCCTTCCCAAAGTAAGTTCAGCCTATGCCCAGAAATGAACAAGGAGAGCTTAAAGGTTAAGAGCAAGATGGAGTCGGTTAGGTCTGATATCTTTCACTGTCATTATTCCCTCAGTTATAATTTTGCAAAGGCGGTTTCACTGTAAGAAGAAGAAAATCACAACTGTAAGCTCTCGTATTCCAAAATAAAGCAAGCCCCTGGACTAAGAATAATCAGGTGTTTCTGACTCTGTTGTTATATATTATGTGTGTGTGTGTGTGTGTGTGTGGTACTTTCACTCATTTTATCCCACAAGGGTAGCAGGTATAAAAGGTTTTAGTAACAGTGTAAGAGAATGACTTGCAAAAACTCTTACTGATTAAATTCTACCAGGAATTGGGAAATTTCCTCATTAATGAGTGAATAAAACACCTGAGCCCATGTCACAAAATAGTTCATAGGAGAGTAGCTTGAAAATCCATAGGCTTTTAAGCCACAATTTCTGCTTTCAAACGCATGTAACCTATTTTGTAAGCCATGACTCACCCACAAGATCAGGCACGTTTGAGGATTCTTTTCCCCTCGAGTGCTGGTTCTTCACACTTGTATGGCTTTCCAATTATTATTGACTCTTGCCTCTCAAAAGAGGTTAAATAAATAATAGCCATTTTGCTGATCCATTAGATAGGGACAGCAATCTCACATAGTAATACACAGGCTGTCCCACATGGCCCCCACTAAGAACTGTAAAGTGTCTGCATGCTCATGTACTAAGACATGGTCTCCTTTTCCCCCTCAATATACCAGCAGTAGCAATAGTTTCAAAATTTGATCACATGGACCCTGGATCACCCATAGTTTTGAAGATCTATTGGCAACTGTTCCTATTAAATGGTTCTTTCCCTATAAATGGTTAATTTAAGTGAAGATTTCCTATTTGCAGAAAACAATTTGGAAGGTAAATGAGTTATGATGAGGTGGATAACCTGAGTCTCAGTCCATTTGTTTCTTCCTTTTGCCTTTCGTTTTTGAGTGATCTGATACATAACTGTGGCTTCAATATTTATCTACACCAATGATGTCAAGTATATTTCTAGCTCAAACTTCCCTTACCTTAACACCAGTTTTCAATTTAGACACCAAACAAAACTAGTACCACAGCATACCCAGTTCCCCTAACCACAAACTTGAATGTCATCCAAGACCCTATCTTCTTTTTTAACAAGCATTGTTGATTCTTCCTCCTAAAACTACCAAATACATCCCTTACCTTGAAACTTAACAGACACTCTTCTTCTCTTGTTTGGACTATTACAATAGCTTTTTTTTCTTTTCTTTTTTGAGGCGGAGACTCGCTCTGTCACCAGGCTGGAGTACAGTGGCATAATCTTGGCTCACTACAACCTCCGCCTCCCGGGTTCAAGTGATTCTCCCGCCTCAGCCTCCAAGTATCTGGACTATAGGTGCGCGCCACCACGTCCAGCTAATTTTTGTATTTTTAGTAGAGACAGGGTTTCACCATGTTGGCCAGGATGGTCTCGAACTCCTGACCTCATGATCCATCTACCTTGGCCTCCCAAAGTGCCGGGATTACAGATGTGAGCCACCACACGATCTCTCTGTCTATAATCTTCACCTTTTCCAATTTACACTCCAATTCAACTTACCCTTTCTAACACTTAATTCTTAAATTCCTCCTCTACAACAAAATTTGTAATAGTGGTCAATCTCCTACAGTAGTGATTCTCAAATTTAGAACTGTAATGTCTCTTTATAAGTGAAAAAAAATCCATGTGAATTGGTCTCCTTTTGCTGCTATAACAAATTCCTGCAAACTTGGTGGCTAAAAAGACACAAATGTATGATCTTACAGTTGCAGCGGTCAGAAGTTTGATATTGAGTGTCACTGGGCTAAAACCAAGGTGTCAGCAGAACTGCATTCCTGCTGTGGAATCCAGGGAAGAGTCCCTGTCTTGGCTTTTTCTAGCTTCTAGAGGCTGCTGCATTCCTTAGCTCCTGGCTCTCTTTCATCTTCAAAGCCAGCAAAGGCCAGGCGAGTCTTTCTCATGCTGTGTCACGTCTCCTTCTCTGACTCTGACTCTCCTGCCTCCCTCTTTCACTTATAAAGACCCTGTTCCAGGCGCAGAGGCTCATGCCTCTAATTTCAACCCTTCGGGAGACCAAGGTGGGTGGATCACTTGAGGTCAGGAGTTCAAGACCAGCCTGGCCAATATGACAAAACCCTATCTCTACTAAAAATACAAAGATTAACCAGGTGTGGTGGTACATGCCTGTAATCTCAGCTACTTGGGAAGCTGAGGCACGAGAATTGCTTGAACCCGGGAGGCAGAGGTTGCAGTGAGCCAAGATCACACCTCTACGCTCCAGCCTGAGTGACAGAGCGAGACTCTATCTCAAAAATAATAAAAATTAAAAATTAAAATTAAAATTAAGGACCCTTGGGATTACATGGGGGCCATCTGGATAATGCAGGAGAATCTCCCTGATATAGTCTGAATAGCTGTCCCCACCCAAATCTCATGCTGAATTGTAATCCTCAGTGCTGAAGGTAGGGCCAGGTGGGGCCAGGTGGGGCAGGGGAAGGCAGGCAGGGAGGTGTTTGGATCATAGGGGTGGATCCCTCATAGCTTGGTACTGTCTCTGTGATAGTGACTTCTTGAGAGACATGGCCATTTAAAAGTGTGTGGCACCTTCTCCCTCCACTACTCTCTCTGTTGTTCCTGCTTTCACCATTGAGGCACAAGCTCCCACTTAGCCTTCTGCCAGGTGTAAAAGCTCCCTGGGCCTCCCCAGAAACCGCCCAGAGCCAAATGATGTCAGTGCCATGCTTCCTGTATAGCCTGCAGAACTGTGAGCCAATTAAACCTCTTTTGTTTGTTTTCTTTCTTTTCTTTTTTATTTATTTATTTATTTATTTTTTTTTTTTTTTTGAGGCAAGATCTCACACTGTCACCCAGACTGGAGTGCTAAACCTCTTTTCTTTTTCTTCTCCCTCTCTCTTTTTTTTTTTTCTAAGACAGAGGATCTGTTGCCCAGGCTGGAATGCAGTGGCATGATCTTGGCTCACTGCAACCTCTGTCTCCCAGGTCCAAGCAATTCTTCTGCCTCAGCCTCCCAAGTAACTGGGATTACAGGTGTGTGCCACCACACCCAGCTAATTTTTGTATTTTTAGTAGAGATAGGGTTTCACCATGTTGGCCAGACTGGTCTTGAACTCCTGACCTCAGGTGATTCGCCCGCCTTGGCCTCCCAAAGTGCTGGGATTACAGGTGTGGGCCACCAGGCCCAGCCCTAAGCCTCTTTTCTTTACATATTACCCAGTCTCCAGTATTTCTTTACAGCAATGCAAGGACAGCCTAAGGCACTCCCCACCTCAAGATCTGTAACAGAATCACACCTGCACAGTCCCTTTGGCCATGTGTATTAGTTTGCTTGGGCTGCCATAACAAAATACCATGAACTGAGTGGCTACACAACAGACATTAATCTTCTCCCCGTTCTGGAGGCTGGAAGTCCAAGATCAAGGTGTTGGCAGGATTGGATTCTCCTGACACCTCTCTCCTTAGCTTACAGATGGCCATCTTCTCACGGTGTCCTCACAAGAACTTTTCTCTGTTCATATACACACCCCTGGTTCTCTCCCTCTTTTTATAAGGACAGAAGTCCTACTGGAATAGGGCCCCACCCTAACACCTTATTTTAGTTTAATTGCCTCTAAACACCTTATCTCCAAACGCAGTTACATTCTGAGGTACTGGAATTTGGGACTTCAACATACGAATTTGGGGGGAAGCTGATTGAGCCATAACACGAATTTAGCCCACCTATGAGCTCCTTAACTTTGATCAAGCTGACTGCTCTATTTATGAGTTTCCTAATCTGTAAAATTGGGAAATAAGAGTGCCTACCCCAAGTGCTTATTTTCAAGAGTAAACAAGATAAATCATGACTTGGAACAGTGCCAAACATGGAGCATGCACTTGGTAAATGATACCTAATTAAGATATAAAAGTAAGAAAGTTATCTGTTCTCACTCCCTATCTTTACCTTTGGTTTAAGCTGCCCCTTGGGCACGTTTTTCCATTGTGTTAGTGCTAAACCTCCAAAAATAAGAGTAAAAACCGATGCTAAAGAGAAAACGTAAGTTCTCTCTTAGTTTTGGCTTCAGAAAATGAAAAGTAACAAAGAATATGAAGAAATAAGAATGACCTTTGAGATTCAGGACTGCTTAGGAACGTGGTGGTTTCATGAATGTGGTCCTCTATCAAAACTCATCAAACTGCACTGTTGAGATCTGAATGTTTTACGTCTTCCCAAAATTCATGTGTTGAAACCCTAGTTCAAAATGTGAGGGAGATGGGGCCTCTGGGAGGTGATTAGGTCAAGAGGGTGGAGCCCACATGAATGGGACTAGCGCCCCATAAGAAGAGATGTAAGAGAAACCTCTCACCCCTTTCACCATGTGAAGACACAGAGAAGACACAAACTGTGAGCCAGGAAGTGTGCCCTCACCAGACACCAAATTCATCAGCACCTTGATCTTGGACTGTCCAAGCTCCAGAACTGTGAAAAATGAATTTTTGTTGTTCATAAGCTACCCTATTGTATTTACTTATAGCAGCCTGAATGGACTAAGACATGCACTCAAACTAGGTCCAATTCATTAGGGGGAAAGTATTCACCAATAAAAAGTGTTAACAGCTATATATTTGTATCGATAATTTAAATTATTTAGATGTTTAAGGGCAATTATTTTCAGCTTAGCAAAAATTAATAAAAATAATTCTAGAACTGCTGGGAGGGGTGGCTTACACCTGTAATCCCGGCACTTTGGGAGACCAAGGTAGGCAGATCACTTGAGCCCAGGAGTTCAAGACCGGCCTGGGCAACATAGCGAAACCCCATATCTACAAAAAACACAAAAATTATCCAGGCATGGTAGTGCGCACCTGTGGCCCCAGCTACTTGGGAGGCTGAAGTGGGAATGTCAATTGAGCCCAGGAGGGTGAGGTTGCAGTGAGTCATGATTGTGCCACTCCAGCCCGGGTGACAGAACGAGACCTTGTCTCAAAATAATAATAATAATAATTCTAGCACCCTCAAGTGGGGTGGGAGGGAAGAATGCTACTGTGTGCGTACCCATTAGGACTCTTTCAGTTGCAGGTGACTGAAACCCCAATCCCAGCTGCCTTGAGCCATAGGGATTTTATTGGCTCAAGTAAATAAAGCAGTGGCTGTAGATGCTGCTGGTTATGGACCCAGCTGATGTAATCAGGATCTGGTTTCTCTCTCCCCATCTTGGCTTCTTCAGTAATACCTGACAGTTGCCAATTCAGCAAGAGCCAATTTCACTGCAGTTGCCTCAGGGAGCCAGGAAGCACACAGATGAGCTTTCCTTATGGTGCTAATTTGAACACAAATTAGAAACAAGTAAATTAAAATTAAATCATTAAAAGAAATAAAGAAATCTGGAAAAGTGTTACGGCTAAATTGTGTCCCCTCAAAATTTATTTGTGGAAGTCCTACTATTCAATATCTCAGAATGTGACTGTATTTGGGGATAGGGCCTTTTTTAAAAAAAGTAATTAAGGTAAAATAGGTCAGGTGATGTGGCTCTCGCCTGTAATCCCAGCACTTTGGGAGGCCAAGGTAGGTGGATCACCTGAGGTCAGGAGTTCAAGACCAGCCTGGCCAACATTGTGA
This sequence comes from Pan troglodytes, assembly GCF_028858775.2. Lineage (NCBI taxonomy): Eukaryota > Metazoa > Chordata > Mammalia > Primates > Hominidae > Pan > Pan troglodytes. Next base: position 33,441,622 of record NC_072405.2, read on the forward strand.
AACCCCTTCTCTACTAAAAATACAAAAATTAACCAGATGTGGTGGCAGGTGCCTGTAATCCCAGCTACTTGGGAGGCTGAGGCAGAAGAATAGCTTGAACCCAGGAGGCAGAGGTTACAATGAGCCAAGATTGCACCATTGCACTCCAGCCTGGATGCCAAGAGCAAAACTCTGTCTCAAAAAAAAAAAAAAAAGAAAGGTAAAATAAAGTCTTTAGGGGTGAGTCCTAATCCAATATGACTGGTATCCTTATAAGAAAGGATCAGGACACAGGCACAGAGGGAAGACCGTGTGAAGACACTGGAAGAAGACGGTCATCCACTAACCAAGGAGAGCGGCCTCAAGAGAAACCAACCCTGCCAACACCTTGATCTTGGACTTCCAGTCTCCAGAACTGTGAGGAGATAAATGTCTGTTGTTGAAGCTGCACTTTGTTATGGCAGCCCTGCTGACTAATACATTTGGCCCATGTGTCTTCATTGTCCAATTCACCTCCACACAGCAAGATGGCTGCTAAAGGCCAGGAATGGTGGCTCACGCCTGTAATACCCACACTTTGGGAGGTGGAGTGGGGGAGAATTGCTTGAGCCCAGGAATTCAAGACCAGCCTGGGAAACACAGTGAGACCTCACCTGTATGTACCATGAAAAAAAAAAAAAGATGGCTGCCAAGACCCTGGGCTACATCCTTCCTGGTTCACAACCCAACACCAGCTGGGATCCTGAGTGTCACTCTGATTGCAGAACAAAGATAATGTATGTCATGAAATAGTACTTGACATTTATATGAAAATTCTTTTTGTATTTGGTTTGTACTTGCACCTGGGTGACCTCCCCTATTCTCTAAGGCAGAATCAAGTGTCCACATTTTGACTTCCAAAAGAGACTCTTGAAATCTGTAAACCATAGTTGTAAAAATTGAAGCTTTTTTTCTGCATGAGCCAGGCATTGTAGGAGGAAAGAGGAAGGCTTTTTTCCCTCAAAAGGCAAAGCCTGAAAGGAGCAGGGCATAACGTTCATTCACTAAATTAGACGGAAAATAGAAGTTCACAAAGAGTTAGGCCTCCTTGCTCTGCAGAAGAAGATGAAGGTTTTCCTGGCTGGAAGGGCAAGAAGACAGAGGAGGAAGAGGAGAGAGGAGACTGGAGGCTTCTAACCTAGAGCACCACATGAAGAAGTGTGGAGCCAATGTCAAGGAGAGCCAAATGCAGGCAGGTGACACCCTCAGTCTACAGTGCTGAGGCTCAGGGGAGCTGTCGAAGAGGCCAGAGCCAGTCTAGGCAGGGCAGTGTGCCACCCACCTGTGCTGAGCAGCAAGGCATTGCTAAACTTCTTATGCCAGGCTGGGAAGCATCCAGCCAACAACAGACCACCCAGGACCTATCAAGAGTGTGAGGGACTCAAACTTTACTTTCAGTACACTGCCCGTGTCAGGACAATTCTAATCTCTTCCCCCCTCCCCCACCCAAATAAAGGGTGATTCCTTGAATACTCAGAGAAGGTAGAGATGTTGGGGAAAGGAAAGTTCTAGGACCTGTACTTGTATGCCTGTATGGGACTAAGTAGAGCTAGCTACATATTTCTTCCCCATCACCCTCCTACAGCAAGCTGACAACCAACCTCCTTTATATGTGTACACTTCTGGCCCAGGAACTAGGGCAATACCCCAACTGACTTAGGCTTGGTCCTGTGCTCCACGACCACTTCCTCTGAGTGAGAAGCAGATCCCCCAAGTGCATAGAACAAAGATGAGAGAAGCATCAAATGCAAAAAAGGCAGGTAACAAAACGAGGCTAGGCTGATTTGCTACGTTAGCAGCAATGTATGTTTGGGCAACCAAAACAACCGTTTTTCACTAGACCTGATCATATCTTGTTGTCATACTTTAGATTTTCCCAGAAAAGACAACGGTTTTTTTCCCTCCCAAACTCACATATTCTCTTGACCCAGAGGCTCTTGACCTTCCTGGAATCTTTGACGAACAGTTATAGTTAATGCACAATAACTGTAGACCACAAGTAAGAGACATCAGTAATTGGATGACAAGGCCAGAGAAGGTCAGTGTCATAGGAGTAAATAGGAATTCAAACAAAAAAAAAGGAATGAGCAATTTATGTAAATATTTCCAGTGTGTCAACCCCATTAAATTATATTTTGCAAATGTGGTTAGGGAGAACAGTGTGTCTCCCACAGAACTTCAAAATCCCAAGGGTGCCTTCCAGAATCTCATCGAGAAGACACCAATAAGATATATTATGAGTAGTGATCAGGAGAGAGCATGAGGGGAGCCCCTGGGGTGCTGGGTGAGGTTCTGTTTCTTGATCTGGATGTCAATTATCAGAGGTATTGAGTTTATGAAAATCATCGAGCTGTATTCTTATGATCTGTGTTCTTTTCAGTATGTGTTTATACTTCAATTAAAAAAAATTAGGCCAGTTTCAGTGGCTCATACTTGTAAGCCCAGCACTTTGGGAGGCCAAAGCAGGAGGATCACTTGGGGCCAGGAGTTGGAGACTAGCCTGGGCAACATAGTGAGGCCCCATCTCTACAAAAAATAGAAAAAGTAGCCTGGTCTGGTGGTGTGTGCTTATAGTCCCAACTACTTGGGAGGTTGAGGTAGAAAGATCACTTGAGCCTGGGAAGTGGAGGCTGCAGTGAGCTATGCTCATGCCACTGCACTTCAGCCTGGGCAACAGGGCAAGAACCTGTATCAAAAAATATATGTGTATATATAAAGAGAGAAGAGGAAGAGAAAGAGACACAAATAGAGAGAGAGAGAGATACTCTTGTAAATTAAGTTAGGATTTGATGTCTAAGAATTTTGAAGAAGTCCCCCAATAATAGAAGTCATTTGTCATTGCTAGGGAATATGGACACACAATAATTTTGTGGTAGGACAGTTTTGGGTTTATCTAGGTCTTTGTATGGGAAAAACAAACTGACAGATTGAGTGGTCTGGTTAAAGAGTGGGCTCTTCTGTTATAAGCAAAGAGGATTCTCACAGGTCCTTCAAGAGCCGGGTGCTCAACCAGCTTCTTCTGATTGGGTGCCATGCTCCCCTGCTGGCCTTGGGGTCCTGTTTCTCAGGCACTTTGACACCAGCGAGGGGTTTCACCCAGGGCTGGGTGTAAGGTCTCTGACCTCTGGCAGCACAAGTGCACTGTTCCTCACCTGAAACCACTGGGACCAAGTGTACTTTAAAATGCATTTATTTTTGAATTCTAGAAAGAAAACAGTGCCTATATTTAATATCTGTTGTGTATAAATAATATACATATCAATTTTGTGTGTACATATATACATATATGTAGTGTATTAATTATGTACCAACTCCAGCAGAGTCTAGGGCAACACCATGAAATGAAACACATATTTCTGGAGTGCAGTTCATAAATATTCACATGAAGGAAGATGAAAAGGAAACTTTAAATATCTCATATCACTTCAGGAAAGTTTTGCTCCATAATAAGTATAAAAACAGTTTTTTAAAGATGGGGCGATTACAATTTGTAAAAAAAATTCTAGACCCATATATACTTACCATTTTAAGGCAGTAAATTAATAGCCTGGGTTTATATTTTTTGCATAACTGTTATTAGTGTGAATTCATGTCCTAGAGTCAAATACTCATCCACTCTCTCCCCAGGTAAATTGATAAAATAAAATAGCTGGAGTTGGTAAAGCCAAGTAAACTGCTGGACAGTTTGCCCCTCTCTTGCCCCATTTTGGGCAGGACAGAAAACATAGGCCTGCCAGTAGTCTCTCTCCAGCTTCCCACTAGCCATCATTAATTTTTGGATATCGTGCCCTGTCTATGACTTTCTCTTTCACCCCATTCTGGAAAATCTTGTAAGAGACCTCAATGGTCAAGTAAATCATTGCTGAAGAAAAAGTCATTCGATTTAATACATTTAACAAATATTTGAATCTATGCATTAGTACTGTGCCATTTTACCCTATATAATTTTGATCATCAAGTTGTGATAAGGTACCCTAACAGAGAGTCAATCTCAATTTTTCTAAAACTTGGTGGCTAGCATCACATTTGGCTGCAAGTCTAAAACTGGGAGTTTTCTGCCCTTTTGTTTGGGGAGAGCTAGGAACCTCATTTGGAGGGTTTTTTGAGAAAGAAAAAACAAAGGGGATGCAGAGGGAAGGGGCAGGGGAGGGGCGGGGAGGTGCAAGGGAAGGGAAGGGGAGAGGAAGGGGAGGGGGAAGGGGAAGGGAAAGGGGAAGGAGAAGAGGAATGGAGAGGGGAAAGGAGAGGGGAAGGGAGAGGGGGAGGGAGAGGGGGCGGGAGAGGGGGAGGGAGAGGGGGAGGGAGAGGGGGAGGGGAAGGGGAGAGAGAGGGGGAGGGGGGAAGGGGAAGGGAAAGGGGAAGGGGAAGGGAAAGGGGAAGGAGAAGGGGAATGGAGAGGGGAAAGGAGAGGGGAAGGGAGAGGGGGAGGGAGAGGGGGAGGGAGAGGGGGAGGGAGAGGGGGAGGGGAAGGGGAGAGAGAGGGGGAGGGGGAAGGGGAAGGGAAAGGGGAAGGGGAAGGGAAAGGGGAAGGAGAAGGGCAATGGAGAGGGGAAGGGAGAGGGGGAGGGAGAGGGGGAGGGAGAGGGGGAGGGAGAGGGGGAGGGAGAGGGGGAGGGGAAGGGGAGAGAGAGGGGGAGGGGGGAAGGGGAAGGGAAAGGGGAAGGGGAAGGGAAAGGGGAAGGAGAAGGGGCAGGGAGAGGGGGAGGGAGAGGGGGAGGGAGAGGGGGAGGGAGAGGGGGAGGGAGAGGGGGAGGGGAAGTGGAGAGAGAGAGGGAGGGGGAGGGGAAGCAGAGGGGGAGGGGAAGAGGGAGGGGAAAGGGAGGGGAATGGGGAGGGGAAAGGGAAGGGGAGGAGAAAGGGAGGGGGAGGGGAGGGGAGGGAGGGGGAGGGGGAGGGAGGGGGAGGGGAGGGAGCAGGGGAGGGGAGGGAGATGGGGAGGGGAAGGGGAGGGAGAGGGGGAGGAGGAGGGGGAGGGGAGGGAGATGGGGAGGGGAAGGGAGAGGGAGAGGGGGAGGAGGGGGGAGGGAAGGGGGAGGGGCAGGGGAGGGGCAGGGGGAGGAGAAGGGGAGGGGCAGGGGAGGAGAAGGGAAGGACAGGGGGAGAGGAAGGGGAAAGGGGAGGGGAAAGGGGAGGGGGAGGGGAAGGGGAAGGGGAAGGGGAAAGGGAAGGGGAAAAGGAAAGAGAAGGGGAAAGGAAAGAGAAGGGGAAAGGAAAGGGAGAAAATCCCAGTTCCTGCTCAAGAATGGAGACTTTGGGAAAATGTAGAGTTCAACTGCTCGGTTTTCATTGTGCATCTCTGCAGGGCAGGGCAGGGAAGGGAGAGAATCCCAGTTCCTGCTCAAGAATGGAGACTTTGGGAAAACATGGAGCTCAACTGCTCTGTTTTCATTGTGCAACTCTGCAGATTATCAGGCTGTCTGGAAGGCAGCCATGAAACGGGAAGAGGTTGTCTCCCTCTCTTTAGGCTGCAGAAGGAAAAAGAACCTGAAGAGAAGGACGTGCTCAAGGCAATCCTATTGTGGAGGATGGGCTTGCTACAGCAACACGGCACCCAGCCAGGAGCTAAAATAGAGAGGTGGCCAGCAGAGGGATGGCCTAAGAACTGTCAGCAAAGACGTCCATTTTTAGGTTGTTTTATGGTTTGGTTTGGTTTTAGTCTTTCTGGGTTAGTAATTCCCTTTAGCTATCTATTTGCCATGCTTTGTTAAACATTTTGGAGGAGAGTGCTGGATTGCAAATAAAATAAATATAGCCAAAAAAGAAAATGCTGAGACCATGTATGAGAAGAAAGAGGTCAGACAGCTGCAGTGCAACCCATCCCATTTATTGACTGGAGAAGGCAGCCAAAAATTTGTAGAGAACATTAAAAGAAAGGATAGACTTCTGTAAAAAAAAAAAAAAAAAAAAAAAATCAGTGGATAATGACTTGGCACTTGCAACAATGCAGGTGACAGCCCGTCAGTGGAAAGGGTAGTGGAGTCACAGAACAAGAGGCACAGCTTCTGCCTAGGACATACAGGACGGGACAGTGGGAGACCCACAGAACAACCAGACTGTACCACGCCAAGATCGATTTCAAACCTTGCCTTCACCTAGAAGCTCTGTGACTTGGAATTATCCTTGAAAACTCTGTTTCTTCATCTAATAAATAAATTTACTTATTCCTGCTTCATTGGACATGTATAAAATCAAAGATTGCTTATATAAAGTTTTTAGCAGATATTCAATAAATGCTAATTATCATTATTGTTTACACACTAATTAAGGTTTATTAGAGATTGAAAGTTGATAAATCCTTTAGCGTTTATTATGTATAAAGCTGTTCATAAGTAATGGCGTTCTCATTACAGAATGGACTCATTATTTGCAAATCACTGTGTTGTAATGATGAAGCCTCAGAAAAAAGAACATTTCAAAACCTATCAGAGTCCTAAAAAATGTAAATATCTGGTGTGCCAAGTGTTGGTGCCTGTGTAACTACATATCAACTCCCAAACACTGGTTTTGGCAATGAAACGAGGAACAATTCAGCAACATGACCCAGTATTTCTATCCCCAGACATATATCTTCTAGGAACTCTCATCCAGGCAACAAGGAGACATGTCTGAGAATCCTCACTGCAGCATTTCTAATCAAAAATAAAACAGGCTGGGCATGGTGGCTCACATCTGTAATCCTAGCACTTTGGGAGGCCGAGGCCGGCAGATTGTCCGAACCCAGGAGTTTGAGACCAGCCTGGGCAACATGGTGAGACTCTGTCTCTACAAAAAACCCAAAAATTAGCCAGGTGTGGTAGCACACACCTGTAGTCCCACCTACTTAGGAGGCTGAGGCAAGAGGATAACGTGAGTTTGGGAGGTCAAGTCTGCAGTGAGCCATGATCGCGCCACTGCACTGCAGCCTGGATGACAGAGCAAGATCCTCTCTCTAAAATAAATAAATAATAAAACAAACATCTAAGATAACCTAATGTCCATGAAAGGAAGAATGAATAAGTAAATTCAGTTGGAGACAAACAGAATACGCTTTAGAAGTTGAAATAAATAAACCACAAGAAAAGTATGTTGCAAGAGGATATGTACAGCAAAATACTATTCCTAAAAAATCTTACAAACATTTAAAGCAATAATGCATTGTTTAGAAAAATGTAATATTTAGTTAAAGTAGGAAAGCATATGTGACCATTATCAATATTGAGGTCAGGAGGGGAATGTGACTGGTGAGGGCCACAGAGGAAGCTTTAAGTGTATCTGTGAAATATTTTTCTATTAAAAGAAAAGCAATCTGGTAAACATAGCAAAAAATAAATTAAGAGAAAAAAGATGGGGCTTGGTATCAAGTATATTGTTATTCATTATATTATTCTCTTTAATTTTCTGAATATTGAAAATAGTTCACACTTAACAGAATCAGGATTTCAAGGTTCCTATAGAACAATGGGGACAAGTGAAATCTAAATTCCTTCATACCCTATTCAAAAACCATGCAGATGAATTAGTATGAAAGAGATAAAACCACCTATCACCAAAGTCTGCAGCAAAACTAGGAGACAAAGAGCATTGAAAATCTCATGTATGCAGGAAAATTAATATCCAACACCAGTAAGACAGCTGCAGAGCTCATGTCAGAATGAAGAGACAGGTTGGGAGTGCATGCAAAGAGGGGAAGGCAGTTGATATGATAGTCCATCTGGGAAAGCCAAGAAAATCAATGGCAAAGCTAGTGTAAACAAGAGGACTCAATAAGACAGCAGGCTATGGACTAAACACTGTAAAATCAGTAGCTTTCATATGTACAATCAATGACCAGTTAGAAGGTGTGAAGGAAAAGAAAACATCATTTTTGGTACCAATAAAATAAAAATACATTTCTTAGGAATAAACTGAACAAAAAGATTTGCAAAAGCTATACAAGGGAAACTTTCAAAGCTCACCTGAAAGACATAAAAGTTGACTCAGACAAAGAAAAGGGCATTCCTTGTTCTCCGATAGGATAGCGACATCTGAAAGATGTCAGCTCTTCACTAGTTAATATGTAAGTTTAAAGTGATCCCAATAAAAATAATAATTTCTTTTTCTAGAGATGGACAAGTTTTATTTAGAGTCTGTAGGAAACACACACACACACACACACACACAAACACACACGCAGAGAGAGAGAGAGAGAGAGAAGAAAACCAGGAACCAGTTGAAAAAGAAGAGGAAAGAGGAGAATTGGCCCTACAAGATAGTGGAACACAGCGTAAAACTTCTGTAATTGAAACTGCAATGGCACGGAAAAAAACAATCCAACAGAATAGAATAGAAATGCAGGAATAGTCTCAAGTACATGTAAACATTTAGTATGATGCTGATAGCATTTCAAATCACTGAAAAGACAGACTTTTTACTAAATGATGTTGGAACAACAGGAGAACCATTTTAATAAAAGGCTAAATAAGACTATAATTCATGTCATTAAAAAGTAAGTGAAAGAAAAAGGTGCAGGAACCATGAAAAATATGATTACGTTCCTCGGTGTAGGATATAAGGAAAGCTGTTGTATCTATGACTCAAAATCTGGAAGCAATTAAGAGAAAATTAATAAATTTGACCATGTAATAACAAAGTCCAATTTTTAACATGGCAGAATCCCATAACAACAACAATAAAGAATGGCAAGCTAGGATAAAATATTTGCAACTGGCCAGGTGCAGTGGCTCATGCCTGTAATTCCAGCACTTTGGGAGGCCAAGGTGGGTGGATCATGAGGTCAGAGGTTCGAGACCAGCCTGGCCAACATAGTGAAACCCCATCTCTACTAAAAATACAAAAAATTATCCAGGCGTGGTAGCAGGTGCCTGTAATTCCAGTTACTCAGGAGGCTGAGGCAGGAGAACCACTTGAACCAGGGAGGCAGAGGTTGCAGTGAGCCGAGATCATACCACTGCACTCCAGCCTGGGTGACAAGAGTGAAACTCCATTTCGAAAAAAGTATATATATATTTGCAATCTATATAAAGAGATCTTAAAAAAATAAAAGGAATAATAAAAAAAACTTGAGAGAAAGATGAATAGAAGACAAGAACCAACATATCACAGAAAAAAACTCACAAATGGTCCTCGGGCATGTGAATAGAGGCTCAACTTCATTTGTACTAAGAATAATGAAAATTAAAACCTCACAAAGCTACAATTTCACATATGTCAGACTGATAAAATTTTAAAAGCTTGATGACACACTTTGTTGGTGAGAAAATAGGGAAATGGGCACTCTCAAGCCTTGCTGGTAAAACTGCACAATGTTATACACGCAATATAGAAGGGAATTTGGGAATAGATAAAAAGACTACCTATGCACTTACCGTTTGACTCAGCAATCCAGCTTTTAGAAATTCACCCTGAAAACACACCTCCAGAAATTCTAAACAACTTATACACTACTCATCTTACAGTATTTGTAATTTACTAGGTTTCTAATTTATAATTAGAAACCACCAAATTCCCAAACAGGAGACAGGTTTACTAAACCATGGTACAATCATACAACAGAGAAATCTGTATAAAAACAAAAGAATGACTCCCTTTGAACTAATATGGAGTCACTCAGAGTAGCAATCAAAATCTCTAAAATAACAAATAAAAGCCCCCCTCCCCATTGCCCCCACCACATCCCTGACATTATCTCTGATTGATTTTCTTTTCTTTTTTTTTTTTGAGACAGAGTTTCATTCTTGTCACCCAGGCTGGAGTGCAATAGCGCAATCTAGGCTCACTGCAACCTCCGCCTCGCGGATTGCAGTTCAAGCGATTCTCCTGCCTTAGCCTCCCAAGTAACTGGGATTACAGGCACCTGCCACCATGCCTGGCTAATGTTTGTATTTTTAGTAGATATGGGGTTTCGCAACGTTGGCCAGGTTAATCTCAAACTCCTGAGCTCAGGTGATCCGCCCACCTTGGCCTCCCGAAGTGCTGGGATTACAAGCATGATCCACAGCGCCCAGCCCCCTCTTACTGATTCCTCTCTGGATTAGTCCATGACAGCTACTGGTTGTAGTGTCGGTCAATGCTGGGTGCGCTCCTGTCTTCCCTCGCTTGCACTTGATCAAGAGGTCCACGTGGCTTCTCCTTTATGTCTTGTAGAACTTACTAAACCATAATCTTCTCAGTGAGACATTCACTGGCTATCTTATCCAAAATTGCAAGCTCTCCTGCCACTCTCCTTCCTTTACCTACTAGATTTTTCTTCCTTAGCACTTATTAATACACTCTCTATGAAAGAAGCTGAGTTTTGCCTCCTGTCAGACCAGTGGCAGCATTAGATTCTCACAGGAGCTCAAACCCTACTGTGAACTGCAAATGCAAGGGCTCTAGGTTGTGCATTCTTTATGAGAATCTAATGCCTGATGATCTGTCACTGTCTCCCATCACCCCCAGATGGGACTGTCTAGTTTCAGGAAAACAAGCTCAGGGCTCCCACAGGTTCTACATTATGGTGAGTATGTAATAATAATAGAAACAAAGTGCTTGAATCATCCTGAGACCATCGTCCCCCTACACTGTCCATAGAAAAGCTGTCTTCCACAAAACTAGTCCTTGGTGCCAAAAAGGTTGGGGACTGCTGGTCTAGGTAGTAGCCATTCTTTTGTTTCTTTACTTTGCTAATAAACTTGCTTTCACTTAAAAAAAATCTGGGCACCATGTATACAGAGATTATCACAACTAAATCCTGGCCCTTTCATAAGTTCCACTCTGGGGAGGAAATTGACAAATTGCAATAACCATTAGTAAAGGAACCCAGCAACTCTATTCTGGTGTCTTATTTCTGTTATTAAAATGTTTCCATATCTTAGTTTTCCTATCTGTAAAATGGTTGAGAGATTCTTGGTAAGATACATCAGACATTTTGAAGGGAATTCTTAGTATTGCTTTCACTAATTGGCCACTGAAATTACTCTTTCACGAGGAGATGCAGAGAGAATTGGCATGGTTTAATCACCCCTTCCATACACAATTTTCCTAATGCAGAAAAGCAGAGAGCCCAATATGAATGCAAGCACCTGACGCCAGCAACATGACAGCAAAGGCATCTCTAGGTAGTCAGGGCAAGTAGAGTCAGAAGGAGACAGAGTGACAAGGGGTAGAAATGAGAGTAGGGGGGAAGGACCAGAACATGGCTTGCTTTTTGCTATCTTCTAGAATATAATATAGGGACCTAAAGCAACTGTTTAGGGCAAAACAGGCTGTGCAAAAGAAAGTTAAAAAATTTATTTCAAATTCCTACCTCTCCTTTTTTTTTTTTTTTTTTTTTTTTTTTTTTTTGTGACGGAGTCTCGCTGTCTCCCAGGCTGGAGTGCAGTGGCGCGATCTCGGCTCACTGCAAGCTCCGCCTCCCGGGTTCACGCCATTCTCCTGCCTTAGCCTCCTGAGTAGCTGGGACCACAGGCACCCACCACCACGCCTGGCTAATTTTTTGTATTTTTAGTAGAGACGGGGTTTCACCATGTTAGCCAGGATGGTCTCGATCTCCTAACCTCGGGAGGCCTCGGCCTCGCAAAGTGCTGGAATTACAGGCGTGAGCCACTGCGCCCGGCCTAGCTTTCCTTCTTAATTCTAACTAAAGCCATAACGTTTCTCTATAACAATCAGAATTTACCCAATCACAATGAGCTTCCAAATGGCAAAGAGACTAAGTGAGCCAGTCACGTTGAATGAACTTCTGAATTTGCTTTACAGATGTTTGAGACTGCTCAGGGAGGACAGATCAGGGGCCTGTGTGCAAGCTCACTTTCATTGTGCAGTACACAGCAGGCATTCACTAGAAGACCTCAAGGTGGACAGCATTCCTTGGAATCGTGCAACATGATGCCCTGATGGGGATATGTCTGGACTGGCAAAAACCCATCCCAACTACTTAGAATCAGAAATAGCATACGCTTCACTGTAGCATTGTCTTTTGGCAGGAGAGGCAACAATCTGACTTCTATCCATCCTGCTCAGTCTTAGAAATCATCTCCCAAACTCAGGCCTTTTTTTTTTTTTTTTGAAACGGAGTCTCACTCTGTCGCCCAGGCTGGAGTGCCGTGAAGCGATCTCGGCTCACTGCAAGCTCCACCTCCCGGGTTCACACCATTCTCCTGCCTCAGCCTCCCGAGTAGCTGGGACTTCAGGCGCCCACCACCATGCCCGGCTAATTTTTTGCATGTTTAGTAGAGACGGGATTTCACGGTGTTAGCCAGGATGGTCTCCATCTCCTGACCTCGTGATCCGCCCGCCTCGGCCTCCCAAAGTGCTGGGATTACAGGCGTGAGCCTCTGCTCCCGGCCACTCAGGCTTTTTTAAGTAGACTTTTACTCTTCTGGGGTATTTGCTTTAAGAAATTGTTTACATGGGAAAGAGAAGGTTGCGCTTTTCCCGATTTAGCCATTTCTATCTCTGTACTTAGAAGAATAATTTTTTTTTACATTCACTAAAGTGTCACTTAAATAAGATGGGCAGGATGATCTCCAGGTACTAAACTATTAATGAGAACTTTTTCTTCTAGAAGGAAATTAAATGAATAGCAAATAGTCGTATTATTAGATTTTAAATGACTTTAATTTCTTAACACCAACTGGAAAGAAAATAGCCAGTGTTAGAATGTGTAATTGCTTATAATAGTAACAATAAAGATTTTATTTGCAATCTTATTATTCAGTGAGAAGGTTACCAAGCAATTTACCAGAGTGTGGGCCAAGGATTATAAAATTTCATTTACACACAAATGATAAAATGTGTTGCCATGGTGAAGGTCTGGTCAAAACAGGATAATGTTCTAGCTCATTTGAAATTTATCAGTGCAAGAATTGTCTGACATAAAGAAAGCAACTTGATTCTCATAATCCATGAACCTTTTGGAAATAATGCAAAGAATAGCTGAAAACTAAAAACTCTCAATTACTCTTTCTTAAACTTTCACTTTGATACTACCTGTAAAGTTTTTAAATATACTGATGCCCTAGTCCTTCCCCAGAGATGCTGATTCAATCAGTATGGGGTACAGTATGGGAACCTGAATTTTTTATATTTTTATTTTATTTATTTATTTATTTTTAGAGTCACGCTCTTGCTCTGTTGCCCAGTCTGGAGTGCAGTGGTGCAATCATAGCTCACTGCAACCTTGAACCGGACTCAAGGGATCCTCCCATCTAAGCCTCCCGAGTAGCTAGGACTACACATGCGTACCACCACACCCAGCTAATTTTTGTATTTTTTGTAGAGATGGGATCTAGCGATGTTGCTCAACCTGGTCTCGAACTCCTGATTTCAAGCAATCCTCCCACCTCAGCCTCCCAAGGACTGGGATTATAAGCATGAGCCCCTGTGTCACGCCTGGGAATTGAAATTCTTAAAGCTCCCCAGGTGATTCTAATATGCTTCAAGTTGCAGAAATTTATTCAGGTGGCACATCCTTCTGTCCAAAGACTACAGTAAAAGTGAAGCTTATTTATCACATATTTGTGCCTCAACAAGGGCTTTGCTTTAGAGATATTATATTGGTGTGTCTAAAGACAAATGAAGAAATAGAAATATAGAAAGATATATAGAAATAAAATAGAAATAGAACACTTAATAATAGGCAGCAGCAGATTATCTATTACTATAATAGTATTCTGTTTTATATAATATCTATTAACATAACTGAAATATAAAATAAATCAAAATAAATATAATCTCAGAGTTTATAAAGACTTACATTCAAATAAACTTATCAGAGCCATATTAGTACATGATGAAATGCATTTTGTTTCCAGAGAAAGTTTAGTGCTTATGCATTTTAAAGAATACTAATTCCACTGTGGGTATACCCAAAGGAATATACATCAGTCTAATATAAAGATACATACACGTTATGTTCATTGGAGCACTATTCACAATAGCAAAGACATGGAATAAACCCAAATACCTGTCAATGATAGACCAGATAAAGAAAATGTGAGTACATATATACCATGGAATACTATGCAGCCATAAAAAGGAGTGAGATCATGTTCTTTGCAGGGACATGGATGGAGCTGGAAGTCATTATCCTCAGCAAACTAACACAGGAACAGAAAACCAAACACCGCATGTTCTCACTTATAAGTGGTTACTGAACAATGAGAACACATGGACCCCGGGGGTGGGGAACAACACGCACTGGGGGTTTTCAGGAGGGCAGAGGAAGGGGGAGCATCAGGATAAATAGCTAATGCACATGGGGCTTAATGCCTAGGTGATGGGTTGATAGATGCACAAACCACCATGGCACAGGTTTACCTATGTAACAAATCTGCACATCCTGCACTTGGGTCCTGGAACTTAAATAAAATTTTTAGAAAAAAAGAATACTAATGCCATCCCATCATAAAACCAGGCTGTAGCCAGGTAACACAGGTGGTTTGGATACAAGTAGAGGCAACAGATTTAGTTTCTATTCAAATCTGAATTAGCCTCATTGCATTTCATGGAGTCAAACTATTATACAGATGTTAGCAAATGATCCCAGAAATGCATGGATTTGATCACAAAGGAAATCAAATTTAAATCAACCACCACCAGTGAGAAAACAGTTCACTGGTATCAGACTTCGCGTGTCCATTCACAAAGCATTTCTTGAATCCTTGCGAAGTAATGAGCTTTGCAAAATGGAAGAATGAGGATTCCAATTCTATCTGTGAAGCTTTATTACTGAAAACGAGTCTAAAGCAAGCATCAGCAAATTATAACATTTGTTCAGTATGGCTGACAAATACATTATGTTTGCTATATTATTCTTCATACTTCTCATATATACCTGAAATATTTCACTTAAGAAAAGTTCAATTTGGCCCAGGCACAGTGGCTCATGCCTGTAACCCCAGCACCTCAGGAGGCCGAGGCGGGTGGATCACCTGAGATCAGGAGTTTGAGACCAGCCTGACCAACATGGTGAAACCCCGTCTCTACTGAAAATACAAAAAAAAATTAGTTGGGCCTGGTGGCGGGTGCCTGTAATCCCAGCTACTTGGGAGGCTGAGGCAGGAGAATCGCTTGAACCCAGGAAGCAGAGGTTGCAGTGAGCCGAGACTGCCATTGCATTCCAGCCTGGGCAACAGCATGAAACTGCATCTCAAAAAATAAATACATAAAAAAGAAAAGTTGAATTTAAAGAAATCTACAATCAAGGAAACAAAAGAGCTTATGAACTATAACATAAATTTGAAGGTAATAGGGTGGTACATGGTACAGGATAGTAATGTATTTCCCACTCTTTCAACAGTTCAAACAGTTGAGCAGGCAACTCTATATGATGGTATAGAGACCCAGGTTCTGTCATCTCATGTCTCCGCCATTTCCTAAAGCGTCTTGGTGCATCACTGGACCCTCAGCATCCAGCTGGCTTTCTGGGGAACAGAGTGGAAGATTGCACAGAAGATGTTTTACGAGACAGACTGAGGACTCACATACATCACATCTGCCCACATTCTATTGTCTAGGACCCAGTCACGTGGCTGCCCCTCCATGGAGGCTGGGAAATGTGGTTCAGCCCTTTGTCCAGGAAGAACAAGAAAAGGGCTAGGGGAGCATCTCACCAGTCTCTGTTGGTGGTGATTGCATAAGAAAGCAGATAAAGGGCTGAGGCAGCTCAAAGGAAAGAAACACTGCTTTTGGCAAAAGGGATTACGAAAAGCCTCACAGGAAAGGTGACTTCTGAATTGGAACTTGAAAGATTTGTAGGATTTAGAAGTGCAGAGATAAATTTTATTTGGGGTGGGGGTATAAACTATGTACAAAGGTAGGAAAGTAGAAAAGTAAAAGTCCATGCAGGGAGCAGAGAACAAAAGGGGGACAGCAGAGTATAGATAGGCTGGGCTGATACTCAGCTGTTACATACGGGAAGGCTATAAAAGTTGCTCAGAGAATGAGATGCTTCTGAACTACTTGTCATCAAAAGTCACCAGTCCCAGCTCCTGAATGCCCACATGGCCATCCCAGCTGCCACTGGGACATCCTGAGCTTCTCCCACTGTCCAAGGAGATGCCCCCAACAGAGCCGACTCCTGCAGGACCCTGCTCCAGCACTGTGGTCATGTTAGTTTTGATTGTTAGCATCTGCATTTTACTGGCTGTTACATATTTTTCACATCATCTCTGAACACCAGACCATAAGCAGAACTAATGGCAGGATTTGGAGAGGTAGACTGGAGCTAGTTCACAGTGTCCTCAAATGCCACACCATGAACTTTGGATTTTATTCATTAACAGGGAATTGAGTGTTCATCACAGACCTTTTCTGAGGAGACAAGTAATATGATCAGAGCTCTGTTTAGAAAGACGATTCTGACAGCAGCTAATTTAGGATGATATGAAGAGAGAGAAAATAGCTTACAAAGATTAAGTGATCTTTGTAAATGAATGGCACCAGCTTATTAAAACAGCATGGAGGCTCCATCTAATTAGTTATTACAGTTACTAAGATAAGGAAAATATTGCCAACAAATTATATCAGACCTGACCTTATTACTTTGTTCTAATAATCAATGTTTATAACTGTAGTTGCTATTGCTGTATCTGTAAGAGTGGACATATTGGCCAGTCGCAGTGGCTCATTCCTGTAATCCCAGCACTTTGGGAGGCCAGGGCGGGCAGATCACCTGACGTCTGGAGTTTGAGGCCAGCCTGGCCAACATGGTGAAACCACGTCTCTACTAGAAGTACAAAAATTAGCCGGGCGTGGTGGCAGGCACCTGTAATCCCAGCTACTCTGGAGGCTGAGGCAGAAGAATCTCTTGAACCTGAGAGGCAGAGGTTGCAACGAGCCGAGATTGCCCATTGGACTTGGACTTCGGACTTCAGCCCAGGGGACAAGAGTGAGACTTCGTCTCCAAAAAAAGAGTGGACATGTTATTCTGATATATGTCTGAGGGCTCCAGTGCCACGATTCACAGAGCATCACTGGATAACCATCCTTCATACTGTCCCTCAATTATCTCTGTAAGGACAAAAATCTACTGGTTCTATTATTTAAGGAAAATATCTGGAATTTCCCCATCCTTATATTTTCCGCTGCTTTAACTCCCTACACACACATACATGCACACACGGGAGCAAGTGCACACACATGCACAGAGACACACATATACACATGAGCAAGTGCACACACACAACCATGTGCATATAGATGAACACCCACACATGCATGCAGGCACCCACCAGGACACTGGCATCTATGAGGGATCCTATGCCTGCCCCAGGATGTTGATGAGAACCTGCTTGCTTGCTCCATCTTTGCCAGCTCCATATCCCAGATAGACATGATTTCCATTCTTTTCTTTCTAGCTTTCAGACTGCTTTTTTTTTTTTTGACTTAAAAATCAAAGCCAGGTTATCCTTACCATGTAAGTGTATAATACTTCCCACTGAGGCCATAGTTCATCCCACTCACCTCAGACCTGATCCTTCCCTTCCCACCTCTCCCACCCATGCTCTTGAATGGTGTTTTCCCTGCCCATTCTTGGGCTCCATCTCCATCTCCATCTCCATCCCCATCCCATCTGAGCACAGAAGCTTCTGTCCCCATGGAGTTGGAGTGCACCACCCTATCAGCACGTCAATGCATTCCCCAACCTGGAAGCTTTTCAAACTTCATCATTTACGAGTTTTTTTTGGAGGTACCATTACATAGGCATGATTTATTAAATCATTGGCCATTGGTGATTAGCTCAATTTCCAGAACCTCTTTTCTCCCTAGAGGTCTGGAGTTTCAGCTGAAAGTTCCAACCCTCTTATCATACCTTGTTCCTTCTGGCAACCAGCCCCTACCCTGAAGCTATCTAGGAGTCTACTCTTTTGATCTAAGAGTAGCCTCGTTATATCAGAAGATGGTCCTATCACCCAGGATATTCCAAGGGATTTGGGATCTGTGTGCCAGAAACCAGGGATGAAAACAAAATACTTATTTATCATACGTACCGTCCTAACATCAATTAGTGCAAGAAAATCATCTCTCCATTATCATTTTAAAATGTGTACTGAAGTCATAACTGTGCTAATTTTAATAAGACCAATCCCTGGTATATTAGTTCATTTTCATGCTGCTGATAAAGACATACCTGAGACTGGGAAGAAAAAGAGGTTTTTAACTGGACATACATTTCCACGTGGCTGGGGAGGCCTCAGAATCATGGCAGGAGGCAAAAGGCACTTCTTACATGGCGGCGGCAAGAGAAAAATGAGGAAGAAGCAAAATCGGAAGGCCCTGATAAACCCATCAGATCTCGTGAGACTTATTCACTATCATGAGAATAGCATGGGAAAGACCAGCCCCCATGATTTGATTACCTCCCCCAGGACCGTTCTACAACACGTGTGAATTCTGGGAGATACAATTCAAGTTGAGATTTGGATGGGAACACAGCCAAACCTTATCACCTGGACATAATAGTACTGTATTAGTCTGAGTCAAGTCGGGAAATTAGAAGCCACATTAGGCTTTACAAATAGAGGGCATTTAATACAGGGAATTGGTTATATGGTGTTAGAAGGTTGAGGCAACTCAGATATTAATAACTGCAGGAAGCAGTTCCCACTCCAGGTTGGAGGAACAAAGTGAAGAGAATTACCACAACTTAGGAGCTCAAAGGGTAGGTGGTTAGATTTCTGGTTAGATTGGCCAGTGCTTAGATTTCTGAGGGGTGGTGCATTGCACGGCTGCTGGAAGGAAAGACTTTTGAAGGGTGGGCACCACACAGCAGGTTCCAGAAGTACTGAAAGTAGCTGGGAGCCTGGCATGTGCTGCTGGCAGGATGCTAACGGAAGCTAGAAACAGGACGTCTCCCCTCCTCCTGCTTTCCCGTCTCCCACTGGAGCTCTACTTGGTAACACGTTACCATGTAACAGGACACCAAACAAAACAGAGTCCAGGATATCTAGTTTGCACACTCCAACCCTAACCAAGACAAATTTCACATGAATACAAAATGAGGTGAGGCTCGACTCAAGGTGGCTGATTGGAATGGTCATATTGTAAACACTGGGAGGCAAGAACCACAGAGGATAATGGCCAATATACCCTTTAATATTTACAATTAGGGCCAGGCACGGTGGCTCATACCTGTAATCCCAGCACTTTGGGAGGCCGAGGCGGGCAGATCATCTGAGGTCCGGAGTTCAAGACCAGCCTGGCCAACATGGTGAAACACCATCTCTACTAAAAATACAAAAATTACCCAGGCATGGTGGTGGATGCCTGTAATCCCAGCTACTCAGGAGGCTGAGGCAGAAGAATTGCTTGAACCTGGGAGATGGAAGTTGTAGTGAGGTGAGATTGCACCATTGCACTCCAGCCTGTGCACAGAGCGAGACCCCATCTCAAAAAATAAATAAACACATAAATAAATTATAATTTGGCTTCCCAGACGTTGTTTTCTATTTTAGTATTATGATTTTTTTAACCTAGCATGGAAGCTAATTTGTATTTTTAAAAATCTATGTTTGGCCACCCCCTCCCCCTCCCCTCCCCCTCTTTGCACGGTCTCCCTCTGATGCCCAGCCGAGGCTGGACTCTACTGCCGCCATCTCGGCTCACTGCAACCTCCCTACCTGATTCTCCTGCCTCAGCCTGCCGAGTGCCTGGGATTGCAGGCGCGTGCCGCCACCCCTGACTGGTTTTCGTATTTTTTGGTGGAGACGGGGTTTCGCCGTGTTGGCCAGGCTGGTCTCCAGCTCCTGACCGCGAGTGATCTGCCAGCCTCGGCCTCCCGAGGTGCCGGGATTGCAGACGGAGTGTTGCTCACTCAGTGCTCAATGTTGCCCAGGCTGGAGTGCAGTGGCGTGATCTTGGCTCGCTACCAACTCCACCTCCCAGCCGCCTGCCTTGGCCTCCCAAAGTGCCGAGATTGCAGCCTCTGCCTGGCCGTCATCCCGTCTAGGAAGTGAGGAGCGTCTCTGCCCGGCCGCCCATGGTCTGGGATGTGGGGAGCGCCTCTGCCCCGCTGCCCCGTCTGAGATGTGAAGAGGGCCTCTGCCCGGCCACCACCCCATCTGGGAACTGAGGAGTGTCTCTGCCCCGCCACCACCCCGTCTGGGAAGTGAGGAGCGTCTCCGCCCGGCAGCCGCCCTGTGCGGGAGGTGGGGGGCAGCCCCCGCCCGGCCGCCGCCCCGACTGGGAGGTGGGGGGTGCCTCTGCCCAGCCGCCCCGTCTGGGAAGTGAGGAGCCCCTCTGCCCAGCCGCCACCCCGTCTGGGAGGTGTACCCAACAGCTCATTGAGAACGGGCCATGATGACGATGGCGGTTTTGTCGAATAGAAAAGGGGGAAATGTGGGGAAAAGAAAGAGGGATCAGATTGTTAATGTGTCTGTGTAGAAAGAAGTAGACATAGGAGACTCCATTTTGTTCTGTACTAAGAAAAATTCTTCTGCCTTGGGATGCTGTTAATCTATAATCTTACCCCCAACCCCGTGCTCTCTGAAACATGTGCTGTGTCCACTAAGGGTTAAATGGATTAAGGGCGGTGCAAGATGTGCTTTGTTAAACAGATGCTTGAAGGCAGCATACTCGTTAAGAGTCATCACCACTCCCTAATCTCAAGTACCCAGGGACACAAACACTGCGGAAGGCGGCAGGGCCCTCTGCCTAGGAAAACCAGAGACCTTTGTTCACATGTTTATCTGCTGACCTTCCCTCCACTATTGTCCTATGACCCTGCTAAATCCCCCTCTCCGAGAAACACCCAAGAATGATCAATAAATACTAAAAAAATTTTTTTAAAAATCTATATTTGGACACATTTTCTTATATCCTTGTTAGTACTGGCAAGGTAAAATTATTTCAGGCTATGAAACTAAATCTGAAATTTTTGCAACACTGAATATATTCATGGAAAATATGTAATTTCAGTTACTATATTAGAATATCAGAAATAATGCTATTTCCAGTTTAATTCTTTGTTTTATAAATGTGCAAAACCTTTCTACAGCAACCCATTGTTTCAAAGACTGTTCTGATGCAAAGATTTTGAAACACGTAAAAACCCATAATAAATACATTCATTCTTTCAAAAGTGCTCATTTCTATGACTCAAAAATGAAAAACAGATGATAAATATTTGTGCAAACTGGAAAAAGAAAGACTTCGATTTCAAGAGTCCCAAATCTGGCAACTTTTGCTTTGATTAGCCAAATAGTGCCTCTCAAAACTCATTTTATTTCAATGCCTGGTTTCCGTGGGGGAAAAAAGGGGTTACTTAACCTTAAAATGTCAGATCATTTGGCTCCAGGACTCTTTGGATTTTATGAGAAATGAGATATCTCTGGGCTTGGATCCACTCAGCCTTTCTTTATACTTCACGTCTATGGCACGAAATACTTTAGTTCCAGTATTTACAGTTAGTTCCTAGAGACTGAGAGGTCATGGGAGAAAGAAAAGTTCACAAATTTTGTTGAGAAAAGTTCACAAATCTTGGCCGGGCACGGTGGCTCATGCCTGTAATCCCAGCACTTTGGGAGGCTGAGGCACGTGGATCACAAGGTCAGGAGATCGAGACCATCCTGGCTAACAAGGTGAAACCCCATCTCTACTAAAAAAAAAAAGAAAACAAAAATTAGCCAGGCATGGTGGCGGGAGCCTGTAGTCCCAGCTACTCGAGAGGCTGAGGCAGGAGAATGGTATGAACCCAGGAGACGGAGCTTGCAGTGAGCTGAGATTGCACCACTGCACTCCAGCCTGGGCAACAGAGTGAGCCTCCGTCTCAAAAAAAAAAAAAAAAAAGCTATCTCAATCACGGTATCTCTCAATCATGGTATCTTTTTTGGGCAACCAGTAGTATTAACAGCCATCCTGATGGGCATGCATTTTAAAATCCTTCTCAACTGCTGTTAATAACTCTGGAAAACAAGTATATGAAAGGACAGAAACCCTAAAATGGCCAAGACATCTCAGAAGGAGTGACAGTAAAATGACAATGCAAATACATGGTGTCCTTCAAAATAGGCACCATGGAGAGGATGGAGAGGATAACCTATTTCAATGATGCTGCCATTATACAAGTGTTTGGGGACCATTCTGAATCTTTTTGAAGGCACTTTAAATGACCCACAACCATAAAACAATCTATATAATCACTTTCTTCTCAATCTTGCTTTTTGCCACCAAAGAACATTTACACACCTCAGCGGGTTCCAAGTGACTTTTGAATGTTTTCCATTTTTAATAGCTATCATCAAAGACAAGCATATATGAATGCTCCAAAAAATAGGCTTCATTACCAAAAAAAAAATTCCAGAATGAAAGTTTCAAGATATTTTGCATCCTGGGTATAACACAAATGTTAGCTCCCCAAGTTTCTACATTAAAAGAAAAAAAAGCCATTGCAGTGTTCAGATTCTGGTTTTGCTTTTTTTTTTTTTAATGGATCATAACATTTTATATAGCACATACGTTACCTGTGCCTTTAAGGGCAAACACACTTCAGTGATCTTCCCCTGAGATTTTGCTGTCATTACTTAATTACAGTTTCATTTAAGGAGATGTTCCTCTGGAATGAGTTTCCCAGTGATTTTATCACATCCAATTACACCACTGAAGGTTTATAATGAATAAAGGCTCACAGAGTCAGAAAAACATTTGTCATTGGTAAACGAACACTAGAATGTCATGAAAGACAACAGTGGAATAATTTCTCAACAAGTCAAGTGACCACAAGGAAACCAATGGACCAGCAGATGGAAAATGCTTCCAAAAAATAAATGTTGGGGCCGGGTGCTGTGGCTCATGCCTGTAATCCCAGCACTTTGGGAGGCCAGGGCAGGCAGATCGCCTGAGGTCAGGAGTTAGAAACCAGCCTGGCCAACATGGTGAAACCCTATCTCTACTAAAAACACAAAAATCAGCCAGGCACGGTGGTGCACACCTGTAATCCCAGCTACTTAGGAGGCTAAGACAGGATAATCACTTGGATCTGAGAGGCAGAGGCTGCAGTGAGCCAAGATCACGCCACTGCACTCCAGCCTGGGTGACAGAACGAGACTTCGTCTCAATAATAATAATATGTTGGGTAAGGATGGCTTCTGTGCTGTATGAGTCATCTTGGGCTGCCCTAACAAAATACTACAGAAATTTTCTCCAAAAGGAGGCTAAAAAGTCCAACATCAAGATTTAGACAGGGTTCAGTTTCTGGCGAAGGCTGTCTCCCTGGCCTGCAGGTGGCCCTGTCCTCTCCTGGCCCTTCCTCTGAGCATGGATGGACTGGGTGAGCTCTGGCATCTCTTTTTCCTATATGGGATCAGACTTATCGGATTACAGCCCCACCCTTACAACCTAATTTAACCTTTATCATCTCCTCATGGGCCCTATCTCCAAATACAGTCACTGATATGGTTTGCATCTGTGTCCTCACCCAAATCTCATGTTCAATTGTAATCCTCAATGTTGGAGGATTACACCAGATAGGGCCTGGTGGGCGGTGATTGGATCATGGGTGTGGATCCTTCATCAATGGTTTAACACCATCCTCAGTGCCATTCTCGTGGTGAGTTCTCACAAGATCTGGTTGTTTAAAAGTGTGCAGCACACCTCCCCTACCCTTTCCTCCTGCTCTAGCCATGTAAGAGATGCCTGCTTCCTCTTTGCCTTCCACCGTGATTGTCAGTTTCCTGAGGCTTCCCCAGAAGCAGATACTGCTATGCTTCCTGTACAGCATGCAGAACCATGAGTCAATTAAATCTCTTTTCTTATAAATTACCCAGTCTCGAATATAGAGACTTTATAGCAACGTGAGAACTGACTAATACAGTCGCATTGGTGTTAGGGTTTCAACCTAAGAATTTGGGGAGGACACACACATTTAGATGATAGCTCCCTTCCTCCTGAACAGTAAAGTCATTTCCAATGGAGTCAACAAATAGGTTAAAGTAAAAAATAGGCCAAACTGTCAAGCAAATGGATCCACTAGAAGTTACTCCAAGTTACTGGATAAAGGTCAGAATAAAAATCTGAATCCAGGGCAGGACATGGTGGTTCACACCCATAATCCCAGCACTTTGGGAGGCTGAAGAAGTAGGATCACTTGACACCAGGAGCTCAAGACCAGCCTGGGAAACATGGTGATAGGCCATCTCTAGAAAAAATTTTAAAAATTTTTTAAATGAGCCAGGCATAGTAGTACGCACCTGGGGTCCCAGCTACTCAGAAGGCTGAGGAGGGAGGATCACTTGAGCCCACAAGCTCGAGGTTGCAGTGAGACTGTGATCACTCCACTGCCCTACAGCCTGGGTGACAGAGCAAGACCCTATCTCTAAAAAAAAATTAAAATTAAAAAAATCAGAGTCCAAGAAAGAATTAGAGGACACACACACACAGATGTCAAGCAGCAGACTGTTGGGACAACAAAGTTCAAGCTCACTACCTGTTTGAAAATTAATAAAGTCAAAGGGAAAATCCACCAAGAGGGGCAAGAATGAGGCTTAAACATCCACCACCACTGGCTCCCATTGTTCCCTGGAAGGCCTGACAAGTTCTTGCCATGCTGTTGGGCCCTGTGCTCTCAGCTTCCTGTGTCAACTCCTTGGCAGCCAAATTAGTCTCCACACCCCTCAGCCCAATGAGAATCTCATCTTCATTCTAAAGTCATGTCTCCCTAGTGCCCCTTCTGTTGTGTCACAAAAGTCAAGTCCATTTTGGAAATAATGTGCAGGGAGCATTCTGGACTGCCTGGCTCCTTTGGGTCCCCTTCAGAGTCGAACACCTAGCTTAAACCTTGCAGCCACTCTCCCTTCCATATTGCCCAGAGAGACATTGATGATTGATTGATTGATTGACTGATTGACTGTTCATCATCTGAACCCCCTTTCTGTGTCTGAGGACTCTCATTGTGTGACTTTTGGTGGTTGGTCAGATGCCTTCTCACCTTGGAAACCCCAAATTTGGACAGTTGTTTTCTCAGACCCTGGCAGCTGTAACTTGGGCCTGGGATGAGGCCTCAGCCACCTAGATGCCCTCCCCAACCCTCCCGCCAACCCCGGGAATTTGCTCTGGATTAAGTGATGCAAGCTATCAGTGAATTCCCAAGAAGTTTCCCTGGTGGCAGTGTCAGCAGCAGCCTGGAAATGGCATTTAGCTTCTCCTGGCTATAGCAGCGCTGGGCCCAGGCCCATACTCTGCAAAAGCAGTGGAGATACCCCAGCCAGCCCCTTCCTGGGGCATCCTCAAGGCCGCTGACCCCCTGGTCTCCTTTGACTACTGCATGATTTCTGTTTTCTCCAGCTCCCTGTCCTTTCTGTAAGTTTTCTGATACCCTTCTAATAAATTCCATTTCTGCTTAAACTAACCAGAAATGACCTCTATCTGCAACTAAGAAGCTTCAATATCACACCTTCCCTGGCTCTGAGCGTTGAAATTGAAGTAAAATTCTAGGCCAGAAGAATCATGGAGAATTGAACATAATAATCATTGAGTAATAAAGCTGGACACAAACTTGATTTGGAACCAATTAAAATACAAATGCAAAATAATCCACAAGCAGTTCTTTTTCTTTTGTCCCTGAGGCTTTGTGAAGGTCGTGTGGACTTTCCAACAGCAGACTTAAAACATTCCCTGAATCAGGATCTGCTTGGTTAGGAATAGAATACCTTTTTGATTTGCTTGGCTAGTTCTTGAAGCCAACTCTGTGCAGTGTCTTGCAGAGGCCAAAAACTTTAAAACTTAGATTGCTTCTAGACTGCAAAGCTTAGCCAAGTTTTGAGAAGTAATTTATTCTCGGCCTCATGTGTTCCATCAGATAGAAGCCCAAGGGTCCCTTTCATATTGAGTGTGTCAGGGACAAATTGGCTTTGGTGGATTCCAGAAAACAAAGACATTTTGGGAACAATTTTGGAGGGGAACATTCAAAACTTTCTAGCACCACAGGGCCTAATTTGCTGCTATATTGAATTTCAGCAATCCTAATTTTGAGAGTTTTACAACACCTGCTAGTGAAGCCATCCAACTTTTTCTTACTGAATTGATAAGTAGGTAAGAAATAATGTGGCTGCAAGAGTTGGGTAATCAGAAAACTCAGGAAAAAAAAGATGAATTGCTCTTTCTCTCAGAGATAAACCCACACAAAACGGCATGAGACTTCTACATTTTCGCACAAACTAATTAGAGTTTCTTGGCCTTACCTCATTAGACTAAATTCATCTGAACTAAACATATGCAGAGACTCCTACAGTCAATGCACTTCAAATAATACAGGATATGAGGCTGGTGTAATTGCCAACTTCACAGAGGAGCCTCTCTTTGCAAAGAGAGTGGAATACTGGTTAAGCACATTCACGTATTTCCTGCCTAATGTAACCGCTAATTAGATGAAGGGGTTAGACCCAAAGGTAAATATAAAAAGAATTGCATTGCAGGCCATGAGCTGATCACAGTGGGCAAATCAGTGCTGATTACTTTGATTACAAACATAAATGATTAAATCAGAGTTCCCCCTGTTTCCAACTACCGAAGCTTTCACCACTTCCTTTTAGTTGAAGTTTTACTTTTCATTTATTTTGTATAATAACAAAATTAAAAACTAGTAAGCTTCTCAGGGGGTTCTGGATGTCATTGCTGTAGTAGATTGGCTGTTTGATATTGAGTATCTGATATATCTGATTTGTCTTTGATGTTTCTTCTCTACTTGCATTATTCCTTTTTTCTACTGCCTGAAACAAAATTTCCTATTAGGTAGCCTGAGGAAAACCACAGCTGTTGGGCTCTGCTCTTAATTTAGACTCTGTTCAGATTTCTGCCTACAGGGTGGGCATTTGTCACAGTGGGAAGCACACAAAGATTCTGGCGGGGACAAGGCTGCATCTCAGAATCAAGCTCTCCTTGGCATTTGTCGCAATTTGCTCTGTGGTGGGCAAGGTATGCTGCCACGTGGTGGCGTTCTTGTGAACACAGGGACACTACCGAGGGGAGGGACATGGCAGCAGAAGCAGAGGAATCTTGAGGCAAAACAGAGAAGCAATAAGCAAGTCCAAGCAGGGCTGCGGCCTATTCAGCCCTAATTCTAGGCCAGCACCAAGTCAGCTGACCAGCCAGGGGCTGGGAGCAGGGCAGGGGGGTAAGGGGGAAGTTTGGGAGGAAGTCCCAACTTTTCAAGTGAAAGGCAGAAATTATTAGAACATCAGGCAGAGTCCAGGTCATTGCAAGAATTATATCTACAAGTCAAGGGAGGGCAAGAAGCAAGGTCAAGACTTGCAAATGACTCTGGAAGAGACCAAGGAGAACCCCAGACCCCCACTCTTGGGTACAGTGCAAGGCGGGACTCCACTCTCAAGTCAACCTGGCCCCAGTACCTTCAGGAAGTCCCCCCACTCTGAGCACCTCACCCAACAGGACCTGGTGACAAGCTGGCCTCCGTAGAAGTTGTACTGTGAGGGAAAGGGTGGTCTAAAACATGGCAGCTTTATGGAGACTTTGCCTTATAGCTCAGCACAGCACAAAGCAAATATTTTCAACAAGCAAGAGCTATTGTTATATAGTGGCCTTTCAGACACTAGGTTTTGGGGTTGGTTTATTTGTTGGCTTGCTTGTTCATTTGTTTTGTCTTTTTGCTACATAGAACATAACAATACATTAGGCAAGATTTTGGGTAGCAAGCAACAGATATCAAATCTGGCTAACTTAAGCAGGAAGAGTGATGTTTTAAAAAGGTATTAGGTAGCTCATAGAATTACTAGGAAATCTAGAGAGCCAGACCAGGAACAGGACCCAAAAACCCACAGCAGAACTGGTTCCCAACTCCAAGTTAGCAGTCCTTTCTCCTTCATTCTTCATCCACTTACCCCCAGGAGTAGAAACCACAGGCTGCACTCCTATCACCGCTACTGTGGAATCTTCATCTTATTGTATCCTGTAACCATTAGTCCCGCAGCCACTGCTGCAGTGGGGAAATGGTCATGCTGCAGCCACTGCCACCACCAGAGGATTCACTGCAGGACTTGCTTCTGTGTGTTCCCAGATCCTGGTTCAAAGTCAAGGAGTGTGTGAGGTTGGCAAAGCCCAGGTTGCATGATCATGGCCTCACTGCAAGAGAGGGTGGGAAAGTGAGTGCCTGCCGATCTTTGCTTCCATCATGGTAGGTGAACTCACTCCCACCACAACATTCGTAAGGCAGAGTTCTGCACACTGGAGACACTGGAATGGGACTCAATCAATGGGCAACCAAAGAGAATGACCAACATCTACTGCAGACATCTATTACATATGTAACAGTTGGAGTGGAGAGAGACCTTATTAGGGGCTGACAGTGCTGGGCCTTTCACCTCTAGCTCACCTGGTCTTACTCCTCCTGTTCCATAGTTATCCCCGTGCCCAGCTGACTACTGGGGTTTCTCAGTGTTCACGTCATCTTTGATCTCATCTGCCAACTACCCAGTTCTTGACCTGTCACTCCCGCTAATCTCTAGAATCTGGCTTTAGCTTGCTTTCCTGGTTGCTCAGAACATTTCTGAGTCTCAGGTTCTGGCCTCTTGTGCTGTCTGATTGTCCTACCCCTGCAAATGATGCTGATACCACTTCTGAATGATGACTATGCAGTCCTCAGTGTACCTTAGGACTGTGGCTCTGTAAAGTTCCATTATTGTAAGATCCTATAAGTAATTGAGTCCCCACAGATGGGACTATGGTATATGTGGTTCATGCCAAACCCTGTGTCTCAACAGACTGCATTAAGCCAGCTACACTGTGCCATTTAAGAGACATTTTTGCTGACTTGCAATAATCAGCTCCCCAACCAACCACCCCCCTCAAACATGTCTGAATTTTCAATAAGTACATTAAAATATTACTTTAAAATACTTCTGTTAAGCACTCTTTTACAACAATTGCCAAAAATCTGACAAGAAGTTTTAGGGAAGAAAAGTGGTCACATCCACACCTCCGCAATGAAGTCTTGTGCTCCCTGGTACAGCCCCTTATTTGACATATTTGCAAGCAGAGCCTCAGCCTGCAGTGGCTGTATTTCTTCAAACATGAAAATACTAAGGACACACCTCAGAACACTGTTAGAAGAGATCATTCAAGAATGTTTGGCAAGACTTTTTGCAAAACAAACTGCTGAGTAAATAATCTGGGATGCATGTTGCCATTCAGAAGGCAAATAGAGAGAGGAGGAACCATCTCATCAGGACCAGTCATGTTCTTTTCATCAAGAATCAAATCCAATATGGAATATACAATGCAGCAGCATTGCCTTCTGAAGGGTCCCGGAGGTAAGCAAGGAGTTGGACTCCAAGGAAGCAAAAACAGGAAAAGAACCAAAACCATGGATAGAGGTTTGGTCTCTGGTCAGAAGTTACTGATAAAACCTCTCTAGGGCAATTTTACACAGCTGTCGTCTTCATCTACCCTGAGTGCAACAAAACTCTTCACTGTGAACTTGGAAGTCTGTTTCCTGGTGTGTTCAGCTTTGTAAGCTACTGTCTGTGATGCTTTCAAGCACAGCCACTTTGGAATTTAAAATATCTGCGTGGTATGATCCTCTATATTCAAAGTACTCTGCAAAACACTCTCACATCCATTCTTTTGTCTGAATCTGAGAAGCTCAGTGGATAAGTGAGGGGATAAGGGGACAGGAATCAAAGCACAGACACAAGGTCCCTCACTTTCCCAAGATAGCACAGAGAGTCAGAGGTAGTCAGTCGAGGTCCCCTAATTCCTACTTTGTGACTGTGTCCCCCTGTTTCCCTCCTCATTTCAAGTAAAATATATTATCTCCTCCAAGGGGTTCAGAAAACAGATTTCCCTCCCTTACCTTTCAAGGAGACATTGGCTGCTTTTATCTACTCAGCATCTCTTATTTTCTTTGGAGAACTAACCCTTCCCTATTTTTGATGGTTCTGATGTCACTGCCATCAAAGATTGTCCCAGAGCCTCTGTCCCCACTTGGTATGTTACAAGTAGGTAACATATGTCTGAAAACTGAGTTATGAAAGGCTTTCTGCTACTCCCAAAAGAAAGAACTGGCTTGCATCTGCTCCCGAGATCTTCAAACATCCCTGGCACTGTCCTTCTTAAGGCTGGAAATTCATGTCATGCTTCAGTTGGCTAGCCTATGCCAACCTAACTCATTCAACTCCATTATTGCCCATTAATCAACCACATTGGGAGATGGGAAAGCCTTGGTTTTTAAGTCCTAGGAAAGCAAACAAACAAACTAGTTTCTGGGAAGCATATCAAGTCATTTTTCCTGCACACAGGCAGACACTTTTGATTTGAGATTTGGCTGTAAGTGTAAACTTCGCCTGACATCATAATCTAAGTTTACTCAGGCTCTTCAGCTTCAGCAAAAAAGGCCTCACAAATCATTGAGGGAGTGGTAACACATTTCAGACGGTCACTTGTGGAAGTGCAATACTCATTAAACATCTTCATTGTCTTTACTAGACAGATGTAAATGGCTTCTGAGTCCAGACTGACGGGCATCTCAGGGGATCTTCAGTAACTACCTTGCCAAGCATTTCTTTTCTTTTTTTTTTTTTTCTTCTGAGGCAGAGTCTTGCTCTGTCACCCAGGCTGGAGTGCAGTGGTGCGATCTTGGCTCACTGCAGCCTCTGTCTCCCAGACTCAAGCAATTCTCCTGCCTCAGCCTCCTGAGTAGCTGGGATTACAGGCACACACCACCACACCCAGCTATTGTTTGTAATTTTGGTAGAGACAGGTTTTCGCCATGTTGGCTAGGCTGGTCTCAAACTCCTGGCCTCAGATGATCTGCCTTCCTCGGCCTCCCAAAATGCTGGGTGAGCCACCACACCCAGCTGCCAAGCATTTTCAAATGCACGTCAAATCCCCCAGGTTCTATTTGGCCAAAAGGCTGGAGTAGGCTCAATTGCTCCTTCCCTGCCCTTGGAGATCTTCCCCTTCTTCCCAGTACCAGCCTTAAGCAAAAATGAAAACCCAAGAAAATATATGTTGGTTTTCTCCAAACTCTTTCCTTCACTGGGACTATAACCTCTTCCTGGATCTCCTCCTTAACAGAGTTTGCTTACAGCAAAAGAGACAATATCCATTATTTATTCTGCAGCACCATTTCAATGAGCATGACCTGTCCAGAGTATTAGCATGCTCCCTTTCAGCTATCGGCCAGCAGGGAAGGAAGGAAACATTAGGGGGATGGCACTGGCACAGATGAGCTCAGACTTCTATGCTCACAGACAAGCCTGGTACTGCCTTCAGAACGAGTCTAAGAACACAGCGCCTGTGTTGAAACCATCATAACCTCTTCACATTCAGAGACCCTTACTCCTAACCCCCAAAGTGAAAAAGCTGCCAGACAGATATTACGTTTCCTTTTCTTGCTAGGTTTTCTCAGGCCTATATCAATTTTTTATTTTTTGCAAATGGACAAATGTGTCCATTTGCAGAGCAGAGAGGCTCAAGTAACAAACAGAAGAGTTGACAAGATGCCAGAACCCGATTTCTAGTCCTCTCTTCCATCCATGCAAGCAAACCACTTAGACCTCTACGTCCCACACAACTCATCCTTCAGAGGCATTTCCACAAGTGTCATTAGCAGCTTTAAAAAGTGAGGGGAGCATTAAATAATTCCAAAAGCATTTTCCCTTTTGGAAATGATCCTTCAAAAGCACCATCTTGAGACAAAACTTTAAAGGTATGTTGACTTTTATTCCACTGCATAGCTTTAGAGCCCCTGATGTCACATTGTCCTACTGCCTTCATGGTCGGTGGGGATGAGAACAGTGGGAATCACTGTGCTGTGGAGGAGAAAAGGAGAGCAGGGTCTCATTCCATTTCTTCCAGAACTTCCCACAACCTTGGCCAGGTCACTCCTTCTCTGGACTTCAGTTTCTGCATTTCCAAGGTGAAGAGATTGGAGATAATGAATGCTAATGTACCTTCAGCTACTAACCTCCTCTCCAGCACCGTCTACACTCTACAGACAGCTGCTTCTCTTCTCTGTGATGGCCTAGCCTGGCTGGAATGTGAAAAATGAGAAGAAAGCCAAACAAAGCAAACCAAATACCCCCTAGCAATGCTTGTAAATTATAAGCAATTATTTTGCACAACTAAGAAAAAGACAAACTTTTTTTTTGAAATGTAGCATATTAATGGTGCTAAGAAATAGAAAGAAACACTCATTGTGTATCTGTGGTACTTTTATTAAGATTAGGACAAAAATTAAAGACATTAGTCCATTTCCATAAGCAAAGTTTGGGGTGGGAGACAACAGTGAGGAGAAGGGAAGGGAATAGAGATTATTTATATCTCACTCAATTATCTCTGAAAAATTATAAATCATCTGAAGAAAGTAGGTAACTTTGATATTTTAATCCTTAGTTTGAAATTTTAAAAATTGATTCTCATTATTTTGATGTGCAGTAATTTAAACAAGGCTGCCAACATGTTAGGTAGTGCAGGGAGCTGAATGGTGGCCTCAAAAAGATACACACGCATCCTAGTCTCCAGGACCCATGATTATCACTTTATAAGGCAAAAGAGTTGATGTTACTTAATATAGCAAAATTTATGTGATTAAATTAAGGATCCTGAAAGGAGGTGCTCATCCTGAATTATCTGGGTGGGCCCTAAATGCCATCATATGTATCCTTAGAAGAAGGAGGCAGAGGCCGGGCATGGTGGCTCACACCCGCAATCCCAGCACTTTGGGAGGCCAAGGCGGGTGGATCACCTGAGGTCAGGAGTTCGAGACCAGCCTGCCCAACATGGCGAAATCTCATCTCTAAACTAAACATACAAAAAATTAGCCGGGTGTGGTGACAAGAGCCTGTAATCTCAGCTATTCGGGAGGCGGAGGCAGGAGAATTGCCTGAACCCAGGAGGCAGAGCTTGCAGTGAGCAGAGATCGTGCCATTGCACTTCAGCCTGGGCAACAAGAGCGAAATTCCATCTCAAAGAAGAAAAAAAAAAAAAAAGGAGGAGACAGAGGGAGTTTTCAGAGACACACAGAGAGAAGAGGAGGAACAATGTGACCACAGAGGCAGGCACTGGACTGATGTAACCACAAGCTAAGGAAAGCATAGAGCCGCTGGCTTCAGGAAGAAGCAAAGGAATGTATTTCCCCTCGGAGCCTTCGGAGGGAGTGCAGCCCTGCCCACACCTGGCATCAGACTTCTGGCCTCCAGAACAGTGAAAGAGTACAATTTTGTTGTTTTAAGCCACCTAGTTGGCATAATTTGTTCCAGCAGGCTAGGAAACTATTATGGATAGCAATGATGCTATAATAAATAGATAATAATTATTCATAATTATCATAACAAAACAATAGCCTAAGTATGAGAACATGGCTTATATTATTGTTCTAACAATTTGCTTAGAATTATGGCTGCATAAAACCTCAAGATTTTTATGAGGCTGAGGAGGCCACCTAACTTTCTCTACATACTCTTTAAAAGCCTAAAAAATGATTTCAAGTTCAGTTTCAAATGCCATCTGGTTAACATGACCTAATACAGTCTTTCTCTACTTCTCTCAAATTAATCTCAAAGATCCTGGAAAAAAATACCAAAATCTAAAATTTAAGGCTAACAGATAAACTATTGTAAACTCCTGGGTTCAAGTGAGTCTCCTGCCTCAGGCTTCCAATTAGATGGGACTACAGGCATGCACCACCATGCCCAGCTGGGAATTCTTTTAAAAGAATTTGAAATGTCTATGGTTTCAAAGGTAAATGCTTGAATCTACTAATAAACATAAGAGAATAGAACAGGTTCAAGAAGTTTACCACTTAAAGTATCACTTCTGGGAGTCCCCTGCCCTGGTGTAAGAGCAGGGCTGGACCCAAAGTCCCTTCCTCTTCCATGGAAAGAAGAGGGATCTGGCTTCTCCCTGGACTTCTGTGAATATTTATTCTATTTATGGTTCCTAGGAAGTTGTTTGGTGACAGAAGCCCCTTCCTGGGCACTTTCTACCAGTGCTGGAGTAGCCTCCTCTTCTGGACCTGGCTCAAGAGGCTGGGATTTTAACATATTTTTTAACACAGGACTTTATCTTGGCAAAAATAAGAATAAAGAAAAAGATACAACTTTTTCAAATGGAATAAAAGCATATAAAGCTTTCTATCTATATTAGGTAGGTATTATTTACAAGAGACATAATTAAAACCTAATAGTATGTAGAGATAGAAAGTAAATCAATCAGCATATGCACAGGCACACACATGCACACTCACACACACGAAACACATACACCAGGCAAATGGTACCCAAAAGACAACTGATGCTGCTCTAACTGGGAAAAAAAGCATTATTAGAGATAAAGTTAATCACTACTTAATGTGGCTCATGCCTGTAATCCCAGCACTTTGGGAGGCTGAGGCGGGTGGATCACGGAGTCAGGAGATCAAGACCATCCTGGCTAACACGGTGAAACCCCATCTCTGCTAAAAAAAAAAAAAAAAAAAAAAAAAACAAAAAATTAGCCAGGCGCGGTGGCGGGCGCCTGTAGTCCCAGCTACTCAGGAGGCTGAGGCAGGAGAATGGCATGAGGCAGGAGAATGGCATGAACCCGGGAGACGGAGCTTGCAGTGAGCCAAGATCGCGCCACTGCACTCCAGCCTGGGCAACAGAGAGACACTCTGTCTCAAAAAAAAAAAAAAAAAAAGAAAAAGAAAAAGAAAAAAGAACAATTCACCATGAAGATTTAACAAATTTAAACACATACCTAACTATATATGTTCCAAGTATATAAAACTTTTCAGATTATGAGAAGAAAATGATAAATGCATTATTGTGGTAAGAGATTTTAACACAATTCTCTGTAAGTGATACATTAGGCAGACAAAAGATTACTAAGAATAAAGTTGTAGACCACAACTAGCAACCTTTATCTAAGTGACACAAGGATAGAACCCTGAAGCCAATGGTGAGAAATTATAAAACCTCCCACAGGTGTGTGAATTGTTTACAAATACGGATGATGCACGAGGCTAATATTCTACCAACAAAATTCTCTGACCACAATATCCTGAAATTCAGAAGAAATGAATAAAGGACAATTCCAAAATGTGTATAATTGGATATTAGAGAATATACTTCCAAATAATTCAAGAGTAATTGAAGAAATACATGAAAATTTAAAAATAAAAATGCATATAAAAAGCATTAATATAAAGCTTAAGCAGATTAGAGAAAAATATACACACTACATGCATATTTTAGGAAAACAATTGAAATCATGAACGAAACATCAAATTTGAAGTTCTTCAGTATAAATCCTAAGAAAGTAGAAGAAAAAGTAATAAAGAGAAGAAATTAAAGAAACATGAGTATACGAAAAGCTGTTTTTTGAGAAGATAAAATAGAAAAACACTGATTACTGACCTAGAAAAAGAAAAAAAGAGATAATCTCTCTCAAAAATGAAAACAAAAACATACAAGTAGAATAGAGATTTTTTAAGTATAAAATAGTAATATAAAGTGTTCATGCCAATAAATTTGAACTAGGATAAGATTTATAATTTCTTAGAATTCATAGTAAGAATCCTAAAGTAAATCAAAGAAAATATATGTGAATATATAGAACCACCTCAGAATGGAAAAGGATTGTATAATCATGATGCTAGAGACAAACTTGTAATGAAAGAGATTAAGTTGAAAGATAATAAATTGAAAAATATAAACACTAAAAATTACACTGTAAGTTTAAAAATAACCTAAAATATTTTAAATTTTAAAAACTACGAAAATTTTCAATAAATATGACAGACAAATGTGAATATATTAAATATTCAAAAGAGTTATTTCTAGTACCTAAAAAGACAAACACCCCAGTAGAAAATAGAAAAGGTATACAAGCACATAATTCACAAAAGTAAAAACCAAATTGCCATTGAATTATTGAATATATATATTTTTGAATATATATTGAAAAAATATATATATTTTAATCCACCTTTGGCACACTAGTAAATTAAAAAGCAAAAACAAAATGGAGAGACATAGTTTGACCTTAGCCCAACATAAATTTACAGATAATTTTAAAGAAATGTATAAGCATTGGTGTAAAGATGCACTGTCATGTAATGTCGGCAGACACTTAACTTGGTATATTTCTGACAGCAATTAGAAAAAGTATAGGAACACTTACAACATGTACATCCCTTAGATTCAGCAATTCTAGTTCTATAATTTACCCTATGGGGAAAAAAGTCATGGATCTGCATAAAAGCCTATTTCTAGGGATATTCATGCCTACAAAAGAGAAAGTTTAGTAACAAACTACATAACAATGGGAAAAATTAAACCAATGAGCTTTGAGATCATTAAAAACAATGCTATAATGGCACAAAGATAGATGAATAGACCAACAGAACAGAGAAAAATAATAGACCCACACATACACCTGACTTACAACAAAGGCACCAGTGAAATTCACCGAGGAAAGGATGATCTTTTCAATAAATGGTGCTGGAGCAGCTGGATATTATATGGAAAAAATGAACTTTGATCTCTAGCTCACACCATACACAAACATTAATTTATGATGGATCATAGACTTAAATGTAAAACTTTCAAGCCTCTAGAAGAAAACATAGATGAATGGCTTTATGACCTTGGGGTAGGTATAACTTTTTTTTTTTTTTTTTCCTGCTCTTGTTGCCCAGGCTGGAGTGCAATGGGGTGATATTGGTTCACTGCAACCTCCACCTCCTGGGTTCAAGCAATTCTCTTGTCTCACCCTCCTGAGTAGCTGAGATTACAGGCATCTGCCACTACACCCAGCTAATTTTTGGTATTTTTAATAGAGACAGGGTTTCACCATGTTGGGCAGGTTGGTCTCAAACTCCTGACCTCAGGAGATCCACCCGCCTCTGCCCCTCCAAGTGCTGGGATTACAGGTTTGAGCCACCATGCCTGGACGGTAAAACTTCTTAAACTGGAGACTAAAAGCTTTAACTACAAAAGAAAAGGAATTGATAAATTGGACTTCATTAAAGTTAAAAAATTCTGTTTACCAAAAGGCATCACAAAAAGATGGCACTTCACAATAGAGGATGTTTAAACAGCCAGTAAACATGAAAGGAGTACGACATCATTACTCATTAAGGGCATACTCATGAAAATGGCAATGATACCACCACACACCCACTAGAATAGTTGCAATTTAACAAACTGAGAATACCAAATGTTGGTAAGGATGTGGAAAAATTGCAACTCTCCTACACCACTGGTGAGAGTGTCAATTGAAACATACACCTACCCTGAGATATGTTCTTCCTAGGTATGCAAGAGAAATGACAACATATGTCCACGAAAAGACTTATACAAGAATGTCCACAGTAGCTTTATTCATAATTGGTACAGCAAATGAAAACAACCCAAGTATTTGTCAATAGGAGAATGAGTAAAGCAAATGTGGTATATTTAAACACTAGAATACTATACAGCAACAACGAAGAAGAATGAACCATTGATACATGCAACAACATAGATGAATCTCTTTTAAAAATTAGGCTGAGTAAAAAAAAGGCAGATCCAAAAGTGTACTTTTTAAAAAAAATCTGTTTATACAAAATTCAAGAGTAGGCAAAATAATCTCTAGTGAGAAAAGTCAGAATAGAGCCACCTATCAGGATGTTGAATGGGAAGGGACTCAAAAGCGCCTGTGGAGTGATGGAATGTTCTGTGTGCTGA
This sequence comes from Pan troglodytes, assembly GCF_028858775.2. Taxonomy (NCBI): domain Eukaryota; kingdom Metazoa; phylum Chordata; class Mammalia; order Primates; family Hominidae; genus Pan; species Pan troglodytes. The sequence goes on from NC_072405.2 coordinate 33,479,259, forward strand.
TTAGGGTGGGGCTAATAGATGCACACAGATGTAAACATGTATTGAGATGTATGTTTAATATATGTACAATTTCTGTACGTAAATTATACCTTAAATATTTTAAAGGGATGCTATAAAGAATATTTAATATGGGGAAATATTAACATTGTTTTAAATTTTAAAATTTTTATTAAGTTGTTCATTCAATAGACATTTGTTAGGCATCTACTAAAAGCCAGACATTATCCTAGGACACAGAGAATAAAAATGAATAAAATGGAAAATATCTTTAACCCTTGGCAGCTTACCTTCTAGTGTGAGGTTTGTTATACAATAAGTACATACATTCAGTATAGGGTAGGTATTATTTTGTGTGTGTGCGTGTGTGTGTGTGTATCTGTGTATATGCTCATTCTTGTCAATATATGTTTAAAATACACGTAGAAAAAAGAATGAAAAATTTTAAGGATGGCATCCGTTTTGGTGATTTAAATTAATTTGTATTATTATCTTTGTGCTTTCATCATTTTCTACAATGAGCATGCATTCCTTTCATAATCAGGGAAAAAACATCGTTAACAAAACTCTTAATGCAGACATATTGGTTCCTGCAGTTTCTCAGCAGAAGGAGAGCCACAGCATGCTCCCTGAGAACTTGTAGCTAGTGAGTTTCAACAGCTGTGTAACACCTGGAGCAGCTGCATACAACTTGAATGAATCCCTTCCAGGCAATTGATGTGGAAAGTTTTATTAAGAGAGGAAGGAGAACAAAAACATGACCAGGAAAACTTTCTAATTGGCATCGTGAAAGGGTCTCTGTAGGGATTATTAACTAAGCCAAGATTTTTCACTGAACATTAGGTCAAAGTAATTAAATCAGAGCTAGGAAAATATCTGAACTGCAGTGGAATGTTTGCCCAGGCTTCCAAGTTATATCCTTCTGTCATTGACTTATAGAATAATACCCTTATGTAAATTCACACAACTTAATTTCCTACCTATAAAATGGGAATAATCATCCCTGTATTAGAGGTCTACCACAGTTTTTCACATGGCTCTCACTGACCTAAGTTATATTCTGACATCAAAAAATTAACAGTAGAGCATGCACCCAGCTCCCCAACTGACCACAGTTTATTTCTCACTTAAATCCCTTCATGTGACACATTCCTTATTGCCAAACTCGATGCTAGGGAAAAGTTACTCTGTGCAAATATCTTAGGATTTAGGTTACTTAGAAATCTATATTCTACAATTAATTAGATAATTAGATACAGAACAATTAAGTGAGACATTAACTCTGAAGTGTTAAATCTTGCTGTACATGCATCATCATTTCTTTATATCCCAACACATAAAGGCATTCAGTGATATGAATCTGCTTCACGTGTAAGCCCTTACTTTCAGAGCAAGTAAAGTGTCTACATGTATTCCCGGTAGTGCTGACATTAATTGTAAAATATACAGATATAGAAAAAACATATGTATGACTGGGCCATGAGGTGCCCAGATATTTGGTTAAACATTATTCTGGGTATGTCTGTGAGGATATTTCTGGATGGGATTAACATTTGAATCTGTAGATTGCCCTCTAACAAGGGAGAGTCTCATCCAATCATTTGAAGCCTTGAATAGAACTGAATAAGGCTAAGAGGGAATTTCTTCTGCCTGACTGCCTTCATTCAGGGACATGGGATTTTTTTCTTCTTTTGGACTCAAACTAAAACATTGGCTCTTCCTAGGTCTCAAATCTGCCAGCTTTCAGACAAAGAACTACACCATTTGGTTTCCTGGGTCTCCATGTTGTCAACTGCAGACCTAGGGACCTGTCTGCATCCATAATCACAAGAGCCATTATAATAAGTTTTTTTATACTTATATATTTTATTTGTTTTATTTCTTTATATATACTATTTATTCTGTTTCTCTGGAGAAACCTGACTAATCCATATTTGGTAGTGAGAGGGGTTCTAGAGGAATAGAATTTTAAGAATGAGTTCTCTGAACTATTTCTTGGGTTTCTGAAATTGGCTAATCTGATTATGTTTAAAGACATTAACGACTCAATTTCCAGTAGTAAAGAGAGCACTGATAGTGGTAATGATCTGGCAATAAAGATACACAAAATAATATCATTGGATATTCCTAATTTATCACTTATAAGAAGCAACTCTCTGGGTGACTGTATATTTCAAACATTTCTAGCAAACTAATGCATACAATAAAATTGACTGGTTGCTCCTAATGTCACTGTACAAAGTGGGGAAAGAAAAATATGAGGTCAGAGATTTTAATTCCCAGCTCAAAAACCACATAAATGATCTGAAATCTTCTATGCGTGCCTGAAGGAGACCCTTCTATCCTGTAGCTGCAGGGCTGAGATTGCTGAAAATCAGAATCAGAATCTCATCCCAATGACTAGCTAAATTACAACACTATATATATATATGTAGAGAGAGAGAGAGAGAGAGATGCCCAAGCAAGCCTTCAAGTCACAAGCAAGTTGAATGAAGAGGTAGCCCAAATACCCATGATACCCTGTCCAGCTACAATGCCTTCTCTCTCTCAGCCTGCACCTATGACCTAATGAGGAGTTCCCTACAATCAGTTGACAGAGCAAGAAAAGATTTGGAACTGGTTTATAGATGGCACTACTCAAAAGTAGGCGGTTGCAACATTGCATCCACTTTCCAGGAGATCCCTAAAGGACAATAGTGAAGGAAAATCCTCCCAGTGGGAAGAACTTTGAGCACTGCACTTGGTTGTTTACTTTGCTTGGAAGGAAAACTGGCCAGACGTGGGTATCCTCAGCACAGGAGGATTTTAATAATCTAGTGGATAGGATGACCAGTCAGCATGATGTTATGTAAAAGAAGATGTATTGACTTTATATCAGTATTTAAGTGTTAATTTTACATTACAGTATTTTAGGTTATTGCGTATCAAAAAGAAAAGTCAATATTACTTAAAGGCTCCACCTCCCCTTTGGGGGAAGGAGTTACTGTATTTTCATTTGTACACAAAATAGTTGTGTCAGGTTAGGCAGAATTATGACATTGTTATTGTCTTCATTTGGAGATTAAGTATGGGTTAAGTAGATGTATATGGGTGCCAAGTTGACAAGGGTTGAGCCTGTGATGGATAAAGTTTGTATCAACTTGATTGGGCCACAGGGTACAGGGTACTTAGGTATTTGGTCAAACACAATTTTGGATGTGTCTGTGAGGGTGTTTTGGGATGAGATTAACGTTAGAATCAGATTGAATAAACAGAGGGTGGGCCCCATCCAATCAGCTGGAAGCCTGAGTAGAACAAAAGGGCTGAGTAAGAGGGAACGTCTTCTGCATGATGCCTTTGGTTAATCAGTTGGGTTTTCTCCTACCTTTGGTCTTGAACTGAAACATTGGCTCTTCCTGAATTTTGAGCCTGCTGGCTTTTGTACTGGAACTATACCATCAGCATTCACTTGCGTGCTCTCTCTCTCTCTGCCCCCCACCCCCATATATACATATATATTTTTAAATTTTTTTTTCTTTTTTAAGAAGGAGTTTCACTCTTGTTGCCCAGGCTGGAGTGCAATGGTGCTATCTCAGCTCACTGCAACCTCTGCCTCCTGGGTTCAAGTGATTCTCCTGCCTCAGCCCCTCTAGTAGCTAACTAGGATTACAGGCATGTGCCACCACACCAGGCTAATTTTTGTTTTTTTAGTAGAGGCGGGGTTTCACCATCTTGGCCAGGCTGGTCTCGAACTCCTGACCTCATGATCCACCTGCCTCAGCCTCCCAAAGTGTTGGGATTACAGGCGTGAGTCACTGCACCCAGCCATACATATATCTTATACACACACAAACACACACATATGCATATATATGTATGTTCTGTTTCTCTGGAGAATCCTCATATACATACATATATATGTATGGGTATATATGTGTGAATATGTATGTATTTGTACGTATATATACACGTATGCATAATTTAAACATAATATTAATAAAGATTTTTAAGTCACTGTGGTGGCTAGAAATATTATGTCTCTAGATCTGTCAGATATAAGTGGTGTTTTTATAATTTACTCATTTGGCAGGTTTTAATCTTATAACTGCTAAAATGACTGCTAACTAGCTATGTGAATATACTACCTCACAGAATTCATCCATAATTATTAGACCTATTCCAGCTTAGTTTTCTCTAGAAAATAAATTATATAAGTAAGATTCTTGTGACTGTCTTTATGTAATTACTTTTATTAACATTTCCTTGTGGGTTACTCATCTCCTTGATCTCTAAATGTTGGAGTATTCCAGTGTTTTAACTTTGGACCAATTTTTGTTTGTATCTACACTCACTCTCTTTGTACTTGCATCAAGTCCCATAGGTTTAATTACCATCTTTTTGCCATCCAAAATTTACTTTCCCAGCACAGACATTTCCTTAGACTTTAAGCACACATTCCCAATTATGAGCCTTGTGAACATTTCAAAATTATTTTTTCTAAAACTGAGCTCCTGGTATTTGCACACTGACTCTCCCTCTTTTCAGCCACTGGCAATTCCAATCTCCCAGTTGCCTCTTTATCCTTAATATCCTATTTGTCAGTAGATTCCATCAATTCTGCCTATAAAATATATTTAGAATCTGACATCTGCTGCTACAACCCTGGTCCAAGCCACCATTACCTCCTGCCTGGACTATTGCAACATTCTTATAACTGCTCTGCTTATTTTTTTCCCTTGACACCAGTCAAGCCCACTGTCAAGAAATCATCTATCCAAAATCCTTTCAAAGTATAAATTGTATCATGTCATTCCTCTGCTCCAAACCTTCAGAGCCTCTAATTGCAATCAGAGAAAAAGCAAAATACTTTTAAATTCTTTTAAGTCTATATTCGTCTGTGGTCTTAGAGAAGTAGATGCAAAGATGGGATTAAAATTACAAATATAGAAGTTACATCAACAAAATGGCAAACTGGGAAGATCCAAGCACTCATTTCTACCGAGAAAAAAATAAACAGTTAGAACCTCAATAAAATTACTTTTTGGCAGGGCATAGTGGCTCACGCTTGTAATCCTAGCACTTTGGGAGGCTGAGGTGGGTGGATCACCTGAGGTCAGAAGTTTGAGGCCAGCCTGGTCAACATGGTGAAACCCTGTCTCTACTAAAAATACAAAACTCAGCCGGGCGTGGTGGCACATGCCTGTAATTCCAGCTACTCAGGAGGCTGAGGCAGGAGAATCGCTTGAACCCGAGAGGTAGAGGTTGCAGTGAGCCGAGATCGTGCCTCTGCCCTCCAGCCTGGGCAACAGAGAAAACTCTCTCTCAAAAAAAAAAAAAAAAAAAGCAAAGCCAAGAAAAGACTTTCTAGGATTCTTGGAAACCACTGAAAGATCTACAGCAACCAAGCAAATAACAAATAAAGGAAAAGCTACCATGCAAAACAGTAGGGAAATTTCATGGTGTTTTACTCCTCTTGTTCTTCCCCCTTCCCAGTGTGGTGCAGTCTGGAGGAAATGGTGACCTGGTTCCCAACCCTCTCCCATTAACCAAATTTTCACCTTTCTAGCCTGTCTGTGGACTGCCTGAAGTATTGTTCTTTGTACTGACTCAGAGCCCAGATAGCCAAAAACAACTCAGATTTCTGGCTAGAACAAGCAGTGGGAAGCAGTGAGCATGGTTCCTGAAAACTATAAGAGGACTATAGACCCACGGACACTTGGGCAAGAGATTACTGATTGAGGAATACAATGAAACGGCAAAGGCCCTGAGAAGAATCAGGGGTGAGACTCTTAGGCAAATTAAGACATTTAAAAGTAGCCATGAATATAGGGGAATTGGAGGGGGGAAAAGCATACACATGGCCCATGGAAGATGCATGCCCAAAAATTTCTTGAGAAGACCTTAAGCCTTTGTGCTACGCCAATCGCTGAATGTCTTCTCTTAAAAGGAGTCAGTCTGCAAAGACTAGTGAAGGTGGCTGTTTCCCCAAATGCCCAACTTTCAACAGAAAGTCACAAGGTATACAAAAAAAACCCCAGAAAACTACTACACATGCAAAGGAGGAAATAAATAAATATTCAGAGACTGTCCCTGAAGAAACACAGGCATCAGACTTGTTTGACAAAGGCTTTAAAACAACCATCTTAGCCAGGCATGGTAGTGCATGCCTGTAATCCCAGATACTCAGGAAGCTGAGATAGAGGATTGGTGGAGCCCAGGAGCTTGAGACAAGCATGGAAAACAGCGAGACAGACAGACAGAATGAATGAGTGAATGAGAGAGAAACAAAGAGAAAGAAAAAGAAAAGAAAGAGGGGAAGGGGAAGAGGGGAAGGGGAAGAGGGGAAGGGGAAGAGGGGAAGGGGAAGAGGGGAAGGGGAAGAGGGGAAGGGGAAGAGGGGAAGGGGGAAGGAAGGAAGGGGAAGAGGGGAAGGGGGGAAGAGGGGAAGGGGGAAGAGGAGAAGGGGAAGAGGGGAAGGGGGGAAGGAAGGAAGGGAGGGAGGGAGGGAAGGAAGGGTAAAACAACTGTCTTAAATATGCTTAAAGACCTCAAGGAAAACATGAACAAAGAGCTGAAGGAAATCAGGAAAATGACTTATGAAAAAAATGAGAGATAATTTTTTCTCTCTCAGAGAGAAAATTATAAAAAGAACCAAACAGATATTCTAGAGCTGAAAAAACATAACTGAACAGGAAAATTCACTAGAGAGTTTCAACAGCTCACTTGAAACAGGCAGAAGAAAGAATCCGTGAATTTGTGAGTTTCAAGTCAGTAAAAAATTTATAATTTTAATAAAATTAAAATCTTAATAAATTTTATAATTTTATTTAATTTTTAATTAAATTAATTTTAATTTGATTTAATTTATTAATTTAATAATTTTAACAAAATTAAAAAATAAGATGGCCCACGGGACACAGCCATGTGTAAGAGCTTCCACGCAGAAACGGAGAGGACTGGCACACTCCTAACATCTTCAGAGGGAAGTCACAGAGAGTGGGCAGAAGGAAGACACAGAAGCTGGGCTGAAGCGGGAGGAAGCTGGGAACCCTGCATGGGGCTGCCATGCGCCAGGACCCATTTCTGGCCCCCACCCAACTAATCTGGAGAAATGGATGAGTTGAACTCGCAAGGAGCAACCCGCTCTCACGAGGAGCCGAGATTCTGAAATCTCGGCAGGAGACCCTTCGACCATGAGTTGACCTGCTCCATTGCGTGACACTGCATGGAGCGATGTGTAGTGTGCGGACTCCGATCTTAGAGGTCAGATGTGGATGCTCAGGGATTCACCGAACTAGATTCCTGACTGACCAGCGGGTGGACTCCGGGGAACACGATTGAGAAATGCGTATTTTGGGAGTGAAAACTGGCCCCGGGACAGGAGGGAGTGTGGTGCAAGCTGTCTTCTCCGTGAAATCCACGCTGTGTCCGGCAGCGTGGATTTCATGGACTTCGTTCCACTGTGACAGATATTGCCACTCTGAGGTCGTGGGTCTGGAGTCTACTCTGAACTGCTGCTTAGAGAAGTGGTAAGGGCAGCAGCCCAGCTGATACCTAGTCCAGGATTTGGTGCTGGTGCGTCTGTAGCCCACCACAGCTAGGAACACCCATTTCCCAAAGCTCAACTTGCTCCCTTAGGAGACTTTAGCCCCAGGGGAACTGTCCAACCTGAATTCTGCAAGGTGGTCTTGCCCATCAGATAGGGCCATCCAACCTGAGGACTCCTTGGTCTGCTGGCCTCTCCCAGCGGTCCAGCCTGGCTGTGCCTGCTTACAGGGTAGCCTTGGGTGCCCTAGGGGCCCACACCATAGCTCCTGTGCTGATGGATCCTGCCTGACTGATGGGGAGCTCCAGCCAGGCAGCCCCCACAGCCACACACCAGCCTGCCAGCTCCCTCCCCACACTACAGACTTCCCTGGGCCCACAGCAAGCCCCCACATCGCTTTGCTGGCACTTTTGTGCACAGGCGGGTTTTGCCTTCCTTGCCCCGCCAGCATGTGTGTGTGCATGTACCCCGCCCTGCCACTGCTGCAGCAGGAGTACACTCTGGCACCCCCACACGGAAGCCATTGCAGTTGGAGCCAGCCCCACCAGTGCCCCACCCTTGCACCAACACTGCTGCAAGAGTGAAACTAGGCACAGAGAACAGTCGACCATCCCCCTGCCCTAAGCAACCACCCTTGCCTGCTGTACACAAAAAGCATACACAGACCTGCACCTGCCAGCCCCACAACCCCAAGCTAACACCACACCGCCACCAGCGCAACCGCACCAGCAAGACCCCCCAGCCTAACCCCCAAGGCATGCTGCCTCTGCCACTGTGAGTGAACACCAGCATGGAAGAAGGCACCCCAGCATCTACTACTTAGGTCTTAGGAATTGATTTCTTGATTTCTTCTTAATTTTATTATTAAGGAGATATTATTAATAAGCACATTATTAAGGTGCTCCAACACAGGAGCTCCCAGGTTCATAAAGCAAGTTCTTAAAGACCTTCAAAGACACTTCAAAGACACTTAGATTCAGATAAAACAGACTTTAAGCCAACAATGATCAAAAATGTGAAAGAAGGGCATTATGTAATGACAAGGGATTCAATCCAATAAAACTTAACAATCCTAAATATATACACACCAAACATTGGAGCACACAGATTCATAAAGCAAGTACTTTTAGACCTACAAAAAGATTTAGCCACACAATAATAGTGGGAGACTTAAACCACTACACTGACAGCATTAGGTGGATTATTGAGGCAGAAAACTAACAAAGAAATTCAGGACTTAAATTCGACGCTGGAAAAATTGGACCTAATTGACATCTACAGAATACTCCTCCATCCATCAACCACATTCTTCTCACCTGGACATGGAACAAACTCTAAGATCGACCACATGCTTGACCATAAAATAAGTATCAATAAATCCAAGAATATAGAAATCATACCAACCATACTGTCAGTCCACAATGGAATAAAAATAGAAATCAATACCAAGAAGATCTTCCAAAACTACACAATTACATGAGAATTAAACAACTTGCTTCTGAATGTCTTCTGGGTAAATAATGAAATTAAGGCAGAAATCAAAACATTCTTTGAAATAGATGAAAATAGAGATACAACATACCAAAATCTCTAGGATGCAACAAAAGCAGTGCTGAGGAAAGCTTATAGTGCTAAACACCTATATCAAGAAGTTAGAAAGATCTCAAATTTGGATCTAACATTACACCTAGAGGAACTAGAAAAAAAAAAAAACTAACCTGAAAGCTAGAAGAAGAAAAAAATTACCAAAATCAGAGCAGACCTAAATGAACTTAAGACCTAAAAACCTATACAAAGGATCAACAAAACCAAAAGTTGGTTTTTTGAAAGAATAAACAAGAGCAATAGATCATTAACTAGATTAACAAAGAAAAAGAGAATATCCAAATAAGCACAATCAGAAATGACAAAGGTGACATTTCAATTTATCCCACAGAAATACAAATATAAAAAATCCTCAGAGACTATTAAACAGTTATAGCCATCTGATCTTTGACAAAGTTGTCAAAAGTAAACAATGGAGAAAGGACTCCCTATTCAATAAATGTTGCTGGAATAGCTGGCTAGCCATATGGAGAAGAATGAAACTGAAACCTTACCTTTTAAAATATATAAAAATCAGCTCAAGATGGATTAAAGATTTAAATGCAAGACCTCAAACTATAATACCTCTAGTAGAAAATATTATTCTGGACATCAATCTTGACAAAGAATTTGTGATTAAGTCTTCAAAAGCAATTGTAACAGAAACTGACAAGTGGAAACTAAACTAAAGAGCTTCAGCACTGCAAAAGAAACTATCGACAGAGTAAACAGACAACCTAGAGAATGGAAGAAAATATTTACAAACTATGCATTCGACAAAGGTCTAATATACAGACTCAATGGGGAACTAAACGACACAACAAGTAAAAAACAATAACCTCATTAAAGGGTGGCCAAAGAATATGAACAGACACTTCTCAGTAGAAAACAAATGGCCAAGAAACATATGAAAAAGTGTTCAATATCACGAATCGGAGAAATGCAAATAAAAACCACAATGAAATACCATCTAACAGGGAGTATGGCCATTATTAAAAAGTCAAAAAAATCAGTCAATGAAAAACACCACATTAGTAGAATGAAGGGTAAAAACTCATTATTATCTCAAACAATGCAAAAAATTTTGACAAAATTATTGCCTTTTTATGATTTAAAAAACACTCAATAAACTAGGAATAGAAGGAAACCACCCCAACATAATGAAGTCCATAAATGAAAAAGCCAAAACTAACAGCAAACTCAAGTATAAAAGACCAAAAAAGCTTTTCCTCTAAGATCATGAACATGTTACTGAAGTCCTACCCCGAGCAATTATGCAAGGAAGATAAATAAAAGGCTTCCAAATTGGAAAGGAAGAAATCAGATTATCTCTGTTTGCAAAGGACATTATTATTTATTGGGGCATATCTGTGAGAGAGAATGGGTAGAGACTGGAAGAATTTGAGAGAGCCATCACCATGGAGCTAGTCTGAACCTAAGAAAGGGAGAGAGGAAAAAAGTTTGGATGGAAGGATCCTAGACCTCCATGCAATCTAAGGAAGGTTCAGCAAGTACATTTGCCAATGTCACCCATTAGAGAAATCCCCATTGTCTCCCAGAAATGGGTCTACTGTAGTATTCCTGCCATACTTAGTTATAAGCTAAAAGCAGTTCTGAGAAATATTGGTGGGTTTCAGAATGCAGCAACTGGAGCCCATCGTCAATTACACTCTCTGTAGTAGGAGGTCCACAAAGTATATTCTCATTGCCACCCCAAAAGCCTTACATAATATGCATCCACCACTGTCTTTTGATGCCCTAACCTTCTTCCTCTTGAACCCTTTTTTCCAGCCACACTGACCTTGGCAATCCTTGACAACAGTAGGCATATTCCCCTGCAGAGCCTTTGTACATATTACCACCTAAATTTTCTTCTCCCAGATACCCCATGATTTGTTCATTCACTTCCTCCAGGTCTTTACTCCAATATCACCTTCTCAGTGAAGCCTGCCCTGGCCACCCCGTCTAAAAGTCCAATACTTCATTACTCATCTTCACAATGTACACATACATTTTTCTTAGCAATTATCACTAAAAAACATATTATACTCATTTATTTATCTTGTTTCTTTTCTATCTCCCCTACTAGACTGTAAGTTTCATGTCAGCAGGAGCTTTGATTTGCTTGGTTATTGTTGTTTACTCAGAAAGTGGAATACTATATTGAATATATTAACCACTCAATACATACTTGCTGTATTAAAGATTGAACACAGAAGAAAAAAAGGGTTTTAAAATAATACATTTATTGCTGGTGTACAGATGAGTTACTACAAGAAATCCAGAGGGACATTTTGGCAGCATTTTTTTCTCTATGTACACTTGGAAGGAAGAAACTTCATGAAAAATCTATAAGTAAATGTTTCCCAAAATCAGAATGGTTTTTCATGACAGAAATCAAGAAGTCTTTCAAAGATAAAAATGACAAAACTAAAAGATAATCTTCAAATGGCACCAAAACCAGCCTTCAGTAACTTCTTTGACCAAGAATGGAACAATTTGTGCATCAAAACAGTTAGTAAAAGCAATTAATTTGAACATATTGACTTATTTTTAAATAGCCGTTTTTTTGTATAATTATACCAAAAAAGGAAGAAAAGAAAGAGAAAGTCAAATAAGGGCAACATCAAAAACAAAAACCTGACCCACGGGAAACCAGTAGGAAAGACCAGGAAACTAACTTTTTACTCTGAAGATTTGTAATTTAAATACAAAGATTCATTGCTTAACCTAATTTTAGGAAAACCAAATAGCTCTGGTGGATGAGAAAATGTCTCTCTTCTCAGAAAACATTGAGCTAATCCATGAAGAAATGTAATAACTTTTCTAAACCATCATTTTGCAACCCCTAGTGAAATATCATCAGTAGGGAAAACAATTAAAGGATAAACTGAGGGCCGGGCACAGTGGCTCACGCCTGTAATCCCAGCACTTTGGGAGGCCAAGGCGGGTAGATCACCTGAGGTCAGGAGTTCGAGACCAGCCTGGCCAACATGGTGAAACCCTGTCTCTACTAAAATACAAAAATTACCCGGGTGTGGTGGCATATGCCTGTAATCCTGGCTACTTGGGAGACTGAGGCAGGAGAATCGCTTGAACCCGGGAGGCAGAGGTTGCAGTGAGCCAAGACTGTGCCACTGCAGTCTAGCCTGGGCAGCAAGAGTGAAGCACCATCTCAAAAAAAAAAAAAAAGGATAAATTGATGGGGAACTTATAATGCAAGTTTCAAGCCATCGCCCATTAAAACGAGCGACGAATCTTAGCATCACTAAAGGCTGAACAAGCAGACATTTGTGTGCCTTCTATTATGACGCAATACAAACACAAAGCATCACCTATGAAATTGGCGAAGAAAGCAGAAACTGAACTTAAGCCAGCTCTGTGGCTAACTTCTGTGTACCAGAAATATGAGGAATAGAAGAACAAATTAGGTGGCAGCCCCAGAAAAAAAAACAAATTCAAAACATGGCATGTTCTGTATGACAACTGACCCAGTTTCTGAAACAAGTAAGTAGCATGGAAAAAAGGTGAGGAGATAATTGTTCTAGAGTTTTTGCTTAACTTAAGAACACTAAACAACAAAATATAATGTATAGAGTTCTTCTGGGATTCTGCTTTAGACAAACTAAATATAGAAATACTTTTGAAGGCCATTGAAAGCTTCTGGTTGTGATCTGGATACCAAAAGACATAAAAGAGTTGTTAATAATTTTGCTAAACATGAATAATGTCGTAGTTAGTTCAGAAAATATCCATATTTTAGATCCACACCTAGCTCTGGAAAGGAGAATGACACGACTTATTGAATCATATGGAAAAGGGGAAAATAGATAAAGCTAGTAGGGCAAATTGTGATAATAACTGAATCTGTATAAAGCATGTAAAAAAGTTTATTTTACAGCTCTCTATTTGTGTATGTTTGAAGAATTTTATGATAAAAATGTAATTGTTTATTCCAATTAATTCTAATGAATAAGTGTTTACTGTAAGTTACAATTAAATTATCTACTTAACCAACTTATACTCCAAAATATTTATTCATTTCATTAAAGGAAAAATATAGCATGAAGATATTTAACTTTAAAACAGATACTTAGAAGATATGATATCCATTAATTCAACCTATATTTATAGAACCCTTATGATGAATCAAGCGTAGTCCTAGATGCTAATACAGAGGTGAGTCAAATTAAGTCCTCTTCCTCCTAGACTCTATATACTAGGAAGGAGAGTACTAGTAACAAATAAAAGATAATAGTAATCCCATAGTGATGAATAATCACACACTAATAAGTGCCATGAAGAAGATAAAGCAAGGAAAGATGACAGAGGGACAAAAGGAATGGAGGCTATATGGGAAAGGCGGACAGGGAAGGACTTTCTAAAAAGGTGAGGCTTGAGGTTGAATCTAAATGATAGGTAGGTTAGGTGCATGCATGCCTTATAGATCTGGGTGGTAGAGGGGCGTGGAGGTGGGGAAGAGCAAGTATGAAAGCACTGAGTTGTTTTTTTTAAAAAAAAAGCAAGTGATATGTAATAGACAGTGAAACACAAGTGTGGAAAGAGAAGGGAAGGGGGTAGGAGGAATCAGAGGGCCAAGTACAGAACAAATTGTGTAAAGCCTGGTAGAGCCATGGTAAGGCATTCTGATTTTATTCTACATATGACAAACCGCTGAAGAACCCAAAGCAGGGGATGGTCATGATTAGATTTAATATTTTCAAAAAATATACATTGCTAGATTTAGATTTTATGTATCTGTGTTCATGGCAAGATTAGCCTAAAACTTTCCTCTTATTGCCTTGAATGGTTTTGTTGACAAAGTTTATTAGCATCATAAAATGAAGCTGAGAAAATTCCTTCATGTTTTGTTCTCTAGAATATTTTGTATGAGACTAGAGTTATCTGTTCCTTGAAGAATTTATAGACATTGACTGTAAATCTGCCTAATCTTGATGTTAATTTCTGCACAGACTTCAGTTTCAATTTATTTTGTAGTTACATATCTCTTCATATTTTCTAGTTCTTTAGTTAAATTTGGTAAGTTATATTTTCCTAAAAACATACCCCATTTCTGAAGATTTTAAAAATATATTTACATAGCCTTATATTTCTGACCAATATAAAATAAATGGTTACATGAAACGATTGTTAATAAGTAACAAAATTTATGAAACAAAGTTTGTAACACATTGAACATCAGACAACAAAGAGGAGTGACCCCACAGAGATAGAAAACTAACAATATGAACATTATGATTGACCAGATTATGGCCTTGAGAGAACTTCCAGGATGCAGCACAGGGTGGAAAATCCCATGTGGAATGTAGGGGACTCTCAGAGTTTAGAAGGTAGAGCTGAGTCCAGGGAGACCAAGGCGGCTACAGTTTATGGGCAGAGTACCAGAGAGGAGAGAGTAGGAGCACACGATAGAGAACTCCAGAGATCTGCAAACTGTTCGCTAGCAAAGCATAGATGGGCCTAAATATGTGAGAAAACTACCCCAGGCCAAAGAAAGAATGTCCCAAAATGAATAAAGGGAACAGTGTGCAGAGCTCACACAGGGCTGGGAATTGTGCCTGTTACCACCAGCCAGTCAGGAAAGCCTCATAATTCATGGTACATTAGGTAAAGCATTCAGAAGAGTCTTGCTTTCATAGTGGAAAATGATTAACTCCAGATTAAACACTGCTCTCATCCTACCTAATAAATCTTAAAAGCAAGAACCAAAAGAATCAAACAATTTCCATGTAATTTAATAGTCTATCAGAATAAAACTCAAAAACGTTTCTAGAAATGCAAACATATCCAGCAAGAAAGTACAATTCACAAGGTTTGGTATCCAGTCAAAATTTACTAAGTAAGCAAAGAAGCAGGAAAATACGACCCATAATGCGGAGGAAAATAAATCCATCAAAACCAACCCAGCCTTGGCATAGGTATTAGAATTGGCAGACAAGAATACAAGAATAGTTATAACTGTATTCTATAAGTCCAAAAAGTTAAAGAATCAACGTACTAAACAGAGATTCAGAAGACAAAAAAATTCAAATCAATAGTCAAATGCCAATATTTTTCAAAGATCCATGAAAGTGATAAACCTCTAATCCAATGCTTCTCATTTGGAGGTGATTTGCCAATGTCTGGAGATATTACTAATTGTTACAACAGAGAGTACTGCTGGTATCTAGTAGGTAGAGGCCAAGAATACTACTAAACATCTTATAACGTACAGGAAAGCCCCCATGACAAAGAACCATCTAGTATTTGGTTTCCTGTTCCTGCATTAGTTTGCTTAGGATAATGACCTCCAGCTGCTGCAAAGGACATAATTTGGTTCTTTTCTATGGCTGTATAGTATTCCATGGTGTGTGTATGTACCACATTTTCGTTACCCAGCCTATCATTGATGGGCATCTAGGTTGATTCTTTGTCTTTGCTATCGTGAATAGTGCTATGATGAGCATATAAGTGCATGCCTCTTTTTGATAGAACAATTTATCTGGTTTCGTGTATATACCCAGTACTGGAATTGCTCCGTCAAATGGTAGTTTTGTTTTAAGTTCTTTGAGAAATCTCCCCACTGCTTTCCACAGTAGCGTATAATTTACTTCCCCACCGGTAGTGTATAACTGTTCCCTTTTCTGTCCATCCTCACCAGTACCTGTTATTTTTTTACTTTTAATAGTAGCCATTTTGACTGATGTGAGATGGTATCTCATTGTGGTTTTGATTTGCATTCCTCTGATGATTATGATGTTGGGCATTTTTTCATATGTTCATTGGCAACTTGTATGTCTTCTAGAAGTGTGTGTTCATGTCTTTTGCCCATTTTTAATGGGGTTATTGGTTTTATGTTTGTTGAATGGTTTAAGTTCCTTATAGATTCTGGATATTAGACCTTTGTCAGATGCATAGTTTGCAAACATTTTCTCCCATTCTGTAGGTTTTCTGTATACTCTGTTGATAGTTTCTTTTGCTGTGCCAAAGCTTTTTAGTTTAAATAAACATGAATTCAAACTAGATTACTGTAAGCATGCTAGTGGTAATCCAGGACAACCACCAAGAAAATAACTCAAATTTCAGGAAAGCTTCATTATAGAAAGTGTTTGAGGGCAACTTGACATGATTTCTTATTCAGGAATGGCCCAGAAAGAGTGTCATTGATCTCTCTCTCACTTGACCATAGCAACCCAGATGGGATCTTTCAATATGGAGGGCAGTTGCCTTCGTGGTTTTCTACTTGCTCTACCTGCCTTTGGGAAATCTTTTTGGAAACTTGCATTCACAGAGCAAAATATCTGCACAGACTGGACCAGTCATTATCGAGCCAAATCAGGCCAGAAATGTTTCTCAAGGATCTTCAGAAAGATGTAATGGATGGCCCAGATTATCCAAATTGTGGTAAATGAAAAGATTAAAGACATCAATGAGTGTTCAAAGAACGGATTCCATATGGCGTCCAATAGCGTAATCGAAAGGACTTGAAAGATGTGAAGACTGAGAGTAGAGAAGGAAAATTTTGAAGGAGAAAATAGGTAATTCAAAAATAATAGTTGGAGTTATCAATATCCCATTTTCTTTTTCTTTTTTTCTTTTTTTTTTTTTTGAGATGGAGTCTTGCTCTGCCACCCAGGCTGGAGTGCAGTGGCGCAAACTCAGCTCACTGCAAACTCTGCCTCCCAAGTTAAAGCAATTCTTGTGCCTCAGCCTCCAGAGTAGCTGGGACTGCAGGCGCCTGCCACCACGCCAGGCTAATTTTTGTATTTTTAGTAGAGACGGGGTTTCACCATGTTAGCCAGGCTAGTCTCGAATTCCTGACCTCAAGTGATGCACCCACCTCAGCCTCCCAAAGTGCTGGGACTATAGGCAAGAGCCACCACACCCAGCCAATATCCCATTTTCAATAGTGGGTCGAAAGTAGGCTGAAGAGCAATAAGAAGACTAAAAAAAAAAACTATAAACTAATCCTACCTAACAGACATCTATAGAAAAATGTACTCAAAAAGATAGAACACAAATTCTTCTCAAGTTCACATGGATGATTCTCCAGGATAGACTATATGCTAGGTCATAAACCAAGCCTCAATACATTTAGGAAAGTTGAAATCATACAAAGTATGCTTTCTAACCACAGTGGAATAAAAGAAAAAAAAATACAAAGAAATTTGGGAAATGCACACACATTGAAATTAAACAATATACAATTAAATGACTAATGAACTGAAGAAAATCATAAGGGAAATTAGAAAATTTGAGATTAATGAAAATGAAGATACATCATACCAAAACCTATGGGACACAGCTACAGCAGTGCTTAGAGAGAAATTTGTAGGTATAAATTCCTATATTAAAAAAGAATAAACACCTCATATCAACAACCTAATGTTCTATTTTAAGAAACTTGAAAAATAAGAGAAAGCTAAATTAAAAGCAGAAGAAAGAAAATAAAAATTCGAGTTGCAATAAATGAGACAGAAACTAGAAAAATAGGGAAAATCAATAAAACAAAAAGTATTTTATTAAAAAGAACAACAAAACTGACAATCTTTTAGCTATACTGACCAAGGGGAAAAAAAGAAGACTCAAATTACTAATTCCAGAAATGAAAGAAGAGACATTACTATTGACCTTACAGAAATAAAAAGAAATATAAAAGAATATTTTGAACTATGGTATGCCAACAAATTAGATAACCTAAATGAAAGGAGAAATTCCTAGAAAGCCAGAAACTCCTGAAATGGACCAAAGAGAAAATCTAAAATCTGAATAGACCTGTAACAAGTATTAATTTTTAAAAATGAATTAGTAAGAACCAGGCCTAAATAGCTTTACTGGTAAATTTTACTATATGGTTAAAGAATAGCTAACACTAATGCTTCTCAAACTTCCAAATAATAGAAGAAGAGGTAACACTTCCCAACTTATTCTAAGAGGTTTGTATCACCTTGAAAGCAAAAGAAATCACAAGAAAACTGCAAACAAATATCACTTATGAATATATTTGCAAAATTTCTCCACAAAATACTAGCAAACCAAATCCAACAACATATAAAAAGGATTATACCCTTTGATTAAGTGTGATTTATCACAGGACTGCAAGGTTTGTTCAACATATGAAAATTAATCTATATAACAATCCATATTAATAAATAAAGCAAAAACCCACATAATCATCCCAATAGACACAGAGTCTGACAAAATCCAACATTTCATAATACAAACACTCAATAAACTAAAAACAGAAGGTAACTTCTGCAACCTTATAAAAGACTTCTGTGAAAAAGCCACAGCTAACATTATATTTAATGCTGAAATATTGACAGATCTCTCCTTAGATGAGGAACATGACAAGGATGTCCAATTTCAGCACTTCTATTCAACATTCTAATGGAGGTAATTAGACAAGAAAAAGAAATAAACAGCCCTTTGATTGGAAAGGAAGAAGTAAAACTATCTCTATTTCCAGACTGTGTCTTGAAACTCCTAAGTAATTCACAAAAATCTATTAGAACCAATAAATGAATTTATCCGTTTTCAGGATACAAAATCAACATACGAAAATGAATTATATTTCTATGCACTAGCAAAGGACAACTGTATTAGTCCGTTCTCATGCTCCTATGAAGAAATACCCAAGTATTTTATAAAGGAATTTATAAAGGAAAGAAGTTTAATTGACTCACAGTTCTGCAGGGCTGGGGAAGGCCTCAAGAAATTTACAATTGCAGCAGGAGCAAGAAGTGCAGAGCAAAGCAGAGTTTGAGGGGGAAGCCTCTTATAAAACCATCAGATCTCACGAGAATTCACTATCAGGAGAACAGCATGGAGGTAACCACCCCCATGATTCAATTACCTCCCGCTGGGTCCCTCCCATGACACCTGGGGATTATGGGAACTGCAATTCAAGATGAGATTTAAGTGGGGACACAGCCAAGCCATATTAACAATCAAAAATGAAAACAAGTGCATTTACAATAACATCGAAATAATAAAATAAATAAATTTAACAAAATAAGTGCAAAGCTTATACTAACAATTATAAAATGTTGAAAGAAATTAAAGAAGACCTAAATATATGGAAAGACATCCCATTTTTATGGATCAGAAGTCTCAGTATTATTAAGATGGTAACACTCCCCAAATTTATCTACAGATTCAATGCAGTTGCTATTAAAATCCCAACTGACATTTTTGCAGACACGGAGAAGCTGATCCTAAAACTCATATAGACATGCAAGAGACCCAGACTAGCCAAAACAATCTTTAAAATAAAGAACAAAATTGGAAGACTCACACTTTTTTGTTGTTGTTGTTTGTTTGTTTGAGACAGGGTCTCGCTCTGTCACCCAAGCTGGAGTATAGTAGTGTAATCACGGCTCACTGCAACCACAAACTCCTGGGCTCAAGCAGTTCTTCCACCTCAGCTTCTCAAAGTGCTGAGTTTACAGGTGTGAACCACCATACCCAGCTTATACTTCTTCATTTGAAAATGTATTACAGCTGGGCACGGTTGCTCACACCTGTAATCCCAGCACTTTGGGAGGCTGAGGTGGGTGGATCGCGTGAGGTTAGGAGTTCAAGACCAGCATGGCCAACATGATGAAACCCCATCTCTACTAAAAATATAAAAGTTAGCGAGGCCTGGTGGCACGCGCCTGTAATCCTAGCTACTGGGGAGGCTGAGGCAGAAGTTGCAGTGAGCCAAGACTGCACCATTGCACTCCAGCTTGGCTGACAAGAGTGAAACTCTGTCTCAAAAAAAAAATATATATATATATATAGATCAATGAGTGAGAATCAAGAATCCAGAAATAAATTCTAAACATTCATAGTCATAGTCAATTGACTTCCTTTTATTTTTGACCAAAATCATTCTGCTTTTTATTATCACCAACAATGTGGAACAATGTTGGTAAAAAACTACTCCTTCCTGCCAAGGTAAACTGCTCCTACTGACCTCTCCCTTCTTTGTATGGCATTGCACTGCACTGGATATATACCTGCACATGCAGAAAACCCAGACCCAAATAGGCATTGGAAATATGTGAAGTGTTCATATTAGCCATCTAGCCAGCCCAAGTTACCACATCCTCTCCATTCAATTTTCTTCTGTAAACATATCTTGAGTAGTCAAAATCAAACATACCAAAAAACCCACAGCAATGTGTATCTTCCTAGAATTATATTTATCTCAAATAAAGATTCTTATCCCAACTAGCCTCAAAACCATCTCCAGCAGAATCCATTGGCAACTGACATCCAATGCTATAACTTCTGTGTGTTCACAGTCTCACGAGGAACAATTCTTGCTCTTCTTCTGTGCCTGGGCCATCTGGCATGTGCTCGGAGGGGTAAACACCAAGGGATCTTTAAAGCCCAGCCATGTGTCAAAAAATCACATGGACAATATCACACGGTAATTTTTGATAAATGCTTCCCGGACAGGACAACAATCCTTGACTGTATAGATGCCAATCCAGATTTCCTAGGATCTGGCTGACTTTCTGTCCGATGACACCTGGACAGTGGTCTGCACCTGGGGGCCCCCAATAGAGTATTGATCTTCAAAGGTGGAGTTCTGTGGAATGTCAGGAGGCTCCTAGGGCTCTGTCAGAGTCATCTTTGAGCACTGCTTGGTAGCTTTCTCAGTCTGAAACATCACTCCATCCTTACGGAGCAAAATATATTCAAATAATCTCTTGCAGGGAATTATTACACCATCCTCTCATCCAGCACTGCATGTGCTGGTTCAGACTATCCTAGGAGAATGGGGCACAGCTGTTGCAACTGTTGCTCTGCTGGTACACAACCTGGTGACCATCTGATTTTCAATGAATGGCCATGAAATTTACCCATGTAACAAACCTGTACATGTACCCCTTAAACCTAAAATATAAGTTGGAAATAAAATAAAAAGTTGGAGAAATTAAATAAATAAATAAATAAGAATGTTAAGACACTACAATAGGGGAAGAATACAACAAACGGTGCTGGGACAAGTGAATATCTACATGGAAAAGAATGAATTGGAACCTCTACCTTACACCATATTTAAAGATTAACTCAAAATGAATCATAAACCCAAACATGAGAGCTAAAATATAAAATTGTTAGAAGAAAACATAGGAGTAAATACTTGTGACTTGGGGTTAGGCAATGATTTTTTTTAGATATGACACCGAAAGCACAACTGACAATAAAAAAAATAGATGAATAGAACTTAATTAAAATTAAAAACTACTGTGCATCAAAGGAACCATCAATAGAGTGAGAAGGCAACCCAGGGAATCGGAGAGAATATTTGCAAATCATACCTGAGAGGGGATTAATATTCAGAATATATAAAGAACTCCTAGAAATCAACAACAAAACCCAAACGACTCAATTTAAAAAATGGATGGCATCCTGGGCAACATGGCAAAATCCCATCTCTACAAAAAATACAAAAATTAGCTGGGCATGATGGCACACACACCTGTAGTCCCAGCTACTAGGGATAAGGAGAGGGGCGCTGAGATGGGATGATCACTCGAGCAAGGGAGGTGGAGGCTGCAGTGAGCTATGATCTGGCCACCACACTACACCCTAGGAAAGAGTGAGACCCTACATTTAAAAAAAAAAAATGACTTGAACAGACATTTCACTACTAAAGGAGACAGAAAAATGACCAGTAAGCACACAAACACATTCTCAAGATTATTAGCCATCAGAGAAATGCAAATAAAAATCACAGTAACATACCATTTCATATTCACCAGACTGGCTATAATAAAAAAAAGACAGACAAGTGTTAGTGAGGATGTGGAGAAATCAGGACCCTCATCTATTGCAGATGGAATTTTAAAATGGTGTAGCCATTTTGGAAAACAGTTTGGTAGTTCTGAAAAATTTTCAGTTATCTAGACCCTCAAAATTTTCGGAGTTATTAGCTGGGCATTGTGGTGGGTGCCTGTAATCCCAGCTACTAGGGAGACTCAGGCAGGAGAATCGTTTGAATCCAGGAGGCGGAGGTTGCAGTGAGCCGAGATCGCGCCATTGCACTCCAGCCTGGGCAACAAGAGCGAAACTGTGTCTCAAAAAACAAACAAAAAAAAATCAGAGTTATCTAGACCCAGTCCATTCTTAGGTATATATCAGAGAGAAAAAAAAACATATGTATACACAAAAACTTGCATATAAATGTTCATAGAGGAATTATTTATAATAGCTCAAAAGCAGAAACAATCCAAATGTTCTTGTATTGGTAAATGAGTAAACAAAATGTGGTATATTCATACAATGGAATAGTATTTACCAGTAAAAATTAATGAACTATTGACACATTCCATAAGATGGATAAACCTGGAAAACGCTAGTTACAAAGGTCATATAAGATTTCATTTATATAAAATGTCCAGAATAGGCAAATCCATAGTAACAGAAAGTAGATAAGTCATTGACAAAGTCTGGGTGGACCTCAGCTTCCCAAAGTCCTGGGATTACAGGCTTTAGCCACTGTGCCTAGTCCAAACGCCATTTTATAGGAAATGCAGAGGACAGAGGAGCTTGTTCAAATACTCATGTAGATGGAATTAACAATATCTAGTACAATTTCTATAAGGAAGCCAGGAAAAATGCTTATTTTCATTTTTAAGAAAAACAATATTAAAATCAATGAGTTGATTCCCTATCACCCTTCAAAGAGAGCCAAATTTTTAAAGCATCATTATGAACTCACGTATTTAATTTCACTTAAGATTAGTATAAAAATTGTAATTTGTGTTTTTCAAAAAAATTTTCAACTTTGTCTAAATTTTCAAACTTATTAGCATATAGTTATTCATAATTTTTGCTTATTATACTTTTAACATATGTAGGATCTACCTGGGTATGTATAAAAATGTGCCCAGATATACATCCATGATTTTTTACTCTTGTAGGTATATTTTATTTCAACAATAAAAGTTATTTAAAAATAAAACAAAGAAGGCACAAGAGAGTCTTCCTTAGCCTGTTTAATTTACCCTTCATTTTTTATTATAGGAAATGTTGCCTTTTGGTATCATCTGTGTCATGGGAGAAATACATAATTTCATGCTCAATTTAGAAAGAGTCCAGATGCTGTTACATTATTTAGTTGGCACTGGGTGGAAGTGTTGCTTAAAGAGAGACTTTCGGTGCCAAAAATTTCTTTGCAATATATCATATTAAACACTGTTGATTTGTGTTTTAAATGTTCCCTAGTGCTTTTTGTAGTATTTGAATTCTTATTGTAAACTATGGGAGCTATCTGCAGGGAATCCAAGGCCTTTCCTGTTTCTCATTTCCTTCATTTTTGGAGATAACATCACAGTATGGAGAGAGAACCCAGTTATTTCCAAATCCATAGATTCACTGGGGCTGGGCAATGTCAAATCAGCACCTGAATAAATAAAACATGAGCCCATTAGTGCAAGCTTATATGACCTGTCAGCATCATTAGGCTTTGCTGTGCACAGGAAGCCAGCAGGGATAAGGCCTTTCATAATTATGGCATCTCTCAAGAGAGCCTAACAAATCCAGGCTTTGCTTTTTGAATAAGCATTCTGGTGTTTACTTTCCAGGCAAGGGTCTCACTTCATTTCTAGGTTGCTGTAATTCAAACCCTGCCCTCCTAGGAGTCCTCCTGCCCTGCTGTGAATGGATGCACCCAACTAGATTCCATGGAAATTCAATTCCACCAACTTAACACACATAATGACCAAGCAGTAGCAGGCTTATTCACCAGGGTTTACATCCCTGATACTGGTATTCTCAAAGGTAGTCTCTGCAAGAACCCTCATATTTGACAGGATAAACTTGTTAACTTTATGATTCAAGCTCATGCAGTGCATGTTAATGTTTAGGAGTGCAAAGCTTAGGAGCGTGGACCTGCACCCAAAATGTCCAGATTCAAATCCAGCCTTGCCACTTGTGTTAGTCCATTCTTGTATCGCTGTAAAGAAATACCCGAGACTGGGTAATTTATAAAGGAAAGAGGTTTAACTGGCTCACAGTTCTGCAGGCTGTACAGGAAGCATGACAGCATTTCCTTCTGGGGAGGCTTCAGGGAGTTTTTACTCTTGGTGGAAGGTAAAGCAAGCAGTTTACATGGTGAAAGCAGGGGCAGGACAGAGCAAGGCTATTCTGACATTACAACACACTTGTAAAGAACAAGATCTCGGGCCCGGCAGGGTGGCTCACGCCTGTAATCCCGGCACTTTGGGAGGCCAAGGCGGACGGATCACAAGATCAGGAGATCGAGACCATCCTGGCTAACACGGTGAAACTCCATGTCTACAAAAAACACACACACACACACAAATTATCAGGGCGTGGTGGCGAGTGCCTGTAGTCCCAGCTACTCGGGAGGCTGAGGCAGGAGAATGGCATGAACCCAGAAGGTGGAGGTTGCAGTGAGCCGAGATCACGCCATTGCACTCCAGCCTGGCGACAGAGTGACACTCCGTCGCAAAAAAAAAAAAAAAAAAGAACAAGATCTCATAAGAACTCACTCGCTATCACAAGAATAGCACCAAGTGGACAGTGCTAACCATTCATGAAAAATCCACCCCTCTGAGCCCATCACCTCCCACCAGGCCCCACCTCCAACACTGGAGATTACAATTCAACATGAGATTTGGGCAGAACCACAGATCCAAGCCATATCACCACTTACTAGCTGAGCAGCCTGAGACAAGTTTCTGAACCTTCCTGGGCCTCAATTTACTCATCTATAAATGGGGGCCATAATATTGTCTATCACACAGGGTTCATGTGAGAATTAAATGGCATTATTATACATAAAGCACTTAGAGAAGCACTCTAATACAGTAAGTGCTCTATGCATTTGTTTTGATTATTATTATTATTACCTGTGTGAGTTCATGCAAGTAACAAGCTCTCTGTGCTTTTGTTTCGTATCTATAAAATGAAAATAATAAAAACAGTACCTGCTCTATAGGGTTGTTATAAATATTGAGTTAGTTAATTCATATACAGTATCTAGTGAATTGCCTAGCACATAGTCAGCACCCAATGAATTTTAGCTATTCTCATTTGATCTTTTCTATTTTCTTACATATGGAAATGCAGACAGGACGGTAGGTTGAATGTAATTTATGCCAAAGTTTTGCCGATTTTCAGGGAAAAAAATATTGCTTTTTTAATACATCTGTTATATTTTTCCTATGATCAAGGAAATACATTTTTATAATAATAAATTTGTAAAAGAGAAAAAAGTAAAATGTTCATAATCTTACTCTGCAATTACGTGTACTTTATATTTTTATATTAGGTTGATGGAAAAGTAATTGCAGGTTTTTGCCATTGAAAGTAATGGCAAAAACCGCAATTATTTTTGCACCAACCTAATATTAGCTTTTTCTTTCCAATCTCTTCTTTACCATGCACAAACTCAGATCAGGGTAAAAGAAAATCATAATTTTAAAATTTGGCCATTGATTTCCTTTTAGAGGAGAACAATTTCCCTTTAGTAAAATTCCTTAAAAAAATCACTTGGGTGGAAAGTGAGACTGTAAGGGCGTAATAAGTAGTTAAGAACACAGAAAGAAAGCTAAGCCACTCAGCATTCGGAATGAGCAATAATCTGTAAATACAGAGTGAGAAAAGTAAAGAGAAAGCAGAAAGGGAGTTAAAAAATATAATGAAATGGCTGAGGATCTTTAAAGAAAAAGAAAGTGCTGGATCATTACTGCCATATGATCCAGCAGTCCCACTTCTGGGAATTTATCCAGAAGAATTGAAATCAGGACCTTGAAGAGATATATGCACTCCCATGCTCATTACAGCACTATCTGCAGTAGCCAAGATACAGAAACAACACAAACCTCCATCGAGAGATAAGTAGCTTTAAAAAATGTGGCACATGCACACACACACGCACACACACGCACACACACACACACATACACGAATGTTATTCAGCCTTAAAAAAGAAGGAAATCCTGCCGTTTGCAACAACAGGTATGGACTAGAAGACATTATGCTAAATGAAATAAGCCAGGCACAAAAGGACAGACACAACATGATTCCATTTATGTAAGGTACCTAAAATAGTAAAACATAGAAGCAGAAAATAAGATGGTGCTTTCCAGCAGATGGGTCAAGGGAAGAATGGGGAGCTGTTCAATGGGTATAAAATTACAGTTAACACAAAATGAGTAAGTTCTAGAGATCTGCTGTACAACATTGTGCCTATAGTTAACAATACAGTGCTGTACACTTAAACAGTTGTTAAAAGTGAAGATTTCATAAGTGTCCGTAACACACACACACACACACACACACACGGCAAAGGGACATAAGGAAACGTTTAGAGGTGATTGTTTATTACCTTGACTGTAGTGTTGGTATCACTGGTGCATGTGATGTCCAAACTTATCAAATTATATACATTAAATTAGTGCAGTTTTTATGTATATCAATCATACCCCAGGCCAGGTGCGGTAGCTCACACCTGTAATCCCAGCAGTTTGGGAGGCCAAGGCAGGAGGACTGCTTAAGTCTGGGAGTTCAAATCCAGCCTGGGCAACATGGTAAAACCCCGTCCCTACTAGAAATACAAAAACTGAGGTGGGGGAATTACCTGAACCTGAGAAGGCTGAGGCTGCAGTGAGCCGTGATTGTGCCACTGCACTTCAGCCTGGGCAACAGAATGAGATCTCATCTCAAAAAAAAAAAAAAAAGAAAAAATTATATCCCAATAAAGCTGTTTCTAAAAGTTCTAATATTATAACTTTAATCATGTGTTACATAATGCCATCAATTTCCCCAAACTTAATAGTCTATTATCACCAACAAAAGCTTTGGGTGTGTATGCATTTATGTGTGTATGTGAATCATGGAATCATGCTGAGGTCCATGTTTGGGCCAGTGTGGTGTCGGAGAGAGACAGCCTGCCCTGGTGTGACAGAAACTGACTATTCATGAGTATCCTTTATCTAATAAGAGGTTCTTTAAGTTTTAGCCAAGGACAAACCCATCTAGTTGAAGTCTACATTTCCTACACTTGCAGTCGGGTATGGCCAAGTGTAAAGTTCTGGCCAATGAATTGGGAGAAGAAATGGTGAGTGCTAGTTCCTAGAATCGACTATAAAGCCTCCAACACATCATTGAAAAGACAGTGCATCAACCTGAGATCCTGGACTTTGAACCAGATACAATAGTTTGTTAAGACTTTTGATTGCCTCCCCTGGGGAAGAGCTGAGTGTATCCTGCAACGAGAGGACATAGGTGGTGAAAGCTACACAGACTTCAAATGGGCCAGACTCTCTAGTGTCTAGTGTCACTGCAGAATTAGGGGCCACAGAGAACAACAGACAAGGTGATTCTTCCCAAAGAGTAGAACCAGAGTCCAACCAAAGCATCACTCCATTGCTAGCTAGGGCAGGGAGTCTTCACAATCCAATGCTTCCAGATTTGATCATTGTTATGGACCACTGGCTGTGGTGTACTTCACATTCTTTGCTTTTCCAAGTAAGGGTTTTTATAACAGTTGCACTGGTCCTAGTCCACCATTTCATACTGCATACAAAGGAAAAGATACAGATGATGTGATTTTTTTATAGGTCACAAGACCATGCGTAGCATCTCCAAACTTGGTGGAGAAGAATGCACATCACCTTGAGATCCTAGCCATTAAACTGGATGAGATTTTGAGGTGTCTCACTGAAGGAGGTATCAGTGTGTTCTGTACAGTGGAAGGGAAGAGTGCATTAACTTTTAAGTGTCCAGAGAGAACAACAATGGCAGACTGCTAATAGTTCCCCACCATCTCCATGTTTCCCTTCTTCCACAGTAATAGCTATTACTGGATCCACGTAAGCCAAGTAAAGCTATATTTTCCAGCCTCCCTTGCAGCTAGGTATGGCATGGGATATAAACAGGATTGATATGTGCCATTCCCAAATAATTTCTCCAAAGGAGTTGAGCATGCACTGTTCTGGCTCTTTTTGTCCCTTTCTTAATGCTTGGAAGATGATGAGAGCTGAAAGCACTTACCAGACCTAGACTTTCTATCTCTAGACAAGTGTTTTCCAAGCTATCTGTGGTGAAGGACAATCTCTCATTAACTCACACTTTTGAGACATATTATAAAATGGTTAGAAATCATGAAATAGACAAAAAACAGATTATTTTATTAGTAGTAATATTTTATTATTAGTCAAATAATATTTTATTATTAGTCAGTAATATTATATTTCAATAAATATAATAACAAATAATATAGAAAAAATTTTTAAATTGGCTACATTAAATTTACCAAAAGACATGCAGACTTCTTCACTGAAAAGAATAGAATATTGTTGAAAAAAATTAAAGAAGACCTTAGTAAATGGAGCAATATAGCATGTTCGAGGATGGGAAAACTCAATATTCTCAGTTCTTCCCAAATTGATTTATGGAGTCAATGGAATCTCCATCAAAATTCCTGCAAGTATCTTTGTTGAAATTCACAAGCTAATTCTAAAATTTATGATGGGGATTCCTGCAGACGTAGAACGCAAAACTCATTTTTAAAAATATAAAGTTGGAGAGGCCAGGCATGGTGGCTTACACCTGTAATCCCAACATTTTGGAAGGCTGAAGTGTGTAGGATTGCTTAAGCTCAGGAGTTCGTGACCAGCCTGGGTAACATAGCAAGACCTCATCCCTACTAAAAATTTAAAAAATCAGCCAGGCATGGTGGCATATACCTGTAGTTGCAGCTACTCAGGAGGCTGAGGCAGGAGGATTGCTTGAAACCAGGTGACTGAGGCTGCAGTGAGTCATCATTGTGCCACTGCAATGCAGCCTGGGTAACAGAGTGAGATCCTGTTTCAAAAAGAAACAAAAAAGAAATTGAAGGAAAACATCTGATTTCAAGATTTACTATAAAGCTACAAAAATTAAGACAATGTAGTATTGGTGAAAGCAAAAAGATCAATGTACAGAATAGTGAATTTAGAAATAGACCCATTTACATATGGTCAATTCATTTTCTACAAATGTACCAGGGCAATTCAATGAACAAAGGAAAGTCTTTTCCAGAAATTGTGCTAGAACAATTGTATATTGTTCTGTATAGGAAAAAAAGATCATTAATCCTTACCTCACACAATCACAAAAACTAGAAGTATATTGTAAACCTAAATGGAAAAACAGCAATTACAAAACTTTTAAATGAAAACATAGTAGAGAAAATCTTTATAACATTAAAGTACGCAAAGTTGTCTCATATGGGACACAAAAAACTCAAACTATAAAAAATATAATTATTTTCTTTTCAAAAGTCATCATTAAGAAAATCAAAAGACAAGCCACAGGATGGGAGAATTATTTATAATTATTTATAATATATGTCTCTATTATTTATTTATAATATATGTATTTATAATAGATAAATTTATAATAGATTGTTTATAATATAAATATAAATTTATTTATAATAGATATATATTTTTATATATTATATATAAATATGTTTATAATATATAAATATGTTTATTTATAATATATAAATATGTTTATAACATATAAATATGTTTATTTATAACATATAAATATGTTTATTTATAATATATAAATATGTTTATTTATAATATATAAATGTTTATTTATAATATATAAATATATTTTTATATAATATATAAATATATTTATTTATAATATATAAAAATATATTTATTTATAATAAATATATTTATAAGAATTTATAAGAAATAAATATATTTATTTATAATATATATAATATATATCTAACAAAAGGCTTATGTCAGGATATATGTCTTACAACTCAATAATAAAAAGACAAATAACCACATTAAAAAAGCTGAACAGACACTCTACCAAAAAAGATATGCAAATGGCTGATGAACATATGAAAAGATGCTCAAGACCTCATCTCTATAAAAATTTTTTTAAAAAATTAGCCAAACGTAGTGGTATGCACCTGCAGGGCCA
Organism: Pan troglodytes; assembly: GCF_028858775.2. Classification (NCBI taxonomy): domain Eukaryota; kingdom Metazoa; phylum Chordata; class Mammalia; order Primates; family Hominidae; genus Pan; species Pan troglodytes. Next base: position 33,509,329 of record NC_072405.2, read on the forward strand.
GATACTTGGGAGGCTGAAGCAGGAGGATCACTCAAGCCCAGGGGGTCGAGGCTGCAATGAGCGGTGATTGTGCTACTACACTCCAGCCTGGGCAACAGAATGAGACCTTGTCTCAGAAAACAAAAAAAAAGTAACATTATAGTGCATTGATTGAAATAGGAATCTTGAGACATATATATATACACATACAAAAAAGGGAAATGATAACTTATGGTAGAATGCCAACTGATAAATGTGGATGGGGCTGGGCGTGGTCACTCACATCTGTAATCCCAACATTTTGGGAAGCTAAGGCAGGAGGATCACTTAAAGCCAGAAGTTCAAGGCCTGCCTGGGCAACATGGTGAGATCCCGTCTCTACCAAAAAATAAATAAATAAATAATGTGGATGGAATAATGAAATTTAAAAATCAATATTTAGCAACCACTATGGTAACAGCTGATTAAAGCAAAGAATCACAAATGGACACTAAAACTAGTGGGTGAGATTCTGATAAAGAACACAAAATTTACACAAAATAATAAGTACAATGTTTATTAACCTTACAGCTGAGAACTTAGCAGGCACAATTTTAACCAAGCGATAAACAGTAAAATCACGTGCCTCCTAATTTAATGCCCTAAGAAGAACACAGAATCACTTCAATAAAACTTCTGAAAAAAATACATAACCTGAGGAAACCTATGAGGAAATAAAGAAATATCCATGAACAAATGTCAGACAAATCCAAACTGAGGGACATTCTACAGAGTAAATTGCCTGTGTTCTTCAAAATTGCTAAGGTTATAACAGCCAGATGGAGGCTGAGTTCCAGATTGGAAGAAACTCAAGACACATGACAACCAAGTGCTACATGTGATCTGGATCGGAGCTTAGAGCTGGATGGGACACTGTTGGGACAACGTGAGTGGGATCCATGGATTTGAAGGTGGTATTGTCTCAATGTTGATTTCCTGATTTTGATGGCTGCTCTGTGGTTATGCAGGAAACTCTCCTGGCTTTTAACAAACATTAAGAGGTAATGAGCATCGTATCCCTAATGAATTCCCTTAATGGCTCAGAAAAAAAGAAAGAAAGAAAGAAAAAAGATTATTAATGTGTTGTTCTAGTTAATATGGCTGAGTAACTACCCCAAAAATGCAGTGGCTTATAACAACCAGTTACTATGCTTGTGGTTTCTGTGTATCAGGAATTTGGACAGAAAACAGCATGGGAGGCTTCTGTCTGCTCCGTGATACCTGGGGCCTCAGCTCTAAGACACAAAGGGTTGAGTATGGAATCACCACTCCCTTGTCTGGTGGTGAATGCTGGCTGTCCGCCAAACCAATGCTGATGCTGTTGACTAGAAAACCTACCTGTGGCCTCCCCATATGGCCTGGGTTTCCTCACTAAATGGCATTTGGGCGGCTCCTAGGGTGAGTGTCTCAGGAGTGGTAACGAGGCAGAAGTTGTATCCTTTCTAGGACCTAACCTCAGAAGTTGTGTAACCTCACTGCAGCCATATTCTATTTGTTGTAGCAGTATCAAATCCAAGAGGAGGGGCTATAGATGCATCTCTTGATGGGGAGAGGCAAGATTCTAGAAAAGCCTGTGGGACAATGGCTAACGCTGTGGCCATTCTCAGAAAGTACCATCAGCCATGTATGTACATACAGAGAAAGAAAGGGAAAATAACACAAATGTGATAAAATATTAAAAGTAACAACCACAAAATACGGCTAAAGAGTATACAAGGGTGTTTTACATTTTCTCATAACTTTTCTGTGGGCCTGAAAGTATTTCAAAATACAAAGCTAAAAAATAAGCAATAAAAATGTAATTATTGAATTGAACTAATAATGTTAAACTGTGAATTTCAAATAGAATTGATTAAAAATAAAATCATCATTAAAAGTAGCATGTTGTAAAAATGTTTAAAATGCGGTTACATTATCCCAGACTAAACTCAGTATTTTTGCATTCAGTTCTTAATTGTAAAAGAGTCCTACTGCCCATGACTAGCCTATGTAGGCCCCATGACCATCACCGCACCACACATGTTCTCAGCATCCAGACGGCAACGTACACTGCTCAGCAAGACTGGCCCAACAACCACACACGTGGAGGTCACAGCAATGTAAATTGCTCTAAAAGTTTCTAGATGCTTACACTCAATTTTAGAAACTACCTCATCATGGCCCTTGAACAGGCTATGGATCAACATCAGTGTGTAAACCACACTTAGAGTAGCACCATTTTAGGCTGCATTTTTGGTACTTTCGTTGAAGCGGCTCATGCTACCCTTTTTAAAATATTTTAGAGTTTTCCATCTAATTTGAAATGTCATTTTACCATAAATTAAATTCTCATATGTACTTGGCCTTGTTCTGGGTCTGATATTTTATTCCACTAGTCTTCACTGGCATCATGTTGGTTTAGTTACTGTAACTTTAGATGATGGTTTACGTACTACTCTTCGTTACAAGATTTTCAGAAATCTCCCTAATGACCTCTAAAATACCTTTTTAGGCCAGGAGCAGTGGCTCACGCCTGTAATTCCAGCACTTTGGGAGGCCAAGGCAGGCAGATCACTTGAGGCTAGGAGTTCAACACCAGCCTGGTCAAGAAGATGAAACCCCATATCTACTAAAAATACAAAAATTAGCCAGGCATGGTGGCATGCACCTGTAGTCCCAGCTACTTGGGAGGCTGAGGCAGGAGAATCACTTGAACCCGGGGGCGGAGGCTGCAGTGAGCCAAGATCATGACACTGCACTCCAACCTGGGCAAGAGAGCAAGACACTGTCTTAAAAATAAAATAAAATAAAATAAAAATACCTTTTCAAGTTGGAAAAGGATTACATTTTTACTTTTATTGGAATGTAACAAATAATTAATTTAGAGAGAAATATCATTAAATTTTCCCTTTCAGGAACATAGTATCTCTTTTAATTCATGTGCCTTCATATATTTCCTTCAGAAAAGTTTTACAATTTTTATTTCTTGTTTTATTTTTGTTTTTTAAAGTTTTTATTTCTATAGGTTTTGAGGGAACAGGTGGTATTTGGTTACATGAGTAAGTTCTTTAGCGGTGATTTGTGAGATTTTGGTGCACCCATCACCAGAGCAGTATGCGCTTAACTCAATTTATAGTCTTTTATCCCTCACCCCCTTCCCACCTTTCTCCCCAAGTCCCCAAAGTCCATTGTATCATTCTTATGCCTTTGCATGGTCATAATTTAGCTCCCACTTATGAGTGAGAACATATGATGTTTGGTTTTCCATTCCTGAGTAACTTCACTTAGAATAGTAGTCTCCAATCCCATCCAGGTTGCTGCAAATGCCATCAATTCATTCCCTTTTAGTATTCTGAGTAGTATTCCATCATATATATATATATATATATATATATATATATATATATATATATATATATATATCACAGTTTCTTTATCCACTCATTGATGGATGGGCATTTGGGCTGCTTCCATATTTTTGCAATTGCAAATTGTGCTGCTATAAACATGCATGTGCAAGTATCTTTTTCGTGTGATGATGTCTTTTTCTCTGGCTAGATACCCAGTAGTGGGATTGCTGGATCAAATGGTAGTTCTATTTTCAGTTCTTTAAGGAATCTCCATTGTTTTCCGTAGTGGTTGTACTAGTTTACATTCCCACCAGCAGTGTAGAAGTGTTCCCTTTTCACTGCATCCACACCAACATCTATTATTTTTTAATTTTTTGATTATGGCCATTTTAGTGAGAGTAGGGTTATAATTTTTATTTCTCATTAGATTTGTGTCATTCCTGGATATTTGAGGAGGCACTAACCAATACTGAAAGGAAGAATGAACATGTCATCAAGGCCAGCTTGAGCTTCAGCTGTGACAGTGGTAGGAATCAGAGTGGAGACCACAAGACCTCTGCAAGAAAGGTCATGTCAGAGTCCAGAGAGTCTCCTAGGGTACACTCATCCTAAGGAAGAAAGTAAGGTGTGTAAGTTTGGTCTTGTGACAATACTTATATCATTAAAAAAGGAAGAGTATATTAGAGTGTCTAAGTCCTGAAGAAAAAGACTGGGTATAGTGGCTCACACCTGTAATCCCAGCACTTTGGGAGGCTGAGGAGGCAGGTTGCTTGAGCACAGGAGTTCAAGACCAGCCTGAGCAACATGGCAAAACCCCATCTCTACAAATATAAAAATTAGCCAGGTGTGGCGGTGGGTGCCTGTGGTCCCAGCTGCTGAGGAGGCTGAAATGCGAGAATCACTTGCGCCCAGGAGGTCCAGGCTGCAGTGAGCCAAGATTGTGCCACTGCACTCCAGGCTGAGTGACAGACACCCTGTCTCAAAAACAAAACAAACAAACAAAACCAAGACAACAAAAAAAGCGATAAGTAAAAATGAAAAACTTGTTTATATAGTAGACTTCTGGAAGAAACTGAATCAAAAGTGTATGTAAGTAAATAAGAAAGCAAAAAGAGGCTAGGAGCAGTGGCTCACATTTGTAACCCCAGCACTTTGGAAGGCTAAGATGGGAGGATTGTTTGAGCCCAGGAGTTCAAGACCAGGCTTGGCAACACAGAGAGACCCCATCTCTAAAAATAATAATAATAATCATGTAAATATGAGCTAAACTAAACTGAGTATCATTTTCAACCTTTGACTTTGACAAAAATCCATACATTTGGCAGCACATCCTATCAGTAAGACTGTAGAGAAATCAGCATACTCACAAACTTCTGCTGAAAATGCAGAAAATGCAAATAGTTTCCATTCTCATCATCAGCTATCAGGAACATCTGTTGGCATCAGAGTATTGAGTAGCAGCAATGAATGTGAGAGGAAAATTAAATGACAACTTCAAATTTCTGAGAGAATTAATTTCTCACCAAATATTCCACATCTAGCCAAACAATTATCAACATTTCCGAAGAAGCAAAGACCCAAAAAGTTAACCTCCAATGAACCATTTATGAAAAAATTACTTCAGGTGTTATTCCAGCAAAATGAAAATGGAATCCAAGAATGAACACGAATATAACATGAATAACTTTCTTTTTAAGTGGCGTTTACAAAACATACAGTTTGAATAGGACACTAAGGCTTTTTTTCTTCTCTTCCTTGAACATGACAGTCAAAAAAAAGAAAAAAGCAATAGAGTACCCAGTAAAACAAAAGCTATCCAAGAAAGTCATGGATCTGTATGAGGCAAATTAAAATGTAGACTGATAATGAGTAGTTGCTCAAGGGGAAAAAGATTCCATTTGATTTTGATGCTTACGATATTTTTTTTTCCCAAGCAGTACAGTTTCAGTGATGTAGGATTATTATTTTCTTTTCTATAGGCCTAACACTCACTTGATTCTTCAGTGGTTAATATCTTCATCATCATTATATTGAAAGTCCCACTGATTAACGTTCAATTTTAGAATAAATCTATACACAAAGCACATGAAAGGTTTAATTATAATTACAGAAAAGTAATCCTTAACAATGTACAACTAATGATATCACAGACAGAAGCCAAACATAGAGGAGTCAGAGGGAAAATGGAGGAAAGTACAGGTACAATAACGTTCACATCTTATGTGTGGGCAATCAATAAAGAGTTCTGAAAGTCAATGTCAAAAGTTATATAAGGCTGGGTGTGGTGGTTCACGCCTATCATCCCAGCACTTTAGGAGGCTGAAGTGGGAGGATCACTTGAGACCAGGGGCTTGAAACCAGTCTCGGCAACATAGTGAGACACCATCCCTATTCTACACATTAAAAAAGGGGAAAAAAAAGTTATTTAAGCCAGGCATGGTGGCTCATGTCTGTAATCCTAGCACTTTGGGAGGCCAAGGCAGGCAGGTCACGAGGTCAGGAGTTCGAGACCAGCCTGACCAACATGGCAAAACCCCATTTATACTAAAAATACAAAATTACCTGGATATGGTGGCGCATGCCTGTAATCCCAGCTACTCGGGAGGCTGAGGCAGGAGAATTGCTTGAACTCAGGAGGCGGAGGCTGCGGTGAGCTGAGATCATGCCATTGTACTCCAGCCTGGACAACAAGAGTGAAACTCTGTCCAAAAAAAAAAAGTTATTTAAAATATAACTAAATTAAAGAAGTAAGGAAGTGTCAAGGGGCAAGAGAAGGGAGGCAGGTGTGTTAAATTCAGAGATTCAATAGATACTTTTTAAACTTTTATTTTAGGTTCAGAGGTACATGTGTAAGTTTGTCATATAGGTAAATTGCATATCAGGGGGGTTTGGTGTACAGATTATTTTGTCACCCAGTAGTTTTTCAATCTTCTCCCTCCTCCCATCCTCCACCCTCTAGTAGGCTCTGGTATCTGTTGTTCCCTTCTTTGTATTCACGTGTATTCAGTGTGTAGCTCTCACTTATAAGTGAGAACCTGCAGTATTTGATTTTCTGTTCCTGTGTTGGTTCACTTAGAATAATGGCCTCCAGCTGCATCTGTGCTGTTACAAAGGACATGAACTAATTTTTAATGGCTGTGTAGTATCCCATGGTGTATATGTGCCACATTTTCTTTATCCAGTCTATTGTTGATAGGCATTTAGGTTGATTCTATGTCTTTGCTATTGAACGCAATGAACATATGCATGTATGTGTTTTTTATGGTAGAATGATTTATATTACTTTGGGTATATACATAATAGGATTGCTGGGTCAAATAGTAGTTCTGTTTTAAGTTATTTGAGGAATTGCCAAACTGCTTTCCACAGTGGCTGAACTAATTTATATTCCTACTAGCAGTGTATAAGTGTTCCCTTTTCCTGTGCAACCTCACCAGCATCTGCTGCTGTTGTTGTTGTTGTTGTTGTTGTTGTTGTCATTTTAGATGGAATCTCACTCTGATGTCCAGGCTGGAGTGCAGTGGCACGATCTTGGCTCACTGCAACCTCTACCTCCCAGGTTCAAGCGATTTTCGTGCCTCAGCCTCCCAAGTAGCTGGGATTACAGGCATGCACCACCACGCTTGGCTAACTTCTGTATTTTTAGTAGAGATGGAGTTTCACCATGTTGGCCAGGCTGGTGTTGAACTCCTGATATCAGGTGATCCCCCCGCCTCGGCCTCCCAAAGTAATGGGATTACAGACGTGAGCCATTGCATCCAGCCGCATCTGTTGTTTTTCGACTTTTTAATAATAGCTAATCTGACTGGTGTGAGATGGTATTTCACTGTGGTTTTGATTTGAATTTTTCTAATGATTAGTGATGTTGAGCATTTTTTCATATGCCCGTTGGCTGTGTGTATGTCTTCTTTTGAAAAGTGTTCATGTCCTTTGCTCACTTTTTAATGTTTTTTTGTTTTTGTTTTTTGTTTGTTTGTTTGTTTTTTGCTTGTTGATTTAAGTTCCTTACAGATTCTGGATATTAGACCTTTGTCAGATGCCATAGTTCGCAAATATATTCTCCCATTCTGTAGGTTGTCTGTTTACTCTGTTGATAGTTTCTTTTGCTGTGCAGAAGTTCTTTAGTTTAATTAGGTCCCACTTGTCAATTTTTGGTTTTGTTGCAATTGCTTTTGGCATCTTTGTCATGAAATCTTTGCCAGGGCTTATGACCAGAATGGTATTTCCTAGGTTTTCTTCCAGGGTTTACAGGGTTTACATTTGAGTCTTTAATCCATCTTGAGTTAATTTTTACATATGGTGTAAGGAAGGGGTCCAGTTTCAGTCTTCTGCATGTAACTAGCCAGTTATCCCAGCACCATTTATTGAATAGGGAGTCCTTTCCCCATTGGTTGTTTCTGTCACAGAGAGTCAATATATATTTTTTTAAGCTGATGAATTAAGAAATAGAGATATAGAAGCAAGTTATCTAGCATTTCATGTCAAATAAGCCAAAGAACTAGATAATAGAAGCAGTCAAAATTATTGGAGGTGATTTCACTTTTTACTTTATATCTCTGTGCTACTATTATTTTTTTAGTAAGTATGGGAGACAGAATAACGGTTCCAAAGATGTCCATGTCCTAGTCCTAGGAACCCATAAATATGTCACCTTACATAGTAAAAGATTTTGTGGATGTGATTAGGCTAAGATTGTGAGATGGAGAGATTATCCTAGAGTCTCTGGATGGGCTCAATTCAATTACAAGGGTCCTTACAAGAGGGAGGCAGGAACGTGAGAGTCAAAGAGGAGATGAGACAATGGAAGCAGATTGAAGTGATGCACTTTGAAGATGGAGGAAAAGGCCATGAGCCAAGGAATTTGGGTAACTTCTAGAAGCTGGAAAAGGTATGAAAATGATTCTCCCATAAAGACTCCAGAAAAAACAAAGCTTTACCAACATTTTGATTTTATCCCTAAAGACTCATTTTGGACACCTGACCTCCACAACTTCAAGATAATAAATTTGCATGGCATGGCAGCTCATGCCTAAATCTCAGCTACATGGGAGGCTGAAGCAGGAGAATTGCCTGAACCCAGAAGTTCAAGGTTGCAATGAGCCATGATTGCACCACTGTACTCCAGCCTGGGTGACAGAGTTCCCATCTTTAAAAGTTAATAATAAAAATAATACTTTAAGATAATAAATTTATGTTGTTTTAAGCCACTAAATTTGTGGGAAATGGAATGGAGTCCTACTCTTTTTCCTTGGTGAAGGTAGGAAGGGGCATATTTTCATTTTACATGTATTAGCTTAAAAAGCTTTAACCAGCCAGCAAAACTTCAGGACTATCCCTTATGTCCCTGAAGGCCCAAATACTAAATTATCAGACACAGTTCTGTCCTGAAAGACTTCAACATAGAAGAATTTTTTGCCATCCTACCCACCTGCAGCTGACCTAGGAAGCAAAGCAATGTCCTTATAGAAGGACAGCTCTGAGAAGTCTAGACCCTGCTCCAGGGTGGCAGAGGCTAGCCCTCCCACCTGCCCCTGTCATGGCCATCCATTATGAAATTGATGTCACCATCAGTCAGAGAGATTGCTAAGAGGTCACAGGACATTGCCTAGGAAATCCAGGACATGGCACTATTTTAGCCAGGCAGATTGGGGCCTCGCTTCTTGTATCACGGCTCCAAGTCATCATTCTCAGCGGGGAGGGGTCTTTTTTTTTTTCTCCCAATGCCAGAACTTTACCCTTTAGAAGAAGTGTCCAGCAGAGTGACTTCCAGGCACATCACTAATTTAGAGCAATGTGGCACCTTTTTTTTTTTTTTTTTTTTTTGAGGCAGGGTCTCGCTTTGTCACCCAGGCTGGATTGCAGTGGCATGATCACAGCTCACTGCTGCCTCTACCTCCCAGGCTTGAATAATCCTCCCACCTCAGCCTTCTGGGCAGCTGGGATCACAGGTGCAGGCCATCATGCCTACCTAATTTTCTGATTTTTTGTTGAGACAAGGTCTCACTACTTTGGCTCAAGCAATTCTCCTGCCTTGGCTTCCCAAAGAGCTGGAATTACAGGTGTGAGCCACTGCACCCAGCCTATGTAATGATTTTGAAGGCACTGCAACTCTTGGTCTGACTAGTGGCCATTTATAAAGGCACCCTCACCCCTAGCCTTCTCACTTTTTATCACAACTACATCCTTGGTGGTCTTAGCTCAGGAAATCTGGTTGGTATAACTCAAGTGAAATACAATCTTTCTCCCACGGAAAAAGGAAAAGAAAGTGACCAGGGCAGGTGAGGAGCTCAATTGGGAGCTCTGAAATGTAGCATAGAGGAGTTAAGGGGGAACTAAAATAGTGCATTGCAGTTACTTTTACAAAATTTCTCCATCAAAACCCTCAACACACTCAAAAGGGTTTGCATTTTATCCAACATCCTGAGGTGTTGATGTTTCTCCTGTACCTCCCAAGTCTCTCCTGAAACAGCATTCTTTTTTTTTTTTTCAGCCAATGGAATTGTTCTCCCAGCTACTCAGGAGGCTGAGGCAGGAGAATGGCGTGAACCCGGGAGGCAGAGCTTGCAGTAAGCCGAGATCGAACCACTGCACTCCAGCCTGGGCGACAGAGCAAGACTCTGTCTCACAAAAAAAATAGAATGAGTAGATTTTTCACTGCTTTGGTTCATGGAAGGAATATTCATTTTTAGGGGGAAAAAAACCCAACTTAATGAATAAGTACTGGGACAAACACAAAATTTAATCAACAGAACATATACAGGCAAAAAAGGACTCAATTTAAGGACAAAGAGTTCTCTTTTAAGAGATTATTATTGCGTGGTTGATCCATGGTATACTACAGCAAGATGAAAAGACAGTGTGACATCAGTATAAATCCATCATTTGAGCCCATTCTCCCAATGAAGACACTGACACCATGAAACCCAACAACTGGCCCCAGGCCTGTCAGGTAGTAAGTGGCAGAGCCAGGAACTGAATCCAGATGTCCTGATTCCAAGCCCTGGGCTTCCTTCCTGGTCAAGCTGCCTACCTGTTAGGAGCCTTTGTGGATACCAGTTGCCTTACCTCTATATCATATGACTCAACATAGAAGTAATGTATATCCGGTGAAACCCCGTCTCTACTAAAAATACAAAAAACTAGCCAGGCATGGTGGCGAGTGCCTGTAGTCCCAGCTACTCGGGAGGCTGAGGCAGGAGAATGGTGTGAATCTGGGAGGCAGAGCTTGCAGTGAGCCGAGATCGCGCCACTGCACTCCAGCCTGGGGGACAGAGCAAGACTCCAACTCAAAAAAAAAGAAGTAATGTATATCACTTCTCACATGTTATTAATCAAAGCAAGCCACATATCAACAACATATGATATATACTTCTCTTACTGGGAGGGTAGTGAGTCATTACAGGCAATACCAGCCTGGGCAACATAGTGAAACCCCCTCTCTACAAAAAATAAAAAATTAGCCAGGCTTGGCGATACATGCCTGTAGTCCCAGCTACTCAGATGGCTGAAGCAGGAGGATCACTTGAGTCCAGGAGGTTGAGGCTGCAGTGAGTAGCGAACACGCTACTGCACTCAGCCTTGGTGATAAGAGTGAGACCCTTTCTCAAAAAAGAAAGAAAGAAAGAAATTGGGGGAAATAAACGAATACAATCCATACAACCTCTTCCCTCTCTCCCTTTAGCTTAGCAGTGGTAGCAGCTGGTTATTATCTCTAGGTGAACTTGCTGTTCTGTTCGGCTTTTCCATCCTCTGAGTACACAGTCCCTGCATTGGCATCTCTCTGTTTAAATGCTCAAGTGGTTTCTGTTTCTTAGTTAAGCCAATAATCTCTACCTCATCAACTTTTGGACCCTTTCTATGTTTTAGGATATGCTAGACACAGAAAATAATGTGTGCTGTGGATTTTTAAAAAGTAGTGTAAGTAAAAATAGCATGTGAGAAATAATTATGAAGATGATCTTATATCGGTTGGGATTTGGTTCCATTCTGAGCTGCCGTGGTGGTGCACGCCCATAGTCCCAGTCACTTGGGAGGCTGAGGCAAAAGGATCACTCGAGCCCAGGAGTTCGTGGCTGCAGTGAGCTATAATGGTGTCACTGCACTCCAGCCTGGGTGACAGAGTAAGACCTCATCTTAAAAAAAAAAATTAGGCCGGGCGCAGTGGCTCACGCCTGTAATCCCAGCACTTTGGGAGGCCGAGGCGGGCAGATCACGAGGTCAGGAGATCGAGACCATCCTGGTTAACACGGTGAAGCCCTGTCTCTACTAAAAATATAAAAAATTAGCTGGGCATGGTGGCGGCCATCTGTAGTCCCAGCTACTCGGGAGGCTGAGGCAGGAGAATGGCGTGAACCCGGGAGGCAGAGCTTGCAGTGAGCCGAGATCGTGCCACTGCAATCCAGCCTGGGAGATAGCAAGACTCTGTCTCAAAAAAAAAAAAAAAAATTAAATAAGTAAATTGATAGATAAGTAAAGATGCATGTGGCTCCATTCTGAGTGAACGAAAATTTAAAGCAGCAGTGGTAGCTGGGTATGGTGGCGTGTACCTGTAGTCCCAGCTACTTGGGAAACTGAGGCAGGAGACTGTCTTGAACCCAGGAGGTTGAGTTTACAGTGAGCCAAGATTGCACCACTGCACACCAACCTGGGCAACAGAGCAAGACTCTGTCTCAAAGGAAATAAATACATAATAAAAATAAAGCAGCAGTAGCATAAGTAAGAAAGAACTTTATTTCTCTTGCACATAAACCATGCCTAGACATGAATGACACAGTGGGCTGATTTGAAAACCCCCCAATCATTAGGGACTCAGATCATCACTTGGCTTCCACTTCATGTTCTAAGATGGACAGCAGCAATGACAAAGTGTTCTGGAACTTGGTAATTCAAGTGGCAGGCTTCTACTACCCCTTACCCCTCAAATATATATATATATTCCTCAAATATATATATATATTTTGAGACGGAGTTTCGCTCTTGTTGCCCAGGCCGGAGTGCAATGGTGCGATCTCGTCTCACTGCAACCTCCGCCTCCTGTGTCCAAGCCATTTTCCTGCCTCAGCCTCCCGAGTAGCTGGGATTACAGGGGCGTGCCACCACACCCGGCTGATTTGGTACTTTTAGTAGAGACAGGGTTACTCCATGTTGGCCAGGCTGGTCTCGAACTCCTGACCTCAGGTGATCCACCTGCCTTGGCCTCCCAAAGTGCTGGGACTACAGGCATGAGCCACTGCACCTGGCTTCTTCAAATATTTTGAAAGGGGGTAATTAACTGCCTGGATTAACATTTTCTGTTTTTTATTTTTCCTTAAAAAAATATGGAAACACATATCATTTCAATAGCCAGAGCTCAGCACATTCTAGCCACACAGGAAGCGGGGAAGTACTAGTCTTTATTCTTGACAGCTTTGTGTCCAGCTAAAAAACAGGATTTCTGTTACTAAGGAAGGAGAGGGGAGAATGGACATTCAGGAAAAACTAGCAATCTCTGGCACACCCCACAAATGTTCTCATTAATTAATAAATCTTGAGTAACCACTTTGTATTTACAGTAGCTGTAAACCCCAGCGAAGACACAGGCCTTTTTCCATTAGGATTGAGAGGGGAGAATTATCCTTCTGATTCCTTAGAGAGATCTGATAAAGAAACTTGCACAGAGTTATGAAGAGAAAGGAAGCAGCTATTAATAAAAGACAAGTAGAATCAAAAATGTATTAGAAATGCTATGCAATGATAATCACTAAAACTAATATAGACACTATGTATGTAAAACTTCTTTTGGCTGGGTGTGGTGGCTCACGCCTGTAATCCCAGCACTTTGGGAGGCCAAGGCAGATGGATGGCTTGAGCCCAGGAGTTTGAGACCAGCCTGGGCAACATAGAAAAACCCCATGTCTACAAAAAGTATAAAAATTAGCCATGCATGGTAGGGGGCGCCTGTAGTCCTAACTACTCAGGAGGCTGTGGTGGGAGGATCACCTAAGCCCAGGAGGTCGAGGATGCCGTAAGCCGTGATGGTGCCACTGCACTCCAGCCTGGGTGACAGTGTTGAGAGGTGACAGCGTGCTGGCAGTCCTCAGAGCCCTCGCTTGCTCTCGGCACCTCCCCTGCCTGGGATCCCACTTTGGTGGCATTTGAGGAGCCCTTCAGCCCACTACTACACTGTGGGAGCCCCTTTCTGGGCTGGCCAAGGCCGGAGCCCACTCCCTCAGCTTGCAGGGAGGTGTGGAGGGAGAGACACGAGCGGGAACCGGGGCTGTGTGCCGCACTTGCGGGCCAGCTGGAGTTCCGGGTGGGCGTGGGCTTGGTGGGCCCCGCACTCGGAGCAGCCAGCCAGCCCTGCTGGCCCCGGGCAATGGGGGACTTAGCACCCGGGCCAGTGGCTGCGGAGGGTGTACTGAGTCCCCCAGCAGTGCTGGCCCACCGGCGCTGCGCTCAATTTCTCGCCAGGCCTTGGCTGCCTTCCCAGGGGGCAGGGCTCGGGACCTGCAGCCCGCCATGCCTGAGCCTCCCACCCACTCCATGGGCTCCTGTGCGGCTGAGCCTCCCTGACGAGCGCCACCCCCTGCTCCACGGCACCCAGTCCCATCGACCACCCAAGCGCTGAGGAATGCGAGCACACGGCACGGGACTGGCAGGCAGCTCCACCTGCAGCCCTGGTACGGGATCCACTAAGTGAAGCCAGCTGGGCTCCTGAGTCTGGTGGGGACGTGGAGAGTCTTTATATCTAGCTCAGGAATTGTAAATACACCAATCAGCACCCTGTGTTTAGCTCAAGGTTTGTGAGTGCACCAATCGACACTCTGTATCTAGCTGCTCTGGTGAGGATGTGGAGAGTCTTTATGTCTAGCTCAGGGATTTAAATACACCAATCGGCACTCTGTATCTAGCTCAAGGTTTGTGAATACACCAATCAGCACCCTGTGTTTAGCTCAAGGTTTGTGAATGCACCAATCGACACTCTGTATCTAGCTGCTCTGGTGGGGCCTTGGAGAACCTGTGTGTGGAAACTCTGTATCTAACTAATCTGATGGGGACGTGGAGAACCTTTGTATCTAGCTCAGGGATTGTAAAGGCACCAATCAGTGCCCTGACAAAACAGGCCACTCGGCTCTACCAATCAGCAGGATGGGGGGGGGGGGGGGCAGATAAGAGTATAAAAGCAGGCTGCCAGAGCCAGCATTGGCAACCCGCTGGGGTCCCCTTCTACACTGTGGAAGCTTTGTTCTTTCGCTCTTTGCAATAAATCTTGCTACTTCTCACTCTTTGGGTCCACGCTGCTTTTATGAGCTGTAACACTCACCGTGAAGATCTGCAGCTTCACTCCTGAGCCCAGCGAGACCACGAGCCCACCGGGAGGAACGAACAACTCCAGACGCGCTGCCTTAAGAGCTGTAACGCTCACAGCGAAGGTCTGCAGCTTCACTCCTGAGCCAGCGAGACCACGAACCCACCAGAAGGAAGAAACTCCGAACACATCTGAACATCAGAAGGGACAGACTCCGGACACGCCACCTTAAGAGCTGTAACACTCACTGCGAGGGTCCACGGCTTCATTCTTGAAGTCAGTGAGACCAAGAACCCACCAATTCCGGACACAGTGTGAGACCCTGTCTCAAAAAAAAAAAAAAAAGAAAAAGAAAAAAAAGAAAAACCACTTATTTTTAAATTTACAGTTATTCTCATAAAATCCTTAGCAAACATGCGTAAAGTCTTTATTATCATCCTCATTTAACAAATGGAGGCCGGGTGCAGTGGCTCACGCCTGTAATCCCAGCACTTTGGGAGGCCGAGGCAGGTGGATCACGAGGTCAGGAGCTCGAGACCAACCTGGCTAACATGGTGAAACCCCGTCTCTACTAAAAATACAAAAAAATTAGCCGGGTGTGGTGGCGGGTGCCTGTAGTCCCAGCTACTCAGGAGGCTGAGGCAGGAGAATGGCGTGAACCCGGGAGGCGGAGCTTGTAGTGAGCCGAGATCACGCCACTGCACTCCAGCCTGGGCGACAGAGCGAGACTCTGTCAAAAAAAAAAAAAAAGGAAAGCTGAAATGTAAAGAACTTAAATTATTTACCCAACTTTGAAAACAATGGCAGTGTTAGGACAAAAATTAAAGTCCTCAGAGTCCAGAGTTCAGAACCTGTGCCCTTTCCTCCCCATCATTAGGCCTCCCTTCGGGCAGTTTGACAGAGCACATGCCCCCAAGTTGGAAGTGAGTGGTTCCTACAAAGTCGCTGGGTGAGATATAACGATGCTGGAGACATGAGCTATGTGACATGGTTGGAACATTGGAAAAAAGATCCACCCCTTTTGTGGCAAGATAGTCTGCTAAAGTCTGAATGTTGGTGTCCCCTCTCCCTGCCAAAATTCGTAAGCTGGAACCTAATTCCCAATGGGATAACATTAAGAGGTGGAGCCTCTGGGAGATTGGTTGAGTCTTGAGGGCTCCACTCCCATGAATGAGATTTGTGTCCTTATAAAAGAGGCTCAAGGAAGTTTCCTGGGCCTTTCTGCCATGTGAGGATGCTCACAGCAAGAAGGCACCATTTTTGAAGCAATCACCCAGATGCTGAACCTGCAGGAGCCTTATCTCCACTTCTCAACCTCCAGACCTGTGAGCAATACATTTCTATTGTTTATATCAATAATTTCCCAGTTTAAGGTACTTTGTTTTTTTCTGTTTGTTTGTTTGTATATTGAGACAGGGCCTCACTCTGTTGCCCAGCCTGAAGATCAGTGGTGCAATCATGGCTGACTGCAGCCTTGACCTCCTGGGTGTAAGCCATCCTTCCACCTCAGCCTCAGCTGGGACTACAGGTGCATGCCACCACACCCAACTAATTTTTTTTGTATTTTTTGTAGAGACAGGATCTTACTGTTTTGCCCAGGCTGGTTTCGAACTCCTGGGCCCAAGCAATCCTCCTGCCTCAGCCTCTTGCCTCAGCCACGTGGGATTACAGGTGTGAGCCACCACGCCAAGCCTAAGGTATTTTGTAACAGCAGCAGAAACAGATCAAGACGTTGCCTTTCTATAAACCAGAGGTCATGCTAAAAGCCAAACTCTTTTTCCTAAGTGAGATGTACAAGTGTTCAGGTGATGTGAGCCAAGAATTCTCCCACGCAAGCTGCTTCCTGAGATATTTAGCCTGCTACTGCCCAGCACCAACTTTTTTGCCTCAGTTTTCATACATTCTCCCTAGACTGCTATACTTCCAGTTACTATGGCAGTTTTGATTTTCAAAAAGTAAAAGCAAAAACCCATATTCATCTCAATATTATTCACAATAACCGAGAGGTGGGAGCAACTCAAATGTCCATCAACAGATGAATGGATAAACAAAATGTGGTATATCTATACAATGGTATATTATGCATCTTAAAAAGGAAGAGAATCATATCTCACTACAACATGGATGAACCTCAAGAGTATTAGGCCAAACAAAATAAGCCACACACAAAAGGACAAATCTCATATGCTTTCACTTATATGAAGTATCTAGAGTAGTCAAAATCATAGAAACAGAAAGTTAAAAGATGATTAACGAGGGCTGTGGAAAGGGGGAGGAAGAATTAGGTTTAATGAGTATAGAGTTTCTATAGCATAAGATGAAAAAGTTTTAGAGATCTGTTATACAACCATGTGAATATAATAAACACTGTTTAACTATAAGATGTTATGATTTTTGCCACAATTTATTTATTTATTTATTTATTTAGAGACAGGGTCTCGCCCTGTCATCCAGGCTGGAGTGCGCTGGGACAATCTTGGCTCACTGCAGCCTCAGTCTCCTGGGATTAGGAGATCCTCCTGCCTCAGCCCCACTGAGTAGCTGGGCCTACGGGTGTACAACATCATGCCCTGCTAATTTTGATAGTTTTGTAGAGATAAGGTTTCACCATGTTGCCCAGGCTGGTCTTGAACTCCAAGACTTAGCTATCCTTTTGCCTCGGCCTCCCAAAGCGCTGGGATTACAGGCATGAGCCACCACGCCTGGCTGTGAAAATTTTTAAAAAGGAAAAAAAGTTACAACACATCACACACACACACACACACACAAACACACACACACGTATGAAGTAGGGTTTTCCAGGCAAGAGGTAGGATGCTGGCCCAGCAATCAATTGCACAGCTTATTGTTACAGCTTACAGCTACAGCTCAGCTGTAACTAGGTAATTGGGCTGTGGTTCTTGGGTTCAGATTGAAACTCAGCAACCCAGGTTTCTAACTATTTACAGCTGGATTGAATCAAGTGCTGTCAATGGTAAATCCATGGAGGAGAAGAAAGGGAAAGGATATGAGGCAGATTTTTGACTACTCATAGCATGCAACGACAATGTTTTTCACAGCAAAGACGCTGGATAAATCTTTATTCAACTGAACTGACTGGACCCTAATGGTATCTGGTGTTGACTCACTTGCCTTCAGAGATGTTCTCCTAAGAAACAACACACATTGCCGTGGCGTCCCCAACCACTTGCCTCAAATCTGCCAGAACAAGGAATGATTCCAACTATTTGAACTGCATCTCCACTTCTACTCTTCCAATAACTGACTCCTGGGTACACTTTCCTGATTTTGCTGCTCCTTTCCACTTGGATTTATTAACCTGACTATGTCTCCCTCCTGGTTTTGCCCCTCTGCCCTACTGGACTCCAGCTATTGCTGTATTTTTCCATCTGCTTCATCCCCTCTCTGTTTTGTGCTTTCAATTCTTGGACACAAAATATCACATTTAGCAACAAACCCTTAGACTCATTAGAACATGGTGCTAAAAGTTCTTAGCATGTGCATACAATAACCAAAAAATGTTTTATAGCAAGCCATGTACATTATACCAAATAAGGACCAATAAGCCGTTCTTGTCACCCTGATAGAAATACAATGTTTGTACCATCCTCAGTCTAAGGGAGTGCCTTTCAGGGGAAATCTAATTCATCTTCTCACTTCTAAACTAGGTTACTCGGAAAATATGGGAGTAAAAGTTATTAGTGTCCGTTATGCAATGCAAATTAGCATGAAGGAACATAAAGGCCCAAAATTTGATAAGAATTTTGGTTTTTTGTTTGTTTGGGAGACCGAGTCTGGCTCTGTCGTCCAGGCTGGAGTGCAGTGGTGCAATCTCAGCTCACTGAAACTTCCACCTCCCAGGTTCAAGCGATTCTCGTGCCTCAGCCTTCCAAGTAGCTGGGATTACAGGCATGGACCGCTATGCACAGCTAATTTTTGTATTTTTAGTAGAGAGGGGGTTTGATCATGTTGTCCAGGCTGGTCTCAAACTCCTGGCCTCAAGTGACATACCCACTTTGCCCTCCCAAAGTGCGGGGATTACAGGTGTGAGCCACCGCTCCCGGCCAAGAATTTTGTATTAAAATGTGAAAGACAGAACAGGCACAATGGCCCACATCTGTAATCCTAGCACTTTGGAAGGCTGAGGCAGGAGGATTGCTTGAGCCCAGGAATTCAAGATCAGCCTGGACAACATACTAAGACCTCGTCTACACATACACACACGCACACACACGCACACACACACAAAATGTAAAAGACCACCCCAAATAACCTGCAGAACCTTTGTTGGGTCTAGTAATGTTTCCCAATAATCCATTCCACTAGATTAATCCTTTTGAATATAGAAAACTGAGGCTGAAGTGATAAAAACATAAATTTCCTGTAAGATCTCCAAAAAGGGAGATCTCAATGAAAAGTAACATAGCATGAAAGGCAGAGATTGTATTCTGACTGGACATACCGAATTCTGATCTGCCAGCCTCCCTGGCTCTGCCACTCACCAGCTCCCTGTCCTGGGGTAAGTTATTTAGCAACTCTCAAGCTCGCTTCTGTTCACATATATAATGGGGACAAAAATGCTACCTACCTGGTAGAGTTGTTATGACATCTAAATGAGAGGATTTATGTAAAGCTCTTGGCACCATAATTCTTAGCACGCAGTAAGATTTGGATAAGTGGAAATAGTGAAAGCAACATAAAACTCATGGTTCCCGCCATGAGGGGGCAGGTTTTAAAAGAATACTGAATATTCAGAGCAACCAGCTATTAGATAGCTGCACTTTGTATCTACAACAGCAGGTGGCACTAGCACCATATCTATCTAGTTTTACCTTGAACCAATTTTTTTTTTTTTCTTTTTTTTTTTTTTTGAGACAGGGTCTCCTTCTGTTCCCTCTATTGCTCAGGCATCCAGTGGCACAATCACGACTCTCAGCAGCCTCAGCCTCCTTGCGTTCAAGTAATCCTCCCACCTCAGCTTCGCAAGTAGCTGGGACCACAGGCACACATCACCATGCCTGGCTAATATGTAGTTGGGTTTGTTTGTTTGTTTGTTTGTTTGTTTCTTTGTTTGTTTTTAAAGATGGGGTCTTGCTATGTTGCCCAGGCTGGCCTCGAACTCCTGGGCTCAGGCGATCCTCCTGCCTCAGCCTCTCAAAGTGCTGGGATTATAGGCATGGTCTTAATTTTTTTTTTTTTAAGCTTTTTTGTTAGCTTTCTTTTTCAGGAAAAGCAGCATTTCTCCCTGATCTTTTTTAGTTTTTGTTATTCTTACATAGTTTCATAAGCTATTTTCAGTAGTATATGATACATTATTGCTATTTCAAAATGCATTGAATTGCCATGGACTGCTTTCATGAAATTTTAAAATTTATTGAAGTTTTGTCTGCTTTCTAATTCGTATTTTTAAAATTAGATAGTGTTGTTCTACTATGGGCCACTGAAACAAGAATATTCCATGTCTGTGACCTTTTTAAAATCTGGAATGGTCAAGCAACCTTTTCTAGGATAGTACAGGTTATGCATTTGTTAGTAGGAATGTTCAAAAGACTTTGAGTATCGTGACGGGAAAACTACCAATGTCTCTGAAATCACTCCTAAATTGCTTGATGGATATGCTCATGGTTAATTTAGCAGCAATTGTAATTATATTTTCCAATTATATTTTTGTTGCTCTCACAAGTATCTTCATATATTTAATTTCATACGCTGCTGCCTTTACAACTGATGATAGTTCATTCTCTAGCCCCGCTTGGGAAGCCACAGATTTTTACTGACTTGTGTGATCAGACTTGGACTATAACATGGCTTGGGATTCCCTTGTACCACAGGTTTGGAGACACTCTAGAAGATTGAACTCAGTCAATAGGGGTAAGACGCTCATTTTGAGTAAACTTCAGGCAAACATGGGCTCTGTGTGAAATATATTTGTGCAAACACCACCACTAAAGTCTCCATTGCAACCAGACTTCTGTGGTTAGTGCAGAAAGGATAATGTTGACAGAGACCACACCATGCCAACCACAGGGGCAGGGCTGTCAGCTGCCACTGGGCTGGGAGGTGAACTGTGAGGTCCTCCAAATGCCTTTTATGGGGGCCTTGGCATCTGCCTTGCTGGAAGGGTTCAATATGACACCATGTAACCCACTGCAAAGACTGATTTCCACCCAGAGAGTACCCCAGTGACAAGCAAAAGAACCACAATCGGGTTGACCTATTTAAACTTTTCCATAACAAATTATTTGCAAGTTAGAGTCTCTTCTGTGTTTAAAGATGAATAAATTCAGAGAGGAAAACGGAATTTGCAGAATTGAAATATCATACATTACAATAATAGCAAATTAGTAAATTTAATGAATCACATTAGTATATTTTATATATTATAGGTTATATATTTCATATATATATAACAATATATGACATATTGTATGTTATATATGAATATATAACCTATATAACAATATATGACATATTGTATGTCATATATAACCTACATTACAGGTTATATATTCATATATAACCTACATTACAGGTTATATATTTCGTATATAACCTACATTACAGGTTATATATTTCGTATATAACCTACATTACAGGTTATATATTTCGTATATAACCTACATTACAGGTTATATATTTCGTATATAACCTACATTACAGGTTATATATTTCGTATATAACCTACATTACAGGTTATATATTTCGTATATAACCTACATTACAGGTTATATATTTCGTATATAACCTACATTACAGGTTATATATTTCGTATATAACCTACATTACAGGTTATATATTTCGTATATAACCTACATTACAGGTTATATATTTCGTATATAACCTACATTACAGGTTATATATTTCGTATATAACCTACATTACAGGTTATATATTTCGTATATAACCTACATTACAGGTTATATATTTCGTATATAACCTACATTACAGGTTATATATTTCGTATATAACCTACATTACAGGTTATATATTTCGTATATAACCTACATTACAGGTTATATATTTCGTATATAACCTACATTACAGGTTATATATTTCGTATATAACCTACATTACAGGTTATATATTTCGTATATAACCTACATTACAGGTTATATATTTCGTATATAACCTACATTACAGGTTATATATTTCGTATATAACCTACATTACAGGTTATATATTTCGTATATAACCTACATTACAGGTTATATATTTCGTATATAACCTACATTACAGGTTATATATTTCGTATATAACCTACATTATAGGTTATATATTTCATATATAACATACAATATGTTATACAGTATGTTATATGGTATGTTATATGTTATAATATATTATGTTTTATATAACATAATATATTATGTGTTATATATAAGATAATATATATTTTATATAATTTATATATAATTCGTATTATATATATTCATATAATTTATATTATATATTTATATAATTTATATTATATATATTTATATATTATATAATATATAAATAAATATATATAATATAATATAATAAATATATAATATATAATATATTATACATTATATATATTATATATAATGTATAATATATTATATATATTATATTATATAATATATATAATATATATAATATATTATATAATATATATATTATATATATTATATAATATATATAATATATATAATATATTATATAATATATTATATATATTATATATATTATATAATATATAATATATATAATATATATAATATATTATATAATATATATTATATAATATATTATATATTATATAGATATATATAATATATAATATATATTTTTATAATATATTATATATAATATATATTTTTATAATATATTATATATAATATATTTTTATAATATATTATATATAATATATATTTTTATAATATATTATATATAATATATATTTTTATAATATATTATATATAATATATATTTTTATAATATATTATATATAATATATATTTTTATAATATATTATATATATAGCCTGGGAAGTCCCTTTACATGTACTTCAAAACAAGAGAAAAAATTTAAACATGATAAAATTCTGATTTATTCAACCACGAACAGTGGCTCATGCCTGTAGTCCTTGTGCTTTGAGAGGCCAAGGGTAGGGGATTGCTTGAGGCCAGAAGTTCAAGGTTGCAGTGAGCTATTATCATGCCACTGCACTGCAGCCTGGGAGACAGAGCAACACCCCATCTCTACAAAAAATTAAAAAATAATTAGCTGGACATAGTGCCTCTTGCCTGAAGTTCCAGCTACTAGGGAAACTGAGGTGGGAGGGCCGCTTGAACCTGGGAGGTTGAGGCTGCAGTGAGCTATTATCGTGCCAGTGCACTGCAGCCTGGGTGACAAAGTGAGATCCTGTGTCCAGAAAAAAAAAAGGAATTCTGATCTAATCAAAAATATTCGCTGTTGATTCTACAAGCGAATTATGTCATGAGCAAATATTGACAATTAATGTCTCTTATTTCCTTGCATGGGATAGAGCAACCTCTGGATACTGCTTTCACTATGCTGTGATAGGACATTCTTTTCTTATTTCTGATGAATAGGAATTCATGGCAATTCACGTTTAAGTGTGATGCTGGCTGCTTGTTTCTATTAGTAATATATACTCTATCATGTTTAGGAGGTATAGCCTGTTCTTAGTTTATTAAGGGTTTGGATCAAGAATGAGTGTTTTCAAATCCCTTTTACGTATCAATCCAGATAATCATTTGGCTTTTCTCTACTGACCTTTTGATGAAATAAATTCTATTGATAAGTTTCCTATTATTGAACTTCTCTTGTACTTTAAGAATAAAACTTATAGCTGGGCGCCATGGCTCATGCCTGTAATCCCAACACTTTGGGAGGTGGAGGAGGGTGGATCACCTGTGGTCAGGAGTTCAAGACCAACCTGGCCAACATGGTGAAACCCTGTCTTTACTAAAAATACAAAAATTAGCCAGGCATGATGGCAGGCACCTGTAATCCCAGCTACTGGAGAGGCTGAGGCAAGAGAATCACTTGAACCCGGGAAGCAGAGGTTGCAATAAGCCGAGATCACACCACTGCACTCCAGCCTCGGCAACAGAGTGAGACTCCATCTCAAAAAAAACAAAAAAAAGAATAAAACGTATTTAGTCATCCTGTATCATTCTTTTCATGCAGAACAATATGAGATTCACTAATATTTTCTTTACTTTTGCATCTCTGTTTATAGCTGAATTTGTATTACATTTATACAAATACATGTTTATATTTTCGTCTCCATATTTTAGCATTCTTTACTGCCAGGGTTAGGCTAGTTTCATAAAACAAACTTTTCTTTTCCTTTTTTTTTTTTGAATCACAGCCTCACTTCATTACCCAAGCTGGAGTGTAGTAATGTGGATCTCGTCTCACTGCAAACTCCATCTCCTGGGTTCAAGTGATTCTCATGCCTCAGCCTCCCAAGTAGCTGGAATTACAAGCGCATGCCACTACACCCAGCTAATTTTTTTTGTATTTTCAGCAGAAACAGGGTTTTGCTATGTTGTCCATGCTGGTCTTGAACTCCTGACCTAAAATGATCCACCCACATAGGCCTCCCAAAGTGCTGGGATTACAGATGTGAGTCACCAAGCCCGTCCTCACTCTATCATTTTCTGTGAAACGGTTTATATTACATTTAGCTGACCTGTTCCCTGAACGTACAAAAGTATTTGCCTTTATAGCTAGGCCTGGCACATTTTTTAGCTATAGTATTTTGACCACATTTTCAATTTCTTCTATGCTGTTTCGTTGGCTCAGGTTTTCTATTTCTTGGCTCAATTTTGTTTATTTACATTTTCCTAATGAGTTCTGTTTTTATTGTGATCTTTACAATTTATTATGTAAGAACTATACTGCACATCCTAGTTTTACCTAAGTGCTTTTCTATGGTCCCATACCCTTTTAATTAATTACATCTATTTGTGTTTTTCTTTTGTTCTTGACTAGATTCACTAAAAGTATATTCATTTTATTGCTATGTTTCTACTCAAATAGCTTACAGAATATTAAGTAAAATACATGGTCATTTGAATTTTCCTATTTTTCACATTCTAGGTAAACTGAGGTGGAATTTCCTGTCTTCAAATAATACACCATCCTGAAGAATTCTAACATTTGTACCCAGGCAACACATCACAACAACAATTTTACAAATAAGAAGACTGTGTTCAAGAGAGGCCTTTTTGGCAATTCACAGGAGAAATAAAAATGTAACTTCCAGGGCCAGTGTTTGCCCAGCTCTTGCTGTGTGGGCCAAGCCCAAAGTTAACAAGGACTGACATTAATCATCACATCATTTCTAAATGGAGTTTGCATCCAGGAAGAACCTAAGCGAGTTTTCTCTCCTCTTATGAGACTTTTTGCGTATGTGCTATAAGTCATTCAGGGGAAAAAACCCTGGGGCATAATTTCATGGGAGGGAAGGGCTTGTTTAAATAGGAACTTTATGCCACAGTACATGACTAAGAAACTATGTAAGTATGAACCCTAGGGCCCTGTCTTCCTGATTCAGCCAAGCCAGGTAATTGCTGCAAAGTATTCAAAGATTCCTTGTTATTTTGAATGAAGTGAGTTCAGAAATATTGCTCAAATATGACACAGACAACCCTGGGGTGAAGCCAGACTTTGAGATTGGAGATTACACCAAAAAAAAAAAAAAAAAAAAAAAAAAAAAAAAAAAAAAAAAAAAAACCCAAACCCCAAACTGTAATAGCATAGCCTACATTTTAATATTAAAGATGTGTAGTTCGGCTATTATGAGGGGGTATTGCAATCACATAGTTGCTTAATTAAAATGCTGCCTTTCAAAACATCTATTAAGAAATTCAAAATCTGGCCATCCAAATGAACATTCCCTAAAACTTTAAGTCACTTTTATTGGTGCTATAACAATTCTAAACTAAATGTAGTTTCTCCCAAGAGGGTAAAGACTGACATTCAAAAACATGAATTCTGAGGACAAGGACCAATTAGAGACAACAAATAGCTGTCTCAATCTCAGTGAGCTAATGAACACGAAAGCGTTTAGGAACATTATCCATTTGGAGCTGGTTCTACGATTTCATCACCCCCACCTCCTTTTCAAGCCTCCTTCAGGTATTTCTGGAAGATCTCAGGGTGTATATCTGAGTACTCATAAATCAGTTGGGCTATTTTGTTTTTTTCTGCTCTGACCTTCACCAGGTGGTATCACCAATATCTACTCGGCCTTGCAAATATTTTAATAGATGTTGTCATACCTCCTTCTAGCACCCTTATCTCAGGCAGGCCCCATGTCTTTTCCATTGGGATACCCATGAGAATGCCACGCTCCCCTCTGTAGAAGCCTGCTTGTTCAGTGGGTACCAAAGCATTGTTTGTGTGTTGCTGTCTTACCAGGGCTTAGTCAAAAATTTTTTTTGAGACAGTCTTACTCTGTCGCCCAGGCTGGAGTGCAGCGGTACAGTCTCTGCTCACTGCAACCTCCACCTCCCATGTTCAAGCGATTCTCCTGCCTCAGCCTCCCAAGTAGCTGGAACTACAGGCGTGTGCCACCATGCTCTGCTAATTCTTGTCTTTTTAGTAGAGACGAGGTTTCACCATGTTGGCCAGGCTGGTCTCGAACTCCTGACCTCTGGTAATCTTCCCGCCTCAGTCTCCCAAAGTGCTGGGATTACAGGCATGAGCCATTATGACCAGCCAAGTTTTCTATTTATAGTTCTTATCACTGGGAATAGAGTTCAAAGGGTTAGGCCAGTAGACAATTCCCCAACACACGATATTCACTGCTCTCAGAAGTGCCCCCATCCTCTGATTTCTATGGCAACTTTTACTATTGGAGTCCTCCTCTTCCCATGACTTTTTTTCCAAGGGCTTCTCACAAATCCTTATGCAAACAGACTTCCAGTGGGAAAGCACCACACATGCTTTGTTAGTTATGCTGCTCCTTCTGGAGGCCCCCAGCCTTCCCACCCACCTAAAGGGGTGACAGTCATAGTGTAGAGCAGGGATTGGCAAACTAAGGCCCAAGAGCCAACTCTGCCTCACCACCTGCTCCTGCGCAGCCTGCAAGATAAAGATAAGATAAAGATAAGAATTTTTTTTTTTTTTTTTTTGAGACAGTCTCGCTCTGTCACCAGGCTGGAGTGCAGTGGTGTGACCTCTGCTCACTGCAACCTCTGCCTCCCAGATTCAAGCCATTCTCCTGCCTCAGCCTCCTGAGTAGCTGGGACCACAGGCACATGCCATTACACACAGCTAATTTTTGTATTTTTAGTAGAGATGGGGTTTCACCATATTAGCCAGAATGGTCTCGATCTTCTGACCTCGTGATCCGCCCGCCTCAGCCTCCCAAAGTGCTGGCATTACAGGGGTGAGCCACCACGCCTGGCCAAGATAAGAATGTTTTTTACATTTTTAAATGATAAAAGAAAAACATCAAAAGAAGGATAAACAATAATATTTCTTTTCTTTCCTTTCCTTTTCTTTTCTTTCCTTTTTTTAAGATAAGGTATCACTCTTATCGCCCAGGCTGGAGTGCAGTGGCACAACAATCGCAGCTCACTACAAGGTCAACCTCCCCAGGCTCAAGTGATCCTTTCACCTCAGCCTCTTGAGTAGCTGGAACAACATGTGTGTGCCAACACGCATCTAATTTTTGTGTTTTTTGTAGTGACAGGATTTCTTCATGTTGCCCAGGCTGGTCTTGAACTCCTGGACTTTAGCAATCTGCCCACTTCGGCCATTCAAACTGCTGGGATTACAGGGGTGAGCCACTGCACCTGGCCAGAATAATATTTCATATGCATAAAAATACATGAAATTCAAATTTCAAATCTACTGTTAAAAGAAAGACCATAGCCAAATTAAATTTAACATACTTTAATTGAGCAAAGAACGACTTGAGAATCAGGCAGCCTCCTGAGCCGGGGTAGGCTCAGCAACTCCAGTGCAGCCATGTGGTGGAAGACGATTTATAACAGAAGAAGGAAAGTGATGTACAGAAAACGGAAATGAGGTACAGAAACAGGCGGATTGGTTACAGCTCAGCAGCTCGGCGTTTACCTTATTTGAAGACAGTTTTAACAGTTTGCCTCCTCTGATTGGCCAAAACTCAGTGATTGGCACAAGAATAGGTTTTGGTCTGTTTACACTTCCATTGAGATTATAGTTCACTATGTACAGAGAAACCTTTAGGCTGAACTTAAAATATGTAAGGAGGCAGGTTTAGTCTAAACTTGATCTAACACAACTAATGAAGTTTTACTGGGACACAACCACACTCAATTCATTGTATGTATTGCTTATAGAGGCTTCCCTGCTACAACTGCAGAGTTGAGTGGTTGCAACAAGGCCATATGGCCTGCAAAGCCTGGGAACTATCCATAGTGGGGCCTTTATAGCAAAAGCTTGCAGACCTCTGCTTTAGAGCATGGACCCTGGAGTCAGGCTGTCTGGGTCTGGATTTTATTTTGCCACTAATTAATTATGTAGGTAATTTCTGGACACCTCCTAAGCCACATTTGTGAGGTGGGAATGACCGGAGAGTTATATTTACCTCATTAGGTTGTATGGGGATTAAACAAGGTGATTTGGAGCCAGTACTCATTACTTCATACGCAGTTATTATTGTTACTTTACAGTTGGTGGCTGTGAAAAAATAAAATCGTTCTGGTATTAAATACAAGTTCTGGATTAAATGCTTGTTTTCTTAACTGACCACAAACAGGAAGAAAAATCTGCTGAATATGACAGTCGTCTAAACAAGACAGTCATAGTGTCCGTGTGCCCAAGGAACTGAAGAGTGAAACTTCACTCTTGTCACAAAAAATGATCAGATTTAGGCAAATAACTTCCTACTCTTGCTACATAGCCCAGAGACTTCAGCAATCAAGTATTTTTCTTTATTTTGTTTTGAAGAAGGTTGAATAAAATTTGTCATTTATTCATGTTCTTCTATGGTCATTTTCCCTGTAAATCTATGACTTTCTATAGCTACAATCATTTTGCGGCATAGACAATCTAATTATTTTCATTTATGCCTACATTATACATTTTCCACATTTCTTCTAAGTTTTCATCATCTCTCTTTTTGTTCTTTTTTATTTGGCAGGGGGAACAGGGTCTTACTCTGTCACCTAGGCTGGAATGCAATGGTGCCACTTCAGCTCACTGTAACCTCCACCTCCTGGGCTCAAGGAATCCTCCTACCTCAGCTTCCTGAGTAGCTGATACTACAGACACACACCACCACACCCTGGTAATTTTTGCATTTTTTGTAGAAACAG
The DNA here is from genome assembly GCF_028858775.2 of Pan troglodytes. NCBI lineage: Eukaryota > Metazoa > Chordata > Mammalia > Primates > Hominidae > Pan > Pan troglodytes. The sequence goes on from NC_072405.2 coordinate 33,538,272, forward strand.
GGTTTTGCCGTGTTGCCCAGCCTGGTCTCGAACTCCTGGGCCCAAGTGATCTGCCCGCCTTGGCCTCCCAAAGTGCTGAGATTACAGGCATGAGCCACTGCGTCCAGCCCATCATCTCTTATTTTAAACAGTTTTATGAATATAATTTTTCAATGTATATAGGAATCAAGACATACGGTAAATAAACATAGTTTGTTTTTTTTTAAATCAGGTAGTTTGATTTCATCTCACCTAAATATGGATCTAGTTTTCAAGAAACCAATGCCTTCTTACTGCTCACATCATCCACCTCTCCCAACAGTGGAATCAGCTCATTTAGACACAGCAAAGAACATTCCAGAAACAACACTAGAAAAAAGAATTTTGCCATGTTCATGAAAAGGGTAAATCATAAGCATAAATCTCCTTGTGACAGAGATGAGGAGATAATAGCATTGGAGCCCCAAGCATTATCTTCCCATCCATCAGAGAAGCTGGACCCCCACAGCCACAAGGCAGAGCCTGTGCAGACTCAGAGATGCTCACGACCTAAGTCACTTGCAGAGTGGAGAGTGAATAATGATGTTGGAATCCCTGGGGCCTATGAAAAGGTACTTCTGGGACTAGAGTGATTCATGGTTTCCTTTGTCCTGCTAAGCTCATGGGTCCCAGAATTACAATGTATCACCTACTCCTGGCTTACTTAGAACCATCCTTAGGAGCCTGCAAAGCACTGCTTAGAACCAATTACATTATTTGCATTATTATCATTTTTTTGGTAGTTCCATTAGCCACTGACTCGTATAGGATCACAGAATAATCTTCTTTTATCTAGAAAGAGAGAAAAAAAGACACTTTAAACGAATCCACAGCATCTCATAGAGAAGCCATCAGACCAGCCTGATTTGGCAAAAACAAGCCTGGTAATCAACAGGGAGGTGAGGCTTTTGCCAGTTCTCTTCACATCCTGTCCATTTATTCTCTAAGGCATTGTAAGAGTTAGTCACAATACTCATGTCAAACTAACCCTCAAAGCCACTTACCCTCATTTCTTTCTCCATGGCTCCTTCAAGCAGAGCCTGTGAGTGTCTGTGCGTGCCTAAGTGTGTTTGTATTTGTGTGGGTTTTGGAGTCTGAAGATCTCTGTTTGTGGAATATGCTTAATGTTTCTTCTGAAAAGATATCAGAGGAAAAAAAAGGGTATTTCTGGGCATCACGCTGTCATTCCAACTGCCTGTCTGGTTAACTGTCTAATTTTAAGCCTCATTCTAATAAAAGACTTTGAAAAGCTCTGCTTTTATGATTTAAAAGGACATTCACACTAGGATTTAGCCATCTGATATAGCAAAGTGAGTGGATTTCAGTTTTCAAAAGGAAACGATAAACATACTGAAAGCTGTAATTAAAATTTTCCATTTTCCTCCAACTCTCTTAAAGCCATTGTCAAATTTGAAATCTCTGGCGCCCAAATTCAAACCTCTAGTTTTGGAAGAAGAAGACTTCAATGCAAAAGTGGGATGAGGCAGTTGAAATCGCTTTGGTAGAAACCCAGTTCCACTGGATAAGAGCGTTAACATTCTGATGTATGGTACATTTGAAATATACCTTTGGTCAGAGAACAGAGGTCATCCAATTTCCCTAAGCACGGAGAATTCATGTAACTTTGAGAAGCCCTGAGTCCACAACAGGCAAGTCATATAATCCAGTGCAGAGCGCTTTAGCTCCTAAGGGGCCACATGCAGAAGTTGCCGAGGAAGGCGTGAAGAAGTGGGTCCTAAAGAAATATTGAAAGGAAAACTTTGATACAGAGCAACTGGGACAGGAAAGGGTGAAGACAAGATAGATATAAATGGTGACCAAGACAATGGCAACTCTACCCCCTCGCTATTCAAGCCCCAAACCTTAGAGTCACTCTTTTTGTTTTGAATTAATATTTGTTTAGAGACAGGGTCTTGCTATGTTGTCCAAGCTGAAATGCAGTGCCAATTCACAGGTGCCATCCCATCATTGATCAGAAGGGGAGCTCAAGAGAGGGTGCCACCTGGAGCCTGAGGCAGTTCAAATGTGAAGTCCCGGCTACGGGATCTTTGTCAATAATGCAGTCAGTGACAGAGAAAAGACAAGGATGCATCCAGTTGCTTTCTACATAGGGACGCTCTCTGGGCTGCTGGCTGGTTGGAAAAGGGAGGTCTTGGGGTAGATTTCCCCCTGGATATGTGGGCCTGAATTTCTTCAGCTAAGGAGGAGTACCGAAGTTTTGGGATATAGGACTTCCAAATTAGGGCTTTCCAAATAATTGACCCGCTCCATTTCTGACCTGGACCAGTTCACCCCTCCTTAGGCAACCTGGTGGTCGCCTGCTCCCAGGATGTCACTATATTGATGCGGAACTTAGTGCAGACACCTGATCAGCATAGCTCACTACAGCCTGGAACTCCTGGGCTCAAGCAATCCTCTTGCCTCAGCCTCCCTAGCAGCTGGGACTACAGGCACGTGCGACCTAGCTGGCTTTAGAGTCATTCTTGACCCAGCTTGTATCTCACATGCAGGGACAAGAACCAAGGTGTGTGGGGCCTGAAGGGTGTACGATACGGGTAGGGCTCTTTAAAAAAAAAAGAAAAATACAAGCATATCTCTTTCTGGGGGAAAACTTTCCAAAAAAGATTGAACCATACTGAGAGCATTAGAAGCCTCACAGTAGTAGATCCCCCTGCCGTTCATGTGGCCCTTCTGTTGGTTCTTTTTCATGCTGTGATGCAATCATAGCTCACTGCTAGCCTCGACCTCCTGGGCTCAAGCAATCCTCCCACCTCAGTCTCCTGAGTAGATAGGGCCACAGGCACAGCCACCATGCCCAGGATATATATATAGTAGAGGAGGGTCTCACTATGTTGTCCAGGCTGATTTTGAACTCCTGATCTTAAGCAATCCTCCCACCTCAGCCTCCCAAAATGCTGGGATTACAGGTGTGAGCCACCACATCTGGCCAGGTTCTATTTTCACATATGTCAAGAACCCAACATCTTTTTCACCTCCATCCTTATCCTCCTGGACCCAACTACCTTCATGTCTTGCCTGAATGACTGAAATAGCCTCCCCACATCCATCCATGTGGGCCTCCCTTGCCCCTTTACAATGGATTCATACCACAGCAGGCAAGTTTAATATGTTCCAGGTTGGCTCGAAGCCCTCCAAACCTCTCTTGTAGTAGTAATATATAAAGTCCATATGCCTGCCAGGGTTCTGCTCTATCCGGCATTCCTCTGCCTCTTAGACCAAGTTTCCTCTCACCTGTTACTCAGCTCTCATTACCTAGGATCTCTGGGTGACCTGGGAACCTGCCAAACACGCTTGGTGTCCTTTGCCTTTGCTGTTCCTCTTTTCCAGAATACTTTCTCCCGGAATCTTCACTTCCTTCAGGTCTACACCTCAGCCTCAGCTTAGCAGAGCTGCATTCCCAGACCACTCCATAAAAACAGCAGCACCCTACACGCCCTATCCTCCCTGCTTCGGATTTTTCTCTAATGTTTACTCTCGTTTGGTGTACATTTCTTTACTGTCTTACTCTCCCCGTCTAGACTAGAAGCTCTGTGAAGGGACACATTTTACTGTATTCACCGCTGCACCCTCATTCTTAGAGTGATGCCTGGCACTTAATGTGTAGGCATTTAATATGTGTGTGAAGAAGGAAGAAGTTACCTAACCTGGGAAATTAGAATCATGATATACTAATGGAGGAAGATAAACTATTTTAGGGAAGATGGTGGAATTCTTTCTGGATGTCAAGTCTAAAGTGACAGAGGAATTTCTTACATTATTGTTAAACATTGTGAATAAATACCTATTGGTTGATGGAGAAAAAAAAAAAGCCAGCTCTAGTAGTTACCCACCGTGAATAGGACTTAAAAAAAATTTCAGACCTCGTTTGGTAAAAAACCACCAAAGTTAAAATGCACTAATTCTCCAATGAAACTTTACTATCTTGTTACCTTGTTTGCCTATCTATCTTTACTGTCTTTTTTTTTTTTTTTTTTGAGACGGAGTTTTGCCCTGTTGCCCAGGCTGGAGTGCAGTGGCGCGATCTCGGCTCACTTATAGCCTCTGCCTCCCGGGTTCCAGCGATTCTCCTGCCTCAGCCTCCTGGGTAGCTGGGATTACAGGAGCACACCAGCACGTCTGGCTAACTTTTGTATTTTAGTAGAGAAGGGGTTTCACCATGTTGGCCAGGCTGGTCTGGAACTCCTGACCTCAGGTGATCCACCCGCCTCGGCCTCCCAAAGTGCTGAGATTACAGGCATGAGCCCACCGCGCCCGGCCAACTACCTTTACTATCTTTACTACATGTTTGTCTTCCTTTCTTTTATATTCCTAAAAAGCATGAAAACCTTCACAGACTGCAAGGAGGATATAATTTCTCTCTAGAGGAATCTTCTTCGAAGGTGAACGTAATTAAGCTGGTCATTTACTCTACTTGCAATGTTACTTCTCGGTACAAGGTAGCGAGAAACCCCTGGATCTTCATTCTCCAAGTCTCTCCAGGAAGAAATGAATTCCAAGAGGGGAGCTCTAGAGAGGGCGCCACCTGGAGCCCAAGGCGGTTCAAATGCGCAGCCCCTTTGGGATCTTCGTCAAGAAAAGGCAGCCGTCGACGGAGAAAAGACGGGGATGCGCCTTGTTCCCTTCTCCACGGGAATGCTCTCTGGGCTGCTGGCTGGTTGGGAAAGGGAGGTCTGGGCATGAGGGTCTAAGTTTCTTCAGCTTAAGGTTGGGGGGTCCCCGGAGTTTGGGGATACAGGACTTCCAAATTAGGGCTTTCTAAACAATTTCCCTGCAGAGGATCCCCTAGCAAACGGTCTGATACTTCTGAGGACCCCACCTCCCTTGCACCAGCTCTCCGGTGATAAAAGTTCTGCTTTCCAGGCTCTAAGCGGTGGCCCCGGGAGATTCAGTCTGCCCTGAGTCCGGCTTCTCGCGCTCGCGGCACGGGTTCAAGCTCCAGGGGGTGAAGGCAGAAGTCAACTGCTCATTCATTCAACAAATATTTATTGCGCACCCGCTTAGTGCCAGGCACCGGAGGTGCCCCGAGCAAGAAGCCGCTCTCGCTGATCCGTTTCCGCTCCCCAAGGGTCCGGTGCGCGCCGTGGGAGCGCAGCCTGCATCCCTCGCCCACCGGCCGCCCGGCCTCGGCGTGCCCGGCTCCTCCAGCGCAGCCCTCTGTCGGGAGCCGGACCCCCGGGACCCAGCCTCCGGGGTATCAGCCGGGTGGGGAGGGCGGGAGAAAGGCAAAGTGCCGCCAGCGTCAAAGTCCCGCCGGCCCGGGAAGCCGCTCCAGGGAAGCGCGCGAGGCGGAGCCGCAGTCGGCCCCCGCCCGGCAGAGCGCAGAGAGCGGCGCGGGCGGGAGAAGCCGGGCGCCCGCGGCTCGGAGGCGGCCCCGGCGGGCGGAGGGCGCGGCCGGCGGGAGGGGCTGGGGCGGCGCCGGGAGGGGCGCGCACTGCTGCGCTGCCGCCCGGCCCAGCAGGTGACCGCGGGCGGCGCGGGCACGGGCACGGGCGCGGGCGGCGCGGCGAGGAGGCGGCCCGCGGAGTCCAGCGAAGTTTGGCGGAACATGGCGGAAGCGTCTGGGGCACGCAGGAGCGCGGCGCGGCGGCGGCCGGAGCCCGAGGAGCTGTAGCAGCCTTAGTCGCCGCCGCCGCGGGGCGAGGTCGCCGCCATGGCCCGCTGGATCCCGACCAAGAGGCAGAAGTACGGGGTTGGTGAGTGCGCGCCCCACCTTGTCCCGGCCCGACCCACGCGGCCAAGTTCGCGGACAGCGGCCCTGCCAGGTTTGCGCAGAGCCCGGCGGAGGACCCTGGCCGGGGGCTCGGCCCGGCTGCGCAGCTCTGGGAGCCGGGGGCGGTAGCGCCGGTGGGGAAGTCGCCCAGGGTTTGGGGACTCCGAGTGCTTCCAAGTGCAGCTGAGCTTCGGGACCGTAATCCCGCTCTTGCATCCCAATCTCCGGCACTTCACACCGGGGAAATGTCAACGCGAGGGGGGCGCGCCTGCTGCTCTTTTGGGGCCGCAGCTCTGTAGCTCGCCCCCGTGCGCCCAGCGTGGGTTTCACCTGGGAGTAGGTGACCAGCCCGGGTCGGCCCATGGACTGGTGCTCATTGTCCCAGTGCTTTCTGCTCCCCCCCTCCTTTCGTAGGTTCTTCTCAGACGCCCCTTAAGTGAGGAGTTGAGGGTGGAAAGCCGCCCTGCCCCCTTTCCTCCAGAGACTGGGATCTTGATGACAGTTGTGAGCTGGATGGAAACTAGAGTCGTGGCGTGGAAGTGATGGAAGGGACAGGAAGTTGTGGCACGGGAAGGGGGTGGCTGGCCCCTGGGGCTGTTTGTGCGCACTCATCCCCTAACGGAGCCTGTCTGGAGAGGGTGTAAGGCTGCCTTCCGGATCCTGAGTTTCATCCTGGAGACGAGAAGAGGACATTTTATTAAGGAAACGGTGCCAGACCCCGTGCTGGGCACTTGGCATTCAGAACAGCGGTGCTGGAGAGCCCCGGGTTGTGCGCAGGGGTTGCTGGTGGTGGTGCTTTGGCTCCGAAACAATAGATGTGCGGGGATTTTGACCCAGGTGGAAAGTCAGGCTCCTTTGGCTTTTTATCAAGGATTGAGGTTATTGAGGGCCTGTGGGAAGACTTCTGCCCTGAACGGGGTGATTACAATGGCAGTTAGACCTGGGGTGATTCCCTACAATAAACACGGCTGAGTGTGTTGCGAATTTTATCACTTCCTCTCAGATCCATTCATTTGGCCTGTTTGTAATTTAGTCTTTGACTTTACTCGCTTACTGAGGTCCTGTTTTTCCTCACCTCACTGGTTAATGAAGTGCAGTCTCAATTAAGAGCTACTCAACGTGTCTAGGGGCTTTTCAACTCTGTAGCCAGGAGTCAGGGTTTTTTGTTGTTGTTTGTTTTGTTTTTTAATAGTCTCATATTTACTATATTATTCTTAGGTTGTGATCCTTTATATATTTATTATTCTTTGTTTTCCCTCAATTCAAAAGACATTTTCTTTTTTGCTCTTAAGTTGCTTTTAGAATCTTAGTCTCTCCCTTAGCTGCATCTCAGAAATGGGTAGAGATGTTGCTTCTGCCTCAGGGCTCTTTTTTTTTTTTTTTTTTGGTTTGTTTGTTTTTGAGACGGACTGACGAGGGAGTCTCACTCTGTCGCCCAGGCCGGAGTGCAGTGGCGCAATCTCGGCTCACTGCAACCTCCACCTCTGGGTTCCAGCAATTCTCCTGTCTCAGCCCCCCTCCCCTAGTAGCTGGGATTACGGGCTTGCATCACTACACCTGACTAATTTTTGTATTTTTAGTAGAAACCAGGTTTCACCATCTGGGCCGGGCTGGTCTCAAACTCCCGACCTCAGGTGATCCGCCTGCCTCTGCCTCCCAAAGTGTTGGGATTACAGTCATGAGCCACCTCACCTGGCCCCTAGATGAAAGCATATTTACAATGCCTAATAACTACAGAAATGTTATCAACTCTAATTTTATCAGGATTAAAACCTCTTTGCAAAACTATTCAGTTGAGGGTAATTAATGCAAACATGTTTCAAAAATGTGGTTTTTATTGCCATAGTCCTAGGAGCAAGTATAATATGTTTTTAATATTTTGTTTTTATGTTCTGGAGTCAGTTTACTGTGTCACTTATCGGTCAAGAAAAATATTTGGGCCAGGTGCGATGGCTCACGTCTGTAATCCCAACAATTTGGGTGGCAGAGGCAGGAGGATTCCTTGAGCCCAAGAGTTCAAAACTAGCATAGCAACATGGCAAACGGGTCTTTACAATAAATACGAAAAAAATTTAGCCGGGCATGGTCGCCTGTGCCTGTGGTTCTAGCTACTGAGGAGGCTGAGGTGGGAGGATAGCTTGAGCCTGGGAGGTTGAGGGTGCACTGAGCCCCCATCACGACACTGCACTCCAGCCTGGGTGATACTGTGAGACCCGATCTCAAAAAAAAAAAACTATATATACATATATATAGTATATATATGTATATATACACACATGTATACACACACATATATGTATATACATATATATGTATATATACGTATATGTGTGTGTGTGTATATATAGGTATATGGAAATATGGGTGGAAATTGTGTGTGTGTGTGTGTGTGTAAAATATTTGGATTGCATTTCCAGGGCCTAGGTGTTAGGGAAACTGCTCCAGGATATAATTCTGAACGCTTGTTTCACCAGACATAGATTCTGGTTTGTCTGGGTTTGACAAAAGGACCCACAGTTGGGATAAATTAACTGAAGAGAGAAATCTCCATTGCTTATTCCTAAAACTCATTGTTGTTTTTGTCACCTCCTTGCTTATGTTTATGTCACCTCCCTGCTTGGAAGCTTCTCGTGGTCAACAGGATAAAGTCTGAGCCTCAGTTCCAAGGTTCCTATAATCTGGTTCAGCCTATCTTCAGCATTATCTCTCAAGGCTTCTTTCACTAGCTCTCCAATGCAGACCAACTGCCCTTCCCACTGTTGTGCAACATACCCTGCAGAGTCCCTCCTTTGGGACTTTGCTCCCATTGTGCTTGTCCCTGCCAGGAGTGCCCTCCCAACTCTGCCTCAGACAGCTCACCTTTCCTTGAGGGCTCAAATCCATTCCTACTCCCTTCTTCAAATTTGCTATTTGTCAGACTGTCCCAAACCTCCTTGCTTCTTCCTCGCAGTTCCTGGACTGTGCCATCCTTGGGTTCAGTGAATCAGACCATTGTGGTTTGGTATTCCTAGCACTCAACAGGTGTACCAGGTATTAGTGCATTCAGTTTGCTTGTCCTTGATGTTGGGGTGCCGTTCTAAAGTACACTAACCTCGCTTCTCTGGTAATTGAATGCAGTTTTTTCCTCTTCTTTTTCTTCCCATTAGGCATAACATCTCATTCACCCCAATATGGGTTGAATTTTGTTTGGTTAGATGGAGGAAGGGAGAGCCTCCACTCTGTCTTTATCTCTGCAAGTAAGAGAATGAGATATTCTGCTGAGAAAACAAGGAAGCATGGAGCAGACAGACTTGCTTAAATATAGTTGGGAAAATTGGCTTTCTGGACTTTTCTAAGTGTGTACTGGTCAGATTTGGTTTCTGGATGAAGGAACCGTAGGATAGTCATGTTGAAGCATTTGGATGACTCAGAGCTAGCTATGACTTTGCCTGTTGTGCTCTAAGAGGAGTGTGCCTCTGCAGAGCTAGTCTGTGTGAGGATAGAGCTTTGGACTCAGTATGAATTGTGCCTGCTGAAGCTGGCAGTCGCTACTGTCATATTTTATCTTGGTGCCACTCTTGGCTGTTCCTGACATATCCTAGATGTTTCTACAGGGACTGAAGTGCAGCCTGTCTGGGCTTTCTTAGTTCTTAAACAGCAGTGTTGGCTCAGGCTCTAGCATTAAGTGGATCTCAATGGTTTCTGTGTGTTATCAAGTGAGGTGACTGATCCATTTGATTCTTTAAACTTATGTGCTCTAGTACCCCAGTGTGAAGTGCTCAGTGGCTAAGTGTTCTTCCCTGGAGATGTGGAAAATGTGCTTTTTTTCTCATCTTTTTTCTTTCTTTGTTTCTCTTTTCTCTCTCTCTCTTTTTTCTGTTTGAGCATATGAAGATATAAAACACTTTTAAGCAAACATTAGTGATAAATATCCAGAATAGTCTGATTATAAAAACATTTATTTTTAAGTTTGCTTCCACACACGCCATTATGTAAAGAATAGCCCCAGATTAGGTTGACTATGGATTCTTTGCAAAGCTTTTTTTTCTTTTCTTTTCTTTCTTTTTTTTTTTTTTTTTTTGAGACAGGGCCTCACTCCACAACCCAGACTAGAGTACAGTATGATCATAGCTCACTGCAACCTGCCACCTCAGCCTTCCAAGTTGCTGGAACTGCAGGTGTGCACCACCATGCCTGGCTTAAGTTTTTTGATTTTTTAAGTTTTAAAATATTAAACTTTTAAAATAATCATTTTAAAGATGGAGTCTTTCTATATTGTCCAGGCTGATCTGGAACTCTTGGCCTCGTGTGCTCCTTCAGCCTTAAGCCTCCCATGTTGCTAGGATTACAGGGGTGAGCCATGAGTCTGGCTGATTTTTTTTTCTTTTCTTCTGAGACAGGGTCTCGTTCTGTAACCCAGGATAGAGTGCAGTGGCAAAATCATGGCTCACTGCTGCCTCAACTTCCTGGGCTCAAGTGACCCTCCAGCCTCAGCCCGCTGAGAGCTGAGAACTACAGGTGCGTGCCACCACACCCAGTTGATTTTTGTATTTTTTGTAGGGATGGAGTTTCACCATGTTGCCCAGGCTGGTTTGGAACTCCTAGGCTCAAGCAGTCCTTCTGCCTCAGCCTCCCAAAGTGCTGGGATTACAGGCATGAGCCACCACACCCGGCCTTATTCTTTGAAAAGTAGCTCATTGTTGCATGTTGGGATTTGTGATCACATATATTTTTATGATGTAACAAAAGGCAGTTTTGGGAAATATTTCTAGTTAGCTCTTCAGGTGTTTACTTGTTTAAAGCTCTTTAGTTGTTTAGAAGCGTCTGACTTAACAGAGTAGAGCTTTGAATGCTGATTTAAGACTGACTTCAGACTTGGGCTTTTGTTGTGATTTTGTTTGCTTGTTTGTTTGTATTTTGAGATGGAGTCTTGCTCTGTCGCCCAGGCTGGAGTGCAGTGGTGCAATCTTGGCTCACTGCAACCTCCGCCTCCTGGGTTCAAGCGATTCTCCTGCCTCAGCCTCCTGAGTAGCTGGGATTACAGGCGCACGCCACCACGCCCGGCTAATTTTTGTATTTTTAGTAGAGACGGGGTTTCACCATGTTGGTCAGGCTGGTCTGGAACTCCTGACTTCATGTGATGTGCCCGCCTTGACCTCCCAAAGTGCTGGGATTACAGGTGTGAGCCGCCGCGCCCGGCCCAGAATCGTGCTTTTTGTTAATGTCTTCAGGTATGTTGTTTTCCACCTGATTCTTCTCCACTATGGACATCATATTCCGTAGACTGTAGCTGGGGTGGTAGAACTGGGAGCGGCCTCAGGGAGTAAGCATCCTTTCCTTTAAAAGAGAGGAACTTGGTGCCTGAAGAGATTAAGTGAATTGCTTAACACCAAGGGTTCTTGCCTTTTTGGCCACATGAATCCTTGGCGGTCTGGTTAAGCCAGCGGACCCCTTTCTCAGAATGTTTTTATTTTATTTTTTATTTTTATTTTATTTATTTTTTATTTTTTTGAGATGGAGTCTCGCTCTTTCGCCCAGGGTGGAGTGCAGTGGCGCGATCTCGGCTCACTGTGAGCTCCGCCTCCCGGGTTCACGCCATTCTCCTGCCTCAGCCTCCGGAGTAGCTGGGACTACAGGCACCCGCCACCATGCCCGGCTAATTTTTTTTGTATTTTTAGTAGAGACGGGGTTTCACCGTGTTAGCCAGGATGGTCTCGGATCTCCTGACCTCGTGATCCACCCGCCTCGGCCTCCCAAAGTGCTGGGATTACAGGCGTGAGCCACCGCTCCTGGCCCAGAATGTTTTTAAATGCATAAAGTACGATACAAAGTTCCAAGTCACTGTAGAAATAAAAATTAAGTAAATTACAAAGGATAGAAAATGAAAACAGCCGTATTGAAATAGGCCGTGAAGGTGTTTTTCAAAGTTCGTGATACTGCAGTATATGTACTTCTTTATTAATGCATAAAGTACCAAGATCTAGTGACAGGTCTAATAACTACCATAATTTTGAATTAGTCACGAGCATATATGATTTTTCAAGATATCTGCAGTAACCATACTATGACATAAAAATCCCTGTTTTATTGGTGACAGTATCACAGACGCTACTAGTGCAATTGCGGTTTATTGGCTACAGTCGTAATTAAAGTGAGTGCTGAATGTCAGAAAATAGAGATGTAACTTTTTTTCTTGTTCAAGTCCGTGGATCCTCTGGATTTAACAGATTAAGTATCCTTGGCTGAGGATCACATAGCTAATTAGTTACAGTGCCATCTGAGCAACACTGTGATACTTGTTGACCACCTCTTTACACATAGCACTGTACCGGATATTATATAATTATAATGACCCGAAGAAGGCCTGGCCTTAACTTGGTCATGGTTTTTTTTTTTTTTTTTTTGAGACGGAGTCTTGCTCTGTCGCCCAGGGTGGAGTGCAGTGGCGCGATCTCGGCTCACTGCAAGCTCCGCCTCCCGGGTTCACGCCATTCTCCTGCCTCAGCCTCCCGCGTAGCTGTGACTACAGGCGCCCGCCACTGCGCCCGGCTAATTTTTTGTATTTTTTAGTAGAGACGGGGTTTCACCGTGTTAGCCAGGATGGTCTTGATCTCCTGAACTTGGTCATGTTTTAACAGCATTGAGGCTAAGAACAAAAGGAAGAGAGAATTAGTATTCATTGAGAACTTCCCTTGTGAGGTACCATTCTGAACCCTTTATTTTAGTATGTTCCAGGGACATGTGGGGTCTTGGAGACACGTTCAGAATGGGGGGGGTCCATGAAATTAAAACTTTCTTTTTGCAGTAATGCTAAGACATTATTGGCCTGTTTACATTCTCATTCTCTCGTTAGTGTCTCGTGGAGTTTTCCAGAGGCTTTGCAAAGTGTGATATGGCCACTGATGGAATGCAGAGGCAGCTATAAAGACCCAGCTGCCTATAGTGAAGTCAGACATTAAAGAGACTTCCAAATATGCAAAACAAAGCCACGCTTCCAAGTGTTTTTCTTTGAGAAAATAGTTCTGTTCCTTGAAAATATGTATTTTTACAACATGTATTGGATTTATCATAGTTATTTTAAATTAATTACCAACTACTTTTTGAATGTTTCAATTTGAATTTCTGATATGGCAAGTTGTGATAGATGTCACCCACATAGAAGCTCTTTGGGGGTTCTCAGTAACTTTTAAGCAAGTAAAGGGGTTCTGAGACAAACATTTGAGCTGCTTTACCTGTTATTTCATTAAATCATTGTGGCAGTGGTATGAAATGCTGTTGTCCCCTGTTTCTGATAAAGGAAACGAGGTTCGCAGAAGATGAGTTTCTCATCCATGGCCATATAATCTCGCTCCATAAACAAAATCTTTTTTTAAAAATTATATATATATTTTTATTATACTTTAAGTTCTAGGGTACATGTGCACAACGTGCAGGTTTGTTACATATGTATACACGTGCCATTGTGTGCTGCACCCATTAACTCGTCATTTACATTAGTTATATCTCCTAATGCTATCCCTCCCCCCTCCCCCCACCCCACAACAGGCCCCGGTGTGTGATGTTCCCTTTCCTGTGTCCAAGTGTTCTCATTGTTCAATTCCCACCTGTGAGTGAGAACATGCAGTGTTTGGTTTTTTGTCCTTGCGATAGTTTGCCGAGAATGATGGTTTCCAGCTTCATCCATGTCTGTCCCTACAAAGGACATGAACTCATCCTTTTTTATGGCTGCATAGTATTCCATGGTGTATATGTATCACATTTTCTTAATCCAGTCTATCATTGATGGACATTTGGGTTGGTTCCAAGTCTTTGCTATTGTGAATAGTGCCACAATAAACATACATGTGCATGTGTCTTTATAGCAGCATGACTTATAATCCTTTGGGTATATACCCAGTAATGGGATGGCTGGGTCAAATGGTATTTCTAGTTCTAGATAGCTGAGGAATCGCCACACTGTCTTCCACAATGGTTAAACTAGCAAAAACAAAATATTTAACCCATGTTGTGTTTCCCAAGTTCCACTTGTTCATCGTCACCTTGGTTTTGCCCTGTTCAGGTACCACTGTGTAGCATCTTCAGGGCTATTGCTATACCCATTTCCATCTGTATTCTTTTTTGTTTTTCTTTTAAGAGATAGGGTCTCACTGTGTTGCCCAGGCTGGAGTGCAGTGGTGCAATCTCGGCTCACTGCTGCCTGGACTTCCTGAGCTCAAGCGATTCTCCCACCTCAGCCTCTGGAATAGCTAGAACTACAGACACACACTACCATGCCTGGCTAATTTTTGTTGTTGTTGTTTTCGTAGACACAGGGTCTCACTGTGTTTCCCAGGCTGGTCTTGGGCTCCTGGGCTGAAGCAGTCCTCCTGTCTTGGCCTCCCAAAGTATTGGGATTACAGGCGCCAGCTACCACGCTCAGCCTATACTATTTTCTATGTTATATTTTCTTTATATTGTCTGCTTGTTTTCTTTTTTAATTTTAGCAGTTACTGAAAAAGAAAGCCTTATCTTTCTACCACTACTTGCTGTAGAAAAGAAACAATTGTAAAAATGAAAGCAACAAAAATAAAAGGGGTGTATTAGATTCTGGCTGGATACTGTTGCTGTCAAGCCTAGAGCCCCAGACCTGCTTTTTCTTCATTAAAAAAGGAGGAAGCTGATACCCAATGGAATCTTTCTCTTCGGTATAGTGTCCATTCTCATTATTCATGGTAATTATGTTCTACTTAGTCACAGTGAACACTGAGTTAGTGAATACTGACCCGTTGCTCCTAGGGGAGAGGCAGGGTTCCTGTGAGCCTCTGGTCACAAGCTTTTCATCAGCCGATCAATACATAACCTTATTTTATGTGTGTTCGTGTTTAAAGTTACCTTATTTAACATATATAGTTGGTTCACTAACATTGAGCCCATGGCAAAAAGCACTGTAACTCATGCCTGAATGAAGAAACTTATCTAACGTGTATTTTTTTTTTAAGGCACATTACAGCTTTTTTTTTAGCATTTAGGTACTTAGACAGCACTGTAGCACTATGCTTGGGACCATTTTAAATAGCAAAATCACCAGCAAAAAGCACAAAAATGAGGCCAAATGTGGTGGTTCACACTTGTAATCCCAGCACTTTGGGAGACTGAAACGAGAGGATTGCTTAAGCCCAGGAGTTTGAAACCAGCCTGGGCAACGTTGTGCAACCCCGTCTCTACAAAAAAAAATACAAAAATTAGCTGGGCATGGTAACATGTGGTTGTGGTCCCCCTACTTGGGAGGCTGAGGTGAGAGGATCATCTGAGCCTGGGGAGGTGAAGGCTGCAGTTAGCTGTGATCGTGCCACTGCACTCCAGCCTGGGTGAGCGAGTGAGACCCTGGTCGAAAAAAAGGCAGAAAAATAAGAGAAATGTGGCAGTAAATAGACCCTGAAAAAGACACTTGTTTACAATATGTTAGCTGAAAAAAGAATGCAGAGCATCACCTTGCTCACCCTTAGCTAGGAACTTGTGCAGGAGTATTGGTTTTAAGGTTCCATATATATTTTAGTGAGTAGGTGAATTCGCAAATATGGAGTCTGTCAACAATGAGGATCTACTGTAGTTTCACAAAACGATAATTGAAGCCGGGCATGGTGGCTCACACCTGAATCCCAGCACTTTGGGAGGCTGAGGCGGGTGTATCACCTGAAGTCAGAAGTTCGAGACCAGCCTGGCCAACATGGTGAAACCCTATCTCTACAAAAAATACAAAAAAAAAAAAAAAAATTAAGCCAGGTGTGGTGGTGCTCACCTGTCATTGCAGCTACTAGGGAGGCTGAGGTAGGAGAATCCCTTCAGCCCAGGAGGCGGAGGTTGCAGTGAGCCAAGATCACGCCACTACACTCCAGCCTGGGTAACAGAGCAAGACTCTGTCTCAAAAAAATAAAAGATAATTGAAAATGGAATCACTTCCTTTCCCCATGTGTTTGTTTTTGTTCACAGATTGGATGCAGTTGACTTTACTTCTGGAAACATTTTCGTCTCTAGACTTTTGATCCCATTTCTCCACAGTTTTCCTCCCATATCCCCACCCTCCATCCTCCCTGCTTTCCCTCCGCTTTGCCAGAACTTTAAGGCTTGCCATAGCCTGGCTGGCTTTTGTGTCTCCTTTATCTACCTGATACCAAGTGATCTCATCCCCCGCCTTGGCTCTCATTCCCATTCATTTGCTGCAGCCTTCCACATGGATAGCCCCAGACCCCTTCCCTGTGCTTCGGAATCACATACAGCTGTTCACTGGGCGTCTCCCAGTGTTTTTCTTAACAGGCAGTCCCTGCTTCCAGAACAGAAGTTTGAATCCTCTCTAACCCCAGAACCGCACTTCCCCCAGTTTCTTGCTGTCTGTGCAGTGGCCCAGGCAGAACACGAAGAGTCACCCCACATTCTATCTGTCATCAAGTGCAGTCTGTCCTTCCTCCAAAATATGTCCTCAGATTACCGCTCCTGATGTTTCCATTTCAATGCAAGCCTGCATTAGCGTCTGCAGGGCTACTGCAACGGGATTTTTTTTTTTTCTTTTGGAGACGGAGTCTCGCTCTGTCGCCCAGAGTGGAGTGTAGTGGCGCAATCTCGGCTCACTGCAACCTCCACCTCCTGGGTTCAAGTGATTCTCCTGCCTTAGCCTCCCGAGTAGCTGGGACTACAGGTGCGCATCACCATCCCTGGCTAATTTTTGTATTTTTAGTAGACACGGCATTTCATCTTGTTGACCAGTCTGATCTTGAACTCTTGACCTCAAGTGATCCACCCGCCTTGGCCTCCCAAAGTGCTGGCATTACAGGAATGAGTCACCACGCCCAGCTGCAATGGTCTTCTAACTGGACTCCTTACCACTTTTTTTTTTTTTTTTTTTTTTTAAGATGGGCATCTTGCTCTGTTGCCCAGGCTGGTCTTGAACTCCTGGCCTCAAGTGATTCTCCTGCCTCAGCCTCACAAGTGCTGGAATTACAGGCATGAACCACCAAGCCCAGCTAAGAGGAACTTTTTAAAGGCAAGAACCTGACATTGCCACCCCTGCTTCCACCTTCCCATTGCAGTTGGGATGGCACTGAAGTTCCTGGTCATGCCCTCCAGGCCCTGTGGGATCAGACCTGCCGCCTACCTCTTTCCCTTCTGCATTCCAGCCACACCAGCTTTATTTCTGGTTTTTGAACTCGCCAAGCTCAGCTTGACTCAGGACCTTGGCACTTACTCCTCCCTCTTATGGAATGTGTTTCCCTAGATCTTTAGATGTCCGGTTCTCTGGTCATATTGAGGTCTTCCTTCAAATAATCACTGCTTAGAGAGAACCTTCTCTGAGAAGAACCCTAGCTGCATGATCCCACCTCCTTGCTGACACCTCAGAATGTCTAGCCCTTTTCCTTTATTTATTTGTTAGTGTTTACTGTCTGTCTCCCATACTAGAATGTAAAGTTATGAGGACATGAACTCTTTTTCATCAGTGTGCCCCAGCCCCTGGAATAGCACCTGGCTCATAGTAAGTCCTCAGTGAATATATGCTGTATGAATAAATGAATACTGACCCCATCATCTATTTAAATTCATCTTGCTTACCATCAGCAGGATTTTGCCCACACTTTGGAAAATACCACCCTGTGTGTATTTCCCATGAGAGAAACATCAAAGGCAGAGAGAAAGGGACATTCAAGTAATAGAGAAAATAGATTTAATAAACTGCATAAGCAAAAGATTACATGAATCCTGTGGGGTGGGTGAGGACTTAGAATCATAAATGTTGCATTATTAGATGGAAGTGATGGGATTTGCTTTTTTATTTTTGGGTCATTATTTCTGGAGGCTTTATGGAGGAAGGGGCATTGCAGACTTGGCTACCTGGAAAGAAAATGCTTGACCATGTGGTGCACAGAGTTTAGGAGGTTCTGAGTCATTGGTTGGTGCTGTGTTGAGCACATGAATTGGAAAGGAAAGAAGGCGCAGTCTCATGGAAGAAACAAGACATTTAGATTCATCTGTTATTTCCCATTTCTAATACAAGGAGTTGAGATTCCTTATAAAAAGAGCATATGTACTGTACACTCAATAATTAAATAAAAAATCTGAGAAATCACAAGTAATTTGGAGAAGAAGAAAAAGTAATTTAGAATACTGGCAAGGGGCTTTGAAGCCGTGGTTACTCAAACATTAGTCTGTCTAAATTTTTCTTGTGGCCATAGCTGTCATGTAGCCATCATGTTAGCTGAAAATATAAATTAATTTGTGTTTTCTCCTCATCTAAATTTCAAGAGACAAATCAGTGGGGCTTGAATGTAAGGAATCAAATCTCATTGTACTTAATTTTACCATAAAGCAAAGTTTTTCTAACTTCTAGCTTATTGCCAGCAGTATTCAATGCAATGACGTTATAATGCAATGCATATAAAAGATTTTAGTACTTTCAAAAGAATTAAAAAAAAGGAATCATCCAGTTCTTTGGAATGAGTTGTAGCGGAATTGAACCATATGTCTGTGGTCAAGGAACACATAGTTTGTTCTTCACTAAATATTTTGGCTGGGCACGGTGGCTCATGCCTGTAATCCCAGCACTTTAGGAGGCTGAGGCTGGAGGATTGCTTGAGCCCAGGAGTTTGAGACCAGCCTGGGCAACATAGTGAGACCCTGTCTATTATTTAAAAAAAAAATTAGTAGAAAGAAAAATCGTTTTCCCCTTCCTCAAACAGGTAAAATCACCCAGAATATGCCTACTCTCCGTGGACATTAAAGGACATAATAAGCCCTTTGGGAGTCCTTTGACTGATTTATAACTACACCAGCATACCTCCGGAATAATGGGGGTTTTATTGTCAAGCTTTATAAAAGTGTTTTTTGAGAAATTATTTTGAGGCAGAGATGTGGATGAGCACGATAATTGTATTTTTCCAAGTAATGTTTGGGCCATGTCCTCTCAGAGCCTGGGCTCACTCAAACAATTGTCTGAATGCTGGCAGCCACTTCCCAAGCAAGAGACAGAAGTGGGCTTTGTCTTTCAGAAAGCTCCGTGCCATTGCAAAGCCACTGTTGTTCGAATGGGTTCATGGTCATTATCCACCTTTTCCCAAATGTGCCGTTTGCTCTCATATTTCCACAGCTGATTAAACCCTGTCACTGTCCACATCAGATAATAGTTGGACCCCAAAGATGCCCTCTCTCTAAGGATCGTGAGTGTCTTTGTCTTTTTTTTTTTTTTTTTTTTTTTTTTTTGAGAAGGAGTCTCGCTCTGTCACCAGGGTGGAGTACAATGGCGTGATCTCGGCTCATTGCAACCTTCGCCTCCTTCCTGGGTTCAAGAGATTCTCCTGCCTCAGCCACCCAAGTAGCTGGGACTACAGGTGCATGCAACCATGCCAAGCTAATTTTTTTTTTTTTTTTTTTTTTGAGACGGAGTCTCGCTCTGTCGCCCAGGCTGGAGTGCTGTGGCGCAATCTCGGCTCACTGCAAGCTCAGCCTCCCTGTTTCATGCCATTCTCCTGCCTCAGCCTCCTGAGCAGCTGGGACTACAGGTGCCCACCACCATGCCCGGCTAATTTTTTGTATTTTTAGTAGAGACGGGGTTTCACTGTGTTAGCCAGGATGGTCTCGATCTCCTGATGTCGTGATCTGCCTGCGTCGGCCTCCCAAAGTGCTGGGATTACAGGCATGAGGCACTGTGCCTGTGTCTTTGTCTTTTAAAACAGCTTGAGGGAAGGAAAACACAGTGGAGACTAATTCCCTCTTGAAAATAACTGTTTGCTGACTCAGCCAAGGTGCATTAGAATGCACCCTCCTGATGGGTTTGTTACCTGTATACCTGCAACAAGTTGCATCGTATTTGATTGGTACTTTCTGTGAGCCTGAAACAATGCGGCTCTCATGACCCAGCCTTCCCTGCCAGAGACCAGTTATAAGACGAAGTGACGACCAGACACGGTGTCTCATACCTGTGATCCCAGCACTGTGGGAAGCTGAGGCGGGTAGATCACCCAAGATCAGGAGTTTCAAGACCAGCCTGGCCAACATGGTGAAACCCCATCTCAACTAAAAATACAAAAATTAGCTGGGCATGGTAGTGTGTGCCTGTAATCCCAGCTATGCAGGAGGCTGAAGCACAAAAATCACTTGAACCCGGGAGGCAGACGTTGCAGTGAGCTGAGATCGTGCCACTGCACTCCAACCTGGGCAACAGAGCGAGACTCCATCTCAAAAAAAAAAAAAAACTAAGTCATAAATAAGACTCAGTTGTCAAAATCTAACAGTTTTGCCCTCTTGTATGTAGAATCAGAAGATATTAAGAGCTGGAATTTGTAAGTATTACCTCTTGGCTAACACCCTCATTTTATCAGAAGAAAAAAAGCCCCAGAGACATCAGATGACTTACCTGAAAGTCACACAGCTAGTAGCAAATTTTTGTTTCAACTTGCTGTCTATCTTTCTCCTTACTTACAACTCTGGAGAGGGGTTTGTTAATCAGATCTCATTAAGGTTGGAAGAGTAAACTCTCCCCTCTCCATCCAAAGGGGAAGATGCCTGTGTCTCCTGGGTTTTTTCCAGGTGGAGGTTTTGTTATAAGTAAGGTTCGGCTGTTAAATATCTTCCCTTTTTTAAGAGGTCTAGGAAGGAAGTGTGTTTGAGGAGGTTTGAGCCTGCAAAGTGGAAGTGACACTGTGGGTTCCACGGTTTGGCCACTGACTTCTCACGTGGTTTCAGTCCTTAGCACCGTGGTATTGACATGACATCAGTTGCAAAATTAATAAGTAATGTGGCATTGTCACTACATCACAGGCATATTTGAGAATGAACATCACTGTGTTTTGCAAAGTAAACGTTTAAGGGGTGAAGAAAGGGTCATGTATTGCTAATAAAGGATTATGTTAGTAACCTGGATGTGAGAGAACATTTCTACTTTTTCAGACCTGTATTTCAAATAAAAGTTGATGTCATCTTCTGAAGACTTAGGAAAAGTTTGAGTAAGCGCCTTCTCCCTCAGCTTCCATTTCTGCTCTGTTCTTTTTTTTTTTTTTTTTTTTTTGTGAGACGGAGTCTTGCTTTGTTGCCCAGGCTGGAGTGCAGTGGCACCATCTCAGCTCACTGCAACCTCTCCACCTCCTGTGTTCAAGCAATTCTCCTGCCTCAGCCTCCCTAGTAACTGGGATTATAAGCATTTGCCACCACACCCGGCTAATTTTTGTATTTTAGTAGAGACGGGGTTTCACCATGTTGGCCAAGCTGGTCTTGAACTCCTGACCTCAGGTGATCCTCCCGCCTTGGCCTCCCAAAGTGTTGGGATTACATGCGTGAGCCACCATGCCCGACCAACTTCTGCTCTATTCTCTTTGCTGGGAGTGGACAGCTTTACTCTAGAGGAGGAGATGCAGCCTCTTCTCATGCAGAGACAATCACTGTCATTCTCCATTGGGAGCAAACTCCTAAAATGGGGCAATATCTACCCACGTGGAACCAGAGGTGCTGGTGCTGGTGCTGGTGCTGAGCTTTGAACTTCCTTCAGAACAAAAGTAAACAGCAAGTTGCCCTTGTTCTTTACCATAAGCAGAGAAGGCCTGTCTATCCAATTGTGACTGCATGATTTGTTTTAGATTGTTAATTTACATTTTGCAGAATACTGAGGCACATTTTCTGTGAACTTATGTGGTTATATATACTTTCAATCAGTGGATACTGGAAGCATTGTTATACATTTGATGTCTTTTATAAAATAATCCTAAGGGCCAAAAATGTTGGGAACTTTGGAGTAACTGAAATGGCAATGTGCTGTATCTTATCATAATACTTTGGAGTTCATTGTGACTTGAAAAGTCCAATTAAAGTTGGTATAACCTCTATCATGTATTGATTAAAAATGCACATACCCTTTAACTTAGCAACTCCGTTTCTCTGAGTTTATCTTACAAATATACTCCACATGTGGGGAATAATACATGGACAAGGTTATTCATTATAGCATTATTTATACCAAAAACATGGAAACTCTCAAGTGTTGGCTAATTAGGGATGGATTTAGTAATTTATAGCACATGCATACAATGGAAAACTATACAGCCATTAAAAAGAATCTGACACAGTGATAGATAAAGTGTTGACAAAGGTGACAGTGGCATGTAGTGGTTGAAGGATGATCTTTTCAAAAAATGGTACTGAGTCGTTTGCTTATCTCTACTGAACAAAATGTATCAGGACCCCTACCTAATACCATATAAAAAATTGATTCCAGCTGTATGAAAGATAAAACAGTGGAAGCTCTTAGAAGAAAACATAAGAGCACATTTTTGTTACCTTAGACCATCTATAATTTAATACATTTTGCTTTCTGCCATTCAGTTAGTTACTTATGACCATCTCTTTGTTAATCAACAAAAACCAAATCCAATATTTTACTTCAATAAAGGGCAAAATAAAACATGCCTGTGCTGGTCTCATCTCTTTATAATCCTACTTTTTAAAACTTGCATAATTACATCTTATTAATTGTAGTGTTAACTTG
This sequence comes from Pan troglodytes, assembly GCF_028858775.2. Lineage (NCBI taxonomy): Eukaryota > Metazoa > Chordata > Mammalia > Primates > Hominidae > Pan > Pan troglodytes. The sequence goes on from NC_072405.2 coordinate 33,560,498, forward strand.
TTGGTTGTTTAAGGATCTAAATGGCTATTTCTTCTTCCTCTTCTTTTTTTTTGTTTGAGATGGAGTCTTGCTTTGTCACCTAGACTGGAGTGCAGTGGTGCAATCTTGGCTCACTGCAACCTCCGCCTCCTGGGTTCAAACAATTCTCCTGCCTCAGCCTCCTGAGTAGCTGGGATTACAGGTGCATGCCACCATGCCTGGCTAATTTTTGAATTTTTAGTAGAGACAGGGTTTCACCATTTTGGTCAGGCTGGTCTCAAACTCCTGACCTCAGGTGATCCGCCCACCTCGGCCTCCCAAAATGCTGGGATTACAGGCGTGAGCCACTGTGCCCGGCCTAAATGGCTATTTCATGGTGAATAAACCATTAGCCTCAGGCTTCGTCTCCTCTCTCTGTTTGAAGACAATAAAGTATGATGTAATTGTATTATTTTGATAAGGTAATACTTAGTCCCATGACATACAAAACACTAGTAGCATTACATAAAACAAAGTATTTCAATAGTGAAAGAGAACATTTATATACAATTATTTCTATATTCTAACAGTATCACTAACATTACATGCCTTTTAAAAAATATGTTTGAGTTACTGAAGAAGATCGAGATACAGATGTTGACTTGTTTAGGGCAACAGGTTAAGCTAACTTTAGAACGCTGGTTACTACCTTTAGTCCTGCAGGCTGTGGAGCCGGGCAGCCAAGCCATGCTTGAAATCAGAATCGTCAAGGTGGATGCAAGAGCCATTGGCTGCAGAGTGAGGTTTTGGAGAGTAGTTGCTTGTGGCTGGGATTTTTGAAGTCCAAGTCTCCTAAATTTTATTACTCTTTACCTTGTGAAGTCATATAAGGCTCTAAGTCAAGTAAGAAGGAAGGAATAAGATTAGCACACTTCCTGGTACAGTGGGCAGTACGTGATCGCTATCTGAAAGTTTGCTCAGTCGCAGCCTCCCTGACAGTACCCTAGCCTGGCAATCAGGTGCCTTTGTTTGCAGAGTGGGGCTGATTACCAAGTAGTTAATACTGGTTGGCTCAGAACCTGTCCTCAAAGTTCAGAATAGATTTGAGTATATTTTTGATTTTAGAGCCTTATGGCCAGAAATGGCAAGAATCTTCCTGGAAAAGAACATATATATATATATTTTTTTTTCTTCTCTTTGAGACAGAGTCTCGCTCTGTCACCCAGGCTGGAGCGCAGTGGCACAATCTTGGCTCACTGCAATCTCTGCCTCCCAGGTTCAAGCGATTCTCCTGCCTCAGCCTCCCCAAGTAGCTGTGACTACAGGCATGCACCACCACCCCCAGCTAATTTTTGTATTTTTAGAAGAGATAGGGTTTTGCCATGTTGGCCAGGCTGGTCTCGAACTCCTGTCCTCAAGCGATCCACCTGCCTCGGCCTCCCAAACTGTTGGCATTACAGGTGTGAGCCACCGCACCCACCCCTGGAAAATATTTGAATTCCCAGGGATCTCTGGGTGATGGGACTGTTACTTTTTTCTGATCCTGTGCTTTTGGGGTGGTACTCACTCACTGGCTTAGAACAGGCTGGAATCCAAAGAGGAATGAATGAATGAATGAATTCACACACAACAAACTAACGGAAATGTTTTGAGTCACGCCACCTTGCGTGTGAATCCCCTTACTGTGGCTAACCCACCTCACTGTTCTGAGGAAGCCCATGTTCACTGAGCACCTTTTATGTTCCAGGGTCTTGCTGGGCTGGATGGTGGTGAGGATCACACAGTAGTCCCGCCTTATCCTCAAGGCATGCTTGAAACCACGGATAGTACTCAAGCTTGTATATACAATGCTTCTTCTATACAAATATATTTATGATAAAGCTGAATTTCTAAATTAGGCACAGTAAGAGGTTATCAACAATAACTAATAATAAAAAAGAACAATCAACACAATATGCCAGTATTACCACTCTTGCACTTTGGGGCCATGATTAAGTAAAATAAGGGTGACTTGAACACCAGCACTGCAATACCCCGGCAGTTTGTTTTTGAATTTTTTTATTTAATATTTTTGGACCTTGAGTACCTGAAGCCACAGAAGGTGACACAGGGGACACTAGGAGACTACTGTGTAAGATAAAGAGTCTATAGAAACGCACATAGAAGCAGTAGGCAGGGATTCATAATGGCTGCTTTCCTTTTCTTTAGCTTGATAAGAGTGCTACCAAATACATCTCCAGTGTCATGAATTCATGGATGTGTGACCAGTAGCTCTTAGCCAGCCATTTCTGGTCTTAACATCCAGATCATCATAGAATATGAAGATAGGAATCCACTGATGACAGAATCCTGAATGACTATCTCATGTGCCTGAAAGACGGCTGATGTCTTCTTGAATTAAAGAGTTGCTTGCATATAGAATATACTGGAGTCATTTTTCAGAAGATCCTTACATGGCTTGGCAGAGGGTGGCATCCAGTTTATCTTTGGCGGAATTAGAATTGCTGCTCAAGATTGTTTTCAAATTGTTTGATAGCTTCAGGGAGGTCCACTGGTAAGCTCACAAATTCAGAAATAGTTTGAGGCTACAGAAGAATTCTTTTCATGTTTGAGCTGTGATCTAAGCCAAGAGCCTTGGAAATTTTGAATCCGTCTTATATTTTCTTTCCTGAATGAGAAATGGGTATACTTGCTCAGTTCCGATTCTGACAACATGACTTATTTCAAAAACAAATAGCTCACCCCATGAAGCAAACCCTTTATCACTCTCCTGTGGTGACATTTCGATTCTGATACAATGTGGTGGCATGGGGATAGATTTTAGACCAGGAAAAGAGAGAGCCTCTCATTTGTTGCCCAAAAGACTCAATTTTAAAGATCAGATTGGAATCTGTCAGGGAGGACATATGGACATAGTGATTTTTTCTTGTATTTGCCTTTTTTCGCCTCTCTTTACTTTTGGTTTAATGTCTTTTAGGACTTGAGGTACAAAATCCCGTGTTGTGGAGGCATTAGCTAACAGTTGTAAAACCTTAGGAAAAGTACAGCATCTCAGTGATCCTGCCTTCCTAAAATTGCTCCTCAACAAATACAGATGGAGGAAATAGAAATATCTAAAATGAAACATGTGTTCTTTCGTCTTAGATGTCTTTATCTTCTTGCTTTTATCAGCAGCCTTGAGTGACAGGATTTTATACTTTTGGAAGATTAGAGGGTTTGTTTGTTTTTCTTGCAGAAATAGTTACTTATACCATGTTCATTTGTCTGCCTCAGTTCTGAGAATTCTTTGCCAATTTTTTTAATAGCATGTGTTTGGATGAATTATAGACTTCATAGAAGTAACTTCAGGAATTATCGACTTCATGGTCGATACAACATAATGAGACCCTGTCTGTACTTTAACTTTTTAATACAAGAAATTTTTTAAAATTTTAGGGGCATTTAGGTTTTTGGGGGATAGTGCATGGAGTGAAACTAACAGAAGTATTGATCCCAGGATTAGGAAGTTGGGTTTGTATTTCAGTCTCTGTTACAGAAGTGACCAAGTGGCTTGACTCTCTTTAGCTTAGTTTTTCCATCTGCAAAACAGAGATAATATTTTCTATTACCTTCTAGATTCTCAGAGTGTGATGAATTTTCAGTTGTTGAAAATTTCTGCAAATGAATTAAGCAATGCCTGTTAGGCCACATTAATGGACTAAAAACTGCTAGGATCTAAAGTTGACATGCCATTGAACTTTCTGCCTGAAGACTTACTGAGGAAACTTTGTCTACAAAAGCTTTGGTGCAAAGAACCCCATTACTTTATGGCCAAATTTTCTTCACATACCGATGGTAATCCAGTAGTCTTTTTTCTAACTTCTTGGCGGCTTTCATATACTCTTCAGACTGGCTAAGTCATACGTAATAGGAAGAACTAATTTTCTCTCCCTGAGGCTGAACTTGTGATCTTTTTCATCTGGTTTCCACTTCTCAGATTTCCCCAAATCTCTCAGTCGTCTTTCCCAAAGTATTTAAAGGAAGATTGATTTTAACAGAGTGCTATGGACTGAATTATGTCCCTCACAAATTCCTATGTTGAAGCCTCAGCCCCTAGTGTGATGGTATTTGGAGATGGGTCCTGGGAGATAATTAGGTTTAGATGAGTTCATGGTGGGGCCCTCATGAGGGGATTAGTGCTTTTTTTTAAAAAAAATTATTTTTAAAAATGTCTTTTATTAAAAAGTTAATTAAAGTACAGACAGGGTCTCATTATGTTGGCCAGGTTGGTCTTGAACTCCTGGCCTCAAGCAATCCTCCCGCCTCAGCCTCCCAAAATGCTTGGATTACAGGTGTCAGCCCCTGTGCCTGGTCTCTTCTTTTATGTGGAGAGCGCTCTCCCTCTCTCTCGCTCTTGCTGTCTCTCGCTCTCTCTCCCTCTGTCTCTCTCTTTCTGTCTTTCTCTTTCTCTCTCTATGCTATGTGAGGATACAATGAGAGGGTGGCCATCTATAAGCCAGGAAGAGAGCCCTCACCAGAAACTGACCATGATGGTAACTTGATCTTGGACTTCCAGCCCCCAGAGCTGTTAGAAAACACATTTCTGTTGTTTAAGCCACATGGTGTGTGGTATTTTGTTATGGCAGCCTAAGCTGACTGAGACAGAGGGAGTTGAGTGTTATTTGAAATACGAGTCCACTGTTGCCAGATCAAAGTTCAATCTCTGTAGTTTAATCCTAGATTTTTCCCTCCTCTTTTACAGGGATTTGAATCTAGTGAAAGTAATTCACATGCACATCAGATACATGCCTTTAGCAGCCTTCTGGCCTTGAAAATCCTGCTGTTGCTGATTCAGTTGTCAGGGCCCAAATCAGTTGGCAAACTCATGAGTTTGCAGGTCTAGAATTGTAGGTGTGGGAAGGGGAGAGAGACATGGGTTACTGAAGACTTGTGCAAATAAATGCTGTGTTCATCTTCACCGATTCACCAGGTATCTGAGTAGGAGGTATGCACTTAGCACTTGGAATACTCAGAGATAATGCCATTGCACACTTAATTGATACTTCTCCTAACACTTAAGAGAAGTGGACATAGATTCTGTTTGTGGGAAGTTTATAATGAATTAAAAGACCCCAAAGTATAAAGCCATAAATAACTCCAGGGAAAGGAAGGCTGAACATGAAAAAAGTTGCAAAAAAGTCCAATTGGGGTTATCGGAGTTTAGAGAAGCAGAGATTATTCTAATTGAGGGAGTTGGGGAAGCTTCAGGGAAGAAGTTGAACTTTATAGAGATGGACATCAGGTTTGGGAAGGCTGGAGACCTGGCACAGCGTGAGCCCTGGCCCTAACGCAGTTATTTTTGGCAAGTGGATAATGAGGAAGTTGTCCATTCTTGCTGAAGCAAAGGTTGGGTAAAGTGGAAAAGAGGGAAATGATATAGATTTTGTCAGATTACGGGGAGACTTGTTTACCTTGATTTTTTTTCTTCCTCTTTAACCATTCATGCTGCAATAGTGTGCTGGTAAACTAGCTCTGTAGAGTGGGAGGAAAAAACTTGAGTTTGTAGCATTCGCCAATATCTGTGGTGTAAATACTCCCACAGTGGCCAATTTCAGACCAGCAGTGGATTAAGAGATAGCTCACAGAATTCCTGAAAATTCCTGAAAATGTAACAGTTGGCCCTTCCAAACTAGTACAAGTTTGCTCCAGTATTCTGTGAAAAACCTGGGCTAGTTCCTACATGACAAATAGTTACAGTACCTGCCTGCCCACAGCCTGGATAGAAGACCCAGGGAAGGCCTAGGTAGCCTCGTTTTACACCATCTAAGATTCCTGTGGCCATCACTGATTGTCCATGGATGGACACACTACCCAGAGGCCATTCCGTAGCCTGGACAATGACATATGGTTTGACGCAAAGAAGTAAGTACTCAATCAGGTTCCTTCTCTTGGGAATTTGAATGAAGAAATACCAATATGTTTTGCCACAGGGGCAAAAGCTAAAAGGATGTTGTTTGGGAGTTGAGTTGGTGGCAACCTGAAGTCATGTGGAAGCCAATGTTGTGAATGGAAACCACAAGGAAACTGAAAAAGCTGATTGATAGAGAGAGGGGAGCAGATGTGGAGAGACCCTACAGCCCTAGAGTGGCCCCTGTTCTTAGCAGCTTTCCAAGTCCAGGTCTAAAACATCCCTTTTCTGAGGCAACTTGAGTGAGTCTCTGTTCCTTGCAATACCGTGGCATCACTGAAGACGTTTATGTGGCAACTCAGGGTACTTTGCGGAGCTTTCTATGAATGCAGACATACCTCCTTCTATATAGCACATCACTTTATTGATCGACCATAAGATTCATGGTCGATCAATAAAGCAATGGTTCATGAAGTTTGATGAAAGACGTTTAATAAAAGAAGCCATTGCCATAGCATAGAAGTGCAAGGTGAGGCAGCAAGTGCTGATATAGAAGCTGTAGCAAGTTATCCAGAAGATCTAGTGAAGATATTGATGAAAGTGGCTACACTAACAACATATTTTAAGTGTAGATGAAATAGCCTTCTATTGTATGAAGATGCTGTCTAGTACTTTCATAGCTAGAGAGGAGAAGTCAGTGACGGGCATCAAAGGATAGGCTGACCCTCTTGTTAGGGGCTAATGCAGCTGGTGACTTTAAATTGAAACCAGTGCTCTTTCACCATTGTGAAAAATCTGAGGGCCCTTAACAATTATGCTAAATCTACTCTGCCTGTGCTCTATAAATGGAACAGCAAAGTCTGGATGACAGTACATCTGTTGACAGCATGGTTTACTGACTATTTTAAGCCTACTGTTGAGACCTACAGCTGAGAAAAAGAAGATTCCTTGATTCAAAATATTACTGCCCATTGACAATGCACCAGGTCACCCAAGAGCTTAGATGGAGATGTACAAGGAGATTAATGTTTTCATGCCTGCTGACACAACATGAATACTGCAGCCCATGGATCAAGGGATAATTTTGACTTTAAAGTCTGATTATTTAAAAGAATACATTTCATGAAATGGTGGCTGCCACAAATAGTGATTATGCTGATGGTTCTAGGTGTAGTACATTAAAAACCTTCTGGAAAGGATTCCCCATTCTAAATGCCACAAAGAATATTGATGTTTCATGGGAGGAGGTCAAAATATCAATATTAGTAGGAGTGTGGAAGAAATTGATTCCAATTCTCATGGATGACTTTGAGGGGTTCAAAATTTCAGTGAAGCATGTCCCTGCAGATGTTGTGGAAATAGCAAGAGCACTAGAATTAGAAGTGGAGCCTGAAGATGTGAGAATTGCTGCAATCTCTTGATAAAACTTGAGCAGAGAAGAGTTACTTTTTATGAATGAGCAAAGAAAGTGGTTTCTTGAGATGGACTCTATCTTGGTGAAGATGCTGTGAACATTGTTGACAACCAAGGATTTAGAATAATCCATAAGCTTGTTGACAAAGCAGTGGCAAGGTTTGACTGGATTGACTCCAAATTTGAAAGAAGTTATACTGTGGGTGAAATACTATGAAATGCTATCAAATAGCATCACATGCTATAGAGAAATATTTCATGAAAGGAAGTATCAATTGATCTGGCAAACTTAATTGCTGTCTTATTTTAAGAAATTGCCACAGCTGCCCCAATCTTCAGCAACTGCCACCCTGATCCATGAGCTGCTATCAATATCAAAGCAAGACCCTTCACCAGCCAAAAAATTAAGAGTCCTTGAAGGCTCAGATGATCATATGCATTTTTTTAGCAATAAAATATTTTCAAATTAAGGTCTGTACATTTTTTAGACATAATGCTATTACACACTTAATTGTAGTGTAAACATAACTTTTATAGGCACAGGGGAACCGAAAAATTTGTGTGATTGGCTTTACTGCAATATTTGCTTTATTGCACAGTCTGGAACCAAACCCACAGTATCTCCTAGGTATGCCTATATAGCAAATTTCTTAAGAATAGAGGACAAATCACTTGCTTCTGATTGAGGTTAAAATATGCCCATGACCTTCATTTCTTTGCCTTCCCTCCCTCCCTGCACTCCTCCCAAGTGACTTGTGAATATTATTTTTTCATTCTTTTTCATTCCAGCAGAGCTGGTTTGGAATTCATGATGTTGAAAGAATAGCCAGTAGGAACATGTGGTGGGGTGATGTTTTGTTGGCATTTACCATTACAGAAAATCACAAGAAAATTGGAGCCATTAGCAGCAGGGAAAGGAAAATGAGTTCTTTATCTGCTGAGGGCATCTGGTGAGGGAGGGTCTGTGAAGATGCCGCGGGTGCACTGCTCTAGTATGAAATGCCATTTGAAGGAGGCTCAGAGCACATTAGCGCCGTCATCCCTGTCTGATGTTCTCACCACACGCAAGTTCGTGAATAATTAAATTGTTAGGAAAGGGAAAGTCATGCATGGCGGGTCTTGCCCGAGGCTCAGGCAGAGACACAATGAGGTCGCTACTCTGGGAGCCCAGTGGTCCAGGATGCCAGTCTGGCAGTGCCAGGGAAGGATCCTTCCTTTCAATAAGTGAACATTGTGAGGGAGCGGGGTGGAGGCAAGAGACCGCTTAGAAATCAGCACATGTGAATTCTGCTTCAAACTCTGCCACTAATCAGCTATTTGACCTTCCGGAAGTTGCTTCTTCATCTATAATGAAGGATGATGCCGAGAGGATTTTAACTTTTTGAGAAATAAAGCTCCTTTGAGACTGTAATGAAAGCTGTGGATTCTTTCCACAGAAAATGGTGCATATGTCTGTCGATGACATTTCACATACAACTTTAGGAAGTTTAGAAATCTTTGGGGACTCAAGGATCCCAGCTTAAGAAGAAGTCTTGCATGAGATGATGTCTGAACTTTTTTTGTATCTCTACAATTGCATTTTTCTGAGACTTTGGATCTTGGAAGGAACCTAGAATGTCAGCTGGGCTTTCACTTCTACTCTCAACAAGAGGCAAGCCTGCCCTGCCAGCATTTCGTGCAGAAGGCGCAAGCAACATGGGAGCCTCCTGTGTTTTCCTCAAAAGACACCATACTTCTTTTTCATTAGAGACAGGGTCTCAGCCTCGCTTTGTTGCCTAGAGTGCAGTGGCGCCATGATCCTCCCCTCTCAGTCTCTTGAGCTGCTGGGACTACAGGCACATGCCACCATCCCTGGCTAATTATATATATATATATAAATTGTGTGTGTGTGTGTATCTGTCTATTTATCTATCTATGGAGTAGAGATGGGGCCTTGCTATTTTGTCCAGGCTAGTCTTGAACTCTTGGCCTCAAGCGATCCTCCTGCCTTGGGCTCCCAAAGTGCTGAGATTACAGGCATGAGACACTGCATCTGGCCCTCTATAACCTCTTGATGGGTGCATTCTAAGCGGGAAGAAACAGACAGCAAATGCACAGTATGTATAGCATGATGTCAGTGATCAGGGCTTTGAAAATATTGATGAAGCACAGTGATGCCATAGACAATGATGGGGTGAGGTGCTGTTGTCGAGTTGGGATGGTCAGATAACGGCTCTGTGGAGGGGATATGTGGGAAAAGATGTGAATAAAAGAGGGATTGAGGCCGGGTGCTGTGGCTCATGCCTGTCATCCCAGCATTTTGGGAGGCCGAGGTGGATGGATCAGTTGAGGCCAAGAGTTCAAGACCAGCCTGCCCAACATGGAGAAACCCCATCTCTACTGAAAAATACAAAAATTAGCCAAGTGTGGTGACACATGCCTGTAATCCCAGCTACTTGGGAGGCTGAGGCATGAGAATTGCTTGAGCCTGGGAGGCAGAGATTGCAGTGAGCTGAGATGGCACCACTGCACTCCAGCCTAGGCGACAGAGCAAGACTGTCTCCAAAACAAAAAAGAGGGACTGAGCCATGCAAATCTAAAGTAAGAACATTCTAGGCAGAAGATGTGGCACAGTTAAGGAGCAGTGGAAAGTGCCAATGTTCCTGGAGCTGAATGAGGGGAGGGGGAAGGGAGGGAGGGAGAGGTGGGAGACAGGTTGAGAGACTGGCAGAGCTGAGGTGGGGGTACTTCTTTGTCTACTGGAAACACAATTATCTGTACTCAAATGACATCTAATAATAATGGTTATTCATAAGCCACCCATTCATTTCATAGACTTGGTTCATTACCAGCAATGGGCTGCTTTAATAAGACAGTGGTCCTCAAACCTGGTTCTGTCAACAGCACCTGGATAGCCTGCTTTGCGGAGTACCATTGGAATCAGATATCCCTGTCTTTAAGTAACTTACAGTACAGCAGAGGGGACAGGATGGTGTCTCCATTATTTTGTGCACATGGGAGAATTGCTGTGTCTCATAAGAGAAGCACAGAAAGTGCCAAATAGAGTTTCAGGAGAGGAAGTGAGTACTATCTATTGGAGAGGTCAGGAAGGCCCCAGGGAACAACTACGCCAGTTTTATCACCCATGCACTGGGGATGGTATTAGAACCTCCCACAGCATCGTATAGACAAACTGTATGAGTGCCTAGAAAGCTTTCCACACAGGGCCTGGCACACACCTAGTAAGTGCTCAATAAAATATGGGCAAGCATTTGACTTGCGTCTTAAAGAAGGGTTAGGATTTCTGAAATATAAAATGCTGTCTGTGGCCAGGCACAGTGGCTCATGCTTGTAATCCCAACACTTTGGGAGGCTGAGGTGGAAGGATCACTTGAGCCCAGGAGTTTGAGAGCAGCCTAGGCAACATAGAGAGACCACATCTCTGCAAAAACATTAAAAAATTAGTCTGGTGCAGTGGTGCATACCTGTAGTCCCAGCTACTCTGGAGGCTGAAGCGGGAGGATCGCTTGAGCCCAGGAGGTCAAGGCTACAGTGAGCTACTATCACGCCACTGCACTCCAGCCTAGGCAACAGAGCAAGAGCCTATCTCTAAATTAATTAATTAATTAATAAATGCTATCTACATAGTTTATCATGCAGATTTTTTAGAAATACAGCTTCCGCCGGGCACGGTGGCTCATGCCTGTAATCCCAGCACTTTGGGAGGCCGAGACGGGCAGATCACAAGGTCAGGAGATCGACACCATCCTGGCTAACACGGTGAAACCCTGTCTATACTGAAAATACAAAAAAATTAGCCGGGCATGGTGGCGGGCACCTGTAGTCCCAGCTACTCTGGAGGCTGAGGCAGGAGAGTGACGTGAACCTGGGAGGCAGAGTTTGCAGTGAGCCGAGATTATGCCACTGTGCTCCAGCCTGGGTGACAGAGCGAGACTCCGTCTCAAAAAAAAAAAAAAAAAAGACAGCTTTCATGTAAAGAACTATTCAGGTCGAAATAGCTAGCTATTTTTTTTTTAATCTGGCTGTTTGCTTTATGAGTAGTCTTAATTAACAAGAGGATCAAGATTTTTCCAAATCTAAATCCATCTGTATAGCCTTGTTCAGGAAACATTTTGTTCTTGACTTTGGCTTGTGTCTGATACACTTGAACTGTCTGTGTTATTTATTGCTTCTTTAATTAGAGCAGCTTTTAAGGACCAACTGTGGGCCAACAGTGTGCTAAGGGCCACGGGCAAGTTTCATGTGGGGTCTTGAAAGAGCTTACATTCTAGTCGGGGAAATAAGAAGTATACACAAAAGTCAAATTATATTGAGTCTGCATTATGTGGGTACCACCTAGGAAGGGGACTGGATGTACCTCTGCTCAAAACATCTGGATCCCATTTCACTTGCGAAGTCTGTTTTGAAAGGAAATATCCAGATGTGTCACGTGACTGTGACCAATTCATCTGAAGTAGCTAGAGAGTGTCTGAATAATTTTATTTCGATGCTTGCAAGAGAGAGGGTCGAAAACCCCTTTATGCTGGACTAGAGGAAAACCTCAGCAAGGGAGGTCTGTGTCAGGCCAGCGTGATTCTAGGTGGGGCTGACACCATCCTCTACCCTCCCCAGCCATGGCAGGGAAATGCTCAGGAAATAGATTAAGGCACGAGGGCTTGGCGTGGCTTAATTGACCCCTGAGTTTTGACTGCCAAAACCCTGAATAAGGATGAATCTGCTGTTTGGAGAATATTCCCTGAGCAATTTAAAGGCTAGTTTCTGGGTTTGCAGAAAAAGGCAAGGTTCACTGTGAGCGGAGTCTTGGAGGTTGCCTACAATGGTCATGGGTGGACGAGTTTGTTGGAAAAGCCCCCGTGACTGGGCTCTCGGTAGAGTGGCAGGGCGTGTGTGTTGGAATGGAAGATGGAAAGTTAAACCTTGGGCTCAGTGGGCGTCTAATCAAGAGAGAAGTTTCCTGTGCATCAGGCCCAGACCTAGGAAACGGGGAAGGTCTCCGTGTTTCCAGCCTCAGCCTCAAATGAATGGGCACCAGGATGGGCCGCAGTGACTTCTCCGGGGTCTCTCTGATGTCCAAAGCTCTCCCCACCCAGACATTTTTGTTTCACAGGAAAGTCAGGAGCCTCCTGAAAACAGACATGAATGTAGCAAAAAAAAAAAAAAAAAAAAAAGCTGATAATCTTTAGGTTTCAGCCCCCTTCTGGCTGGTGCAGCTATTTGTAACCTTTCCTTTGTGTGCGTCTGGCAGTGTCCCCTTTTTGAAGCCTTTTAACGTTTGAGAAACTGGAGACCTGGTGTGTTTTTTTTGTTTGTTTTTTTGTTTTCCTAGTTTTTACTCTTGTTTAGGGTCTGGCATTTTCATTTTCCTCATGCTACATCAGGGTTTAATTAGCAACTGTCTTTGAAGTAGCCTTCAGGGAGGAATAAACTTTCTTTGTGAATACCTCCTCACCCCCCAAAGAAAAGCAGTAATGCAAGTTAAATGCGTATCCAGAATTGCAGTCACTCTAATCCTGACATCATAAACGCATTTGTTCTTGGAAATGACTTTGGTGGAGCCTGACAGTTTTATGCTTCTTACTGTGGCTGAGGTGGAGTGGCCTCTTTAGATGCAATAAGAGATGGGGGAGAGGTTGATGCTTTGATTAGTAAACCTGTTACAGGTTGTGTGTCCCTTATGGAAAGTACTTGAGACCAGAAGTGTTGTGGATTTTGTATTTTTTTCAGATTTTAGAATATTTGTGTATACATACTGAGACATCTTGGGGATGGGACCCAAGTCTAAACACAAAATTCATTGGTTTCATATACACCTTATGCACGTAGCCTGAAGGTAATTTTGTACAATTATTTTCAATAATTTTGTCCATGAAGCCAAGTTTGTGTACATTGAACCATCAGAAAGCAAAGGCATCACTCTCTCATGGCAACGCTCTAACAGTTTCAGATTTTGGAGCATTTTGGAGTTCAGGTTTCTGGATTAGGGATGCTCAGCCCATAGCAGGTTCTGTTTTCTCCCTCACTGACCCCTCTGCTTTTAGAGAACGAATTCTCTGCTTTGCCTGTTCCTCTTTGATCTTAACCTTGGATATTTTCCTCTTTCTCCTGGATGTTTGGTATCCAGGAGGGCACAGAGAGGTGAGCCCGGACCCCGTGTTGGGTGTGTGTCTTGGGGTCAAGGGATCCTGGGCAATGAGTGGGGAGGCCATTTCTGAGCACCTCTGAAAAAGGAAAAGTGGCATTTTCACAGCAAATATGGGTTGTGTCTAATCCGGTGGTTCCCAATTTCAATCTCCTGTTTACCTCTTCAACATCCAGGCGGGTGACACACACTGTCAGTATCTGTAAGTATACACAGTGATTCCTGTACCTTCACTGTAAGACTGTCAGCTACCAACCCCTGACCCCCAAGCCCCACTGCCACTTCTCTTAAAGTGTGCCTTAAACGCCATCCCCTGGCACCTCTTTTATCCTGTGGGAATAGAGTCTTATCGATTCAGCAGTCATCGGTTGGTCATTAATCTTCCACAAACCACGCACTTTATCATTGCGAAAGGGGACAGAGAGGATCAGGATGTTGGGTTGTGACACGCGAGAGAGCCCCATCTGTCCCTGGCTGCTCCGCTGAGGTCATGGCACAGCACAGAGGACCAGATGGGATGGCTAAAATCTGTGTCCTACCCTAACTTTGTTTTTATCCCCCACTGGCCAGCTGCAAATTTGCTCTTGCCAGCAGAGGCTAGGGCCTGGAATGAAAGACTTCCTATACTGCTGGCTGGACATATTTCTCCCATGCATCAGCAGATGAGCCTTTTGAAGGGTGAGACATGATCTGTGACTAGGGGCTGTGGGAAAACATGCCTGTCCTGGAGCTGGGGGAATCCTGGACTCCATTTTGGAGAGGGAGTCATCCAGCCCCCGTTGGGATACGGTTCTTCAGGCCAGGGAAGGCCCTAACAATGGCTCAGCTGGACTCTTTGTGTCTGTTTGAAAAACAGGGGAATTGGGTGACCAGTTTGATTTCAGCTTTAAAACATGGATAGGCTAGGGTGACACTGCCATCAACATATTCTGTGGGAACAGAGGGCCTTTGGACAAGGCAGTGTCTCTGGGTGAGGGTAGGATGGGGGTGGGGGGATGTCTTTTCTCCTCTGTCCTGGATCTGTAGAGGTTGGGGAGAGAGAGAGAGAGGCACAGAACTTTCAGTGCTTCAAGTGCAGGAAGTGGTTCTTCTACACCCCGATCCCCAGTACCCTGGCCATCATCAGAGGCCGAGTAAGGTCACTGGTGCAACTTGTCCACTATGTGACAGTTGCCATTTATTGTGAAGGTAGGACAGTGACTCTCGGGAGGGCACAGATAAGGAGAAAGGAATTCTTCCCAAGCAGGGCAGGAGAGCAATTTGCAACCTACTCAATCCCTTGGTCATTGTGTTATTTCTATTTCCAGCAACATTTCTGACAACAGTATGTATGATTAGAACACATCTCTTTTTTTTCACCTTTAAATATAAAAAGGGCTTTATTAAAGCAGTACTGTTCTGTTTTTAATGAATATATAATAATTCCTATTACAATAATAACAGAAAGTGATAGCTATTAACTTTGATATTGCTTCCCCCAGTTTGGATAGAGAAAAGGTTATTGTCATTTCTATATTAGATAATTAAAAGTAACACCTCTCAGATTTTTTTCTTAATCTTTTCAAATCCTGGAAATAAATACACACACACACACACACACACACACACGTATACAATATGAATATATATGTGCATACAGTATGTATATATGTATACATGTATATACGTGTATACAATATGTATATATGTATGCAATATGTCTATACGTGTATACAACATATGTACACAATATGTCTATATGTGTATACAATATGTATGTATACAATATGTCTATACGTGTATACAATATGTATATACATGTATATATGTATACAATACGTATATATGTATATATAATATGTGTATATATACACATATATACGTATATATGTGTATATATACACGAATGCAGGAGAAGGTGATAGCATTGTTCACTTTCCTGTTGTAGGGAGAGAGAGATATATATGTATATATACATACACATGTATACATACAATATGTATATATGTATACAATATGTATATATGTATACTATATATGCATATATATGCATATATACACACAATTTCATATTATTGGGAGATTTTTAAAACTAGTTTGTATTTAAACAATTAATTATACTGATGATCTCTGGACACCTTAGTAATGAACAACTTAAAAACGGGGAACTGATGTTAGGGGTTTGAGTCACCATGAGTTTACTGAAGTTACTACCCCTGGGACTTGCCCTGACCAGTAGCATTCACTTGTTGGAGAGTTTGAGATTCTTCTTTCTGTGCCAGCTGATACCAGCAACGCATGTGCCAGACATCAGGCAAATAGAGTTGTTCTAATGCCTTTAGTTCCAGTGACACAGAAGTCAGCAGTCAAGGTTGGGTGCTTCTTGGGTGGGTTATGTTGGTGGAGAACAATGTGTCAAAGTTGGTGGGAAAATATTATTGCCCAGACCAGCACCTGCAAGAAGGGAACCATGTCTATGATTTCAGAGAGCCATATGGTAGTTTGAGAGGGTGCAGTATGCATGACATTAATCTAACATTGAATCATGTAGTGAGGAAATAATTCTTTAAAAATTCTCTTTCAGTATTTCTGGTTTCACCAAAGAGAATGGGACATGTTAGTAACGACTCTCTAACATTTGCAATCCCAGTCTTGCAGGCCACTGCACCTACTAAGATTGTTCTTTATTACCTTTTATTCAAAGGGAATGGTGCTGGTTTTCCAATTACTATAAAGAAATCAATTTAAATAATTTGATTTCAAATACATCTAAATGATGTACTTATGAGAAAAACAGTGAATTCGTTTAAGCAAATAGTAAGCAAATAAGTATCACAGGTGGCTGATGGGACTGAAATCCTGGAGGCAGGTACATGAACAAACAGAGCCTGGGAAATCCTGAGCTAGGTCATTGGTGTCTCTGGAATTTGTTTTCAAGTGAGTTTCATGAATCTTTTCTTCTATGAAAGTTATACTTTTTAAGATTTTTTCAGAATGGTTATGACCTGATTAAGTGACGGGGACTCTCCTGCCTCCGTGGACAGGAATGGAGTGTGGAATCCCAGGGTGCCCTCAGGTTGGTCACACAGGCTCTGATTATCATAGGGCATCCCTGCAGGGCCCGGGGTGGCCGCAGAGCTCAGCTTCTGTCCTGGTTACCACGCACGTGCCACCATGACCACTGTGCTCTTACAGTTCTATTTCATGCTGCTTGCCTCCATAGTGCCTCTGTGTGGTGTCTGGACCTTGCCATGGTCCAGAGACAGCTGGATTGTTACAAGGGGGCATCTCCAATGTCACCTTAGTGGTGGCTAGGAGATGTTCCTAGTCCCTGACTAGTAGGATCTTTTAAGTCCCTCCTGTGGTGTTTATGACACGTTCACCTGTATACTGGGGGCAATGGACAATGCAGGAGAAAGTGATAGCATTGTTCACTTTCCCGTTGTAGGGATAAATCTAACATAGAAGGAAACACTAACCGATTTGTCACAATTAAGGACTGTCTTGTGTGGAGCCTCCTTGGCAGTGCTGTGGCTCTTCTAGGGAGAGGCTTGAAGGCTAGAGCAGGAAGACAAGTTTCCAGGAAGAGAGCTTAGGTGGCAGGACCTTGAAGGCTGGGTAACAGAAATAATAATCATTGTAATCAAAATAATGCATGCATATACTTTTTAAAAATCCAAGGAGCACTAACAGGCTTATAATGTATCAAGTAACACTTTCCTTCGTCTTCTTCTCACCCAAAATCTCACTGATACTCCTTTTTAAAGAGGATTCTTTTGGTATTCATATTGATGACTCTAAACATGCTTATTTTGCTCTCTTGTGATTCATCAGTTTTAGGCATTATTTACTGACTTCCGCTATCTGTTGGTAGACGAGTATCTGCTCTTCTACCTGGCTACTTCCCCTCCCCTCTGAGTCACAATTTTTTTGTTAAATTCACATTCCATGTTTATGATATTATGACTATGCAGATATTCTTGGCTGAGTAAAATATGTATTATGACCCTGAGCCCTTCCTTGTACAATTTTCTTTTTCTGGAGTTAATAATTGCTTCATTTCTATGTCCTCCAATATGTCCCCTCTGATAATCTGTCAGTGGCATGTTTTTTTATTAAAGACCTCATCCCTGGAGTACTTTTTCTGTTAATTTCAATCTGGCATAGCCGCTTTTTATATCTCTGTCCATGGCTATCATCCGAGACCTCCTGTCCTCCTCATTATGGGACCTTCCTTTTCCTCTCTCCATTGTTGGATTTTGTCTTTCCCCTTCTTGGTTTACTTATTTGTTTTTCTGGATTGCATCCTGTAGTAACTCTTTGAGGAAGGTTCCGTGGTAACTTTTGAGAGCCTAAATGTCTGAAAATATCTCTATTCCACCCTTCCACCTCCTTGACAGTTTGCACATAGAACTTGAAAGTGGCTTTCCCATGGGAATAATGCATATGTAGTAGTCTGTTGTCCTCTAGGGTCCGTGTTTTTTTTTTTTTTTGAGACGTTCACAACCACTTTTGACTTTCTGTCCCCTTCAACTGTGACCTGGTTTTTCTTTCTGGAAGGTTCTAGAATCTTCTCTTTATTTTTGTGTTGGCATGCCTTGGTAGGAATTGTCTTTCTGTTATTTGTGCTAGGTATTCATTGATTCCAGAAAGTTATTCTCTTTACCTGGAAACTGTCATGTGTCATTTAAGATAATATTTTCTTCTTACTCATTTTGTATATTCTTTGTGAAATTTCTAACAGATGTTGGTCTTTGGGGATTGACCCTTTAGTTTTCTTCTTCTTCTTCTTCTTTTTTTTTATCTATTGTCCTTCTCTTTGTTTCACAGACATGATATTTCATCTTCTCTGCAGGTATCAATGATCACTTTGATGTTATTATTATTATTTTAGTTTTTCCTCTAATACTTGCACTACCTCTTTTTCTGCCAGGTTTTGTTTTGTTTCGTTTCGTTCCTTTCCTTTCCTTTCCTTTCCTTTGTGTGTGTGTGTATATGTAGGTGTGTGTACTTCCTGTTAGAGAATTTCCCCAGTGGTTTCCTGGTCCTTGGCCGCTTGTTCCTATATAAAGGTGAGAAACTGAAAGTTGATTGGATGCTCTGTGTATGGCTAGGCATGTTGATGGGTGGACTTCACACTTAACTGCCTTTTTTGTTCTCTTTCTCTCTAAGACTTTCAAATGCCTTTATCTGTAGAAATTTCTCTGTGGCAATTCAGATTCTCCAGGAAAAGATTTTCTGATTTCATACCGAGGCAGGACACACCTGCTGCTAGGGCTCTTTGTCTGCAGCAGGAGGGGCTGGGGTCACAGCACGTTTCATGTGTTCTGTTACCCCCCAGCTCTCCACAGGTACCGGGTGTCCCTGAGGCCAGAACATCTCTCATTCAGTTTTGTTTTGTTTTGTTTGTTTGTTTGAGACAGAGCCTTGCTGTGTCGCCCAGGTTGGAGTATAGTGGCGCAATCTCGGCTCACTGCAACCTCCACCTCTGGGGTTCAAAGTGATGCTCCTGCCTCAGACTCCTGGGATTACAGATATCCGCCATCATGCCTGGCTAATTTTTGTATTTTTGTAGAGTTGGGGTTTCACCATGTTGGCCAGGCTGGTCTTGAACTCCTGATTTCAGGTGATCCGCCCGCCTTGGCCTCCCAAGGTGCTGGGATTACAGGCACGAGGCACTGCGCCTGGCCTCTCATTCAGTTTTTACAGAGGATGAACTTTCCTGTCTCCCGTGGGAGTGGAGAAGGGTTTGTTATCTGGACCTGTGGAGGGGATGGGTAGGGATGGTGGTTATTTGTCCCATCTCTCAAATTTCCCTGTTTCTTAGCAGTCTGCCTCTCCGGTCTGTCCCTAACTGGGACCAAGCTACCTATATCACTTTATTTCTACAGTTCATTTTTTAGTCCCCCCCATTGTTGGGTATTTAGCTTGTTTGCTGCTTCTCCCAGTTTATTACTGAACTTTATGTTTAATTTGTCTTGTCTTTCTCTTTCCAAAGGAATATATCCGATAAGTGAAATTATTAGATCAAAGAATTAAAATATTTAAAATACTTGAAGCTTTTTAAAAGCTTCAGCTACATTCTGCCAAATCTTTTTTGTTTGTTTGTTTGTTTTTTGAGATGGAGTCTCGCTCTGTTGCCAGGCTGGAATACAGTGGCACAAACTGGGCTCACTGCAACCTCCGTCTCCCGGGTTCAAGCAATTCTCCTGCCTCAGCCTCTTGAGTAGCTGGGATTACAGGCACCTGCCACCATGCCCGGCTAATTTTTGTATTTTTAGTAGAGATGGGGTTTCGCCAAGTTGGCCAGGATGGTCTCAATCTCTTGACCTTGTGATCCGCCTGCCTTGGCCTCCCAAAGTGCTGGGATTACAGGCGTGAGCCACTGTGCCCGGCCCATTCTGCCAAATCTTAAATTCCACTTCTGCTACCTACCATCATCATCATCTCCATCACCATCCCATCATCATCATCATCATCATTAGTTGAGTACTTACAGGGACCATGCTGAGCAGTTTTCATTCTCATCTCATTTAATCCTCACAGCAATCATGCATAAAGTGTACAGTTATTCCTCAGATTGGCAGAGGAGAAAATGAAGGCTTAAAGAAGTTTAATGACCTGTCCAGAGCCCCAGGGTTAGTGGGTGCTTGGAGCTGGGACTTATATCCAGGCTCACCTAATGGCATAGTAACGCTGATCGTATCAGCTCCCCACTGCCAGGGCTATGCTGACCCATGCCAACCAAGACTCATCTTCAGGGCCTTTGAGAGTGAAGAAGTGTGCTCTGAATCTTACCTTCTCTCCTGCTGTCAGCCCTGCGAGTTAAGAGAGAGCATTGCTTTTTGCTAGGGGTTTTTGCTGTTTAGGACACTCTATTTTCTGTGAAGGAAAAAGGATGAGTTCGTGATCTCGCTTTCTTCATGCTGGTCCACTCTGCACTGTTATTAGATAGAACAATGCTCTCCCCAAGGTCCTGGCATATGATTAAATGCTTTGGTTTGCTTTCTAGGGTGGCTATGGATTTGTCTTTCTTTGAATAATTCCAGTATTATTTCAAACGGGATCTGAGAGGCAGACCATAGTCTTGAGGGCCATGCCTTATTACTTATGAATTGTTTCCAAACCCTGTCTTTAAAATAAATGGAAATATAATTCAGTGGGTCATATTATGTTCACTTCTAGGCTGGGGGGATATGAGAGCTCTCCTAGGAGTCGGATGGCCTGAACCGGCCCCTGACTCAGATGGTCCTTTATTTTCTGAGCTGTGAGTAAAAGCGTGTGATATGCCCCGTCTCTAGCTGTTTCACAGGAGTTCCATGAGAATAAGTAAGAAGATCTCTAAATTCATTCTTTTACCCTCTAATCTGATAGGATGAAGACCAGGAATCATAATTATTGCCACATTAACACACTTAGTTAGAGCACATTAGAAATCCTTTCTTCCTTTCTAATCTCCCTTTCTTCCATCTGTTCCTTGCCTCCAGCAGGGGCTCCTGGCAGCCCTGGGCTGTGTGTCCTCATCTTCCACAAGCACCAGGCCCATGGCAGCTCAATGAGACCTTCATAGAGGCTGTCAGTCCTCAGCATTTCCCTGCCTGCAAGCAGATTCCCATCGTCCAGTGAGGACAAAGTATGTGAAATTTGCCAAAAGTGTCTTGCACGCTTGGTGCCCTTGGCAGCTACCTCGCCAGCAGATGACACCCCAAGTAATGCCCTTCCTAAAGGGCTTCTCACCCTACCTGGAGTACTGCTTGCCCAGGTGCCCATGAAGTGCTTCCATGGAAAGTCCTGGAACCGAGGAGCTAATTAATCCATCCTTGCTCGAGCCCAGTGGCTTACCTAGGAGCCAAGTTTTGAAATATGTATTCAGGGTCTCAGTCCCATAAATAAAGTACATGTGCTGGAATGTTTTATGATTGGGACTATTGATATGTGAAGGTTTTTTAAAAAAATTTTTGAAATCTTATTTTAAATATAGAGACAAGGTCTCACTACGTTGCCCAGGCTGGTCTCGAACTCCTGGCCTCAAGTGATCCTCCCACCTTGGCCTCCCAAAGTGCTGGGATTATAGACGCAAGCTACCACATCCATCCAGAATGCTTTATTTATTTATTAATTAATAGACAGGTTTTTGCTCTGTCATCTGGGCTGGCATAAAGTGGCACAATCATAGCTCACTGCAGCCTTGACTGCCCCAGGTTAAGTGATCCTTCTACCTCAGCCTCTTGAGTATCTGGGACTACAGGCGTGGGCCACCACGCTCAGCTAATTTTTAAATTATTTGTAGAGATGAGGTCTCGCTCTGCTGCTCAGCGTGGCCTCCAACTCCTGTCCTCAAGTGATCCTCCTGTCTTGGCCTCCTACCATGCTGGAATTATAGGTGTGAGCCACTGCTTCTAGGACTGGCCGTGATTTTTAATACCACCAACAATGGGCATAAAAAAGGAAATAAGAGCGAGTGATAAGAATGGTTTGCTATTATTGTCAAGAGAGGTAACTTACTTTTGTAACAAATGTGTTGATTACACATTTACTTGTTAAGATGGATTTGGGCACTTTTGGGTAGATGATTATTTTGTTTTATTAAAAT
Source organism: Pan troglodytes (assembly GCF_028858775.2). Lineage (NCBI taxonomy): Eukaryota > Metazoa > Chordata > Mammalia > Primates > Hominidae > Pan > Pan troglodytes. Next base: position 33,582,467 of record NC_072405.2, read on the forward strand.
CTCTCTGAGATTAAATTTCTGTTAAACAGCGAGACCCTGTACTTTATGGATGAAGCATTGAATTCATGACCTGTCATAACTGGGGCTCATCATAACAGACAGTTTCCCTGACCATGCTTGGTACTATTTTGTACAGCACTTATCACCTCCAATTTCTCTGTTTTATTTACTGCTGTATCTCCAACACGGAGAACAAGGCTAACTTGCACTCAGTTAATATTTGTTGAATGAATGAATGAGGCATTTTTAACTTTATCCTTTTTTCATGGTTTCCACATTTATATACTATCCTTGAGTTCCAAATCTTTGTTTTTGTTTTTTGTTTTCTTTTTCTGAGACAGAGTCTTGCTCTCTTGCCCAGGCTAGAGCACAGTGGTGTGATCTTGGCTCACTGCAACCTCCGCCTCCCGAGTTCAAGTGATTTTCCCACCTCAACTGCCCGAGTAGCTGAGACTACAGCTGGGCACCACCACACCCAGCTAATTTATATATTTTTAGTAGAGACAGGGTTTCACCATGTTGGCCAGGCTGGTCTCGAACTCCTGGCCTCAAGTGATCTGCCCACCTTGGCCTTCCAAAGTGCTGGGATTACAGGCGTTAGCCACAGCTCCCGGCCTTAATTGTCTTTGTCATTTCTGTGTGTAAACAAATATCTCCTTTTCACTATGTGGCATATATTATGGACATTCTTATATCCATGAGAAAAAGTGCAAGGAAGTGTGTCACTCTGAATCTTACTAACTTGTTGTTGGAAAAGGTACAAATGAAGTAAGAATGCTTCAACTAGGGGAGAGAAACTTTCATTTAAAATAGTTATGGTTGAGGGAAGATGGACTGCAAATTGTAGAGGTTGGCCTGAGGCTCTTCTCTGCATTGAAAGACATGGCATCATATTTTCTTCCTGTAACACATTAGATACAAAAACAGCCAGAAAGGCAACCCCCATGTGTTTTATAACGAATCAAATAATACAGAAATGTATAAAGAAAAAGTTACTGTGTTCATTGGCCCCACCTCTGCTCTGGGCCACCCTGGCACCCTTCTCAGGAGACTGATGTTAAGAAAGTCATCTGCCCTACAGCTTAACCATCAAAAAACCTCATAACTCAATTAACAAATGGGCAAAAAACTTGAAAAGACGTTTCTTCAAAGAAGATATGTAAATGGCCACGAGCATATGAAAAGATTCTCAGCACCACTAAGCAGTATGGAAATGCACATCAAAACCACAATGAAATATCACCTCACATCCGTTAGAATGGCTGTTATCAAAAACAAAAAACAAAAACCAAAATAAATGGTCATCCAGGATGTGGAGAAATTGGAACTCTTGTGCTCTGCTGGTGGGAATGTAAAATGGTGCAGCCCCTATGGAAAACATTGTGGTAGTTCCTCCAAAAATTAAAGATAGAATTACCATGTGATCCAGCAATTCCACTTCTGGGTATATCCAAAAGAACTGAAAGCAGGGTCTGGAGGAGATATTTTTACACCCGTGTTCAGAGCAGCACCATTCACAATAGCAAAACATGGAAGCAACAAAATTGTGTACAGATGAATGGAGAAGTAAAATGTGGTCTGAACATACAAAGGAATATTATTCAACCTTAAAAAGGAAGGAAATTCTGCCGTGGTGGCTCACGCCTGTAATCCCAGCACTTCGGGAGGCCAAGGCAGGCGGATCACGAGGTAAAGAGATTGAGACCATCCTGGCTAACACGGTGAAACCCCGTCTCTACTAAAAATACACAAAATTAGCCGGGCCTGGTGGTGGGTGCCTGTAGTCCCAGCTATTTGGGAGGCTGAGGCAGGAGAATGGCGTGAACCCGGGATGCGGAGCTTGCAGTGAGCCGAGATCTCGTCACTGCACTCCAGCCTGGGCGACAGAGCGAGACTCCGTCTCAAAAAAAAAAGAAAAAGGAAATTCTGACACATGCTACAACATGGATGAAACTTGAGGATGTTATGCTAAGTGAAATAAGCCAGACACAAAAAGGCACTGTGTGGTTCTACTTATATGAGGTCCCTAGAGTAGTCAGAGTTAAAGGGACCCAAAGTAAAAAGGGAGTTACCAGGGGGTGGGAGTCTGGAGAGTGAATGGGGAGTTATTGCTGAATGAGTATAGAGTTACACTTTTGCAAGATGAAAAGTTCTGGAGGTTGGTTGCACTACAGTGTGAATATACTTAACACTACTGAACTGTACAATTGAAAATGCTTTTAAGATGGTAAATGTTATGCTATGTTTATTTTACAACAATTGAAAATTAAGAAAAAATACTGAAGTCATTTATCAGGTAAAATAAAACAAGAAAAATTGAATCTGTTTATTAGTTAAAACGAAACAGAGATAAACATAGAAATAAATTAAGAAAAAAGTAAAATAAAATTTAAAAAGAGGGTAGTATGTATCCTCCACACTAGTCTTAATGCTTATGCTTATATGTGCCAAATGTGTGTATAGGCTGCTTTTTTTTTTTTTTTTTTTTTTTTTTGGACAGAGTCTCACTCTGTCACCCAGGCTGGAGTGCAGGTGGCATGATCTCGGCTCACTGCAACCTCCGTCTCCCAGGTTCAAGTGGTTTTGTTGCCTCAGCCTCCTGAGTAGCTGGGATTACAGGCTCGTGCCACCATGCCTAGCTAATTTTTTCTATTTTTATTAGAGACGGGGTTTCGCCATGTTGGCCAGGCTGGTCTCAAACTCCTGACCTCAGGTGATCTGCCCGTCTAGGCCTGGGATTACAGGCGCAAGCCACCATGCCTGACGTTACCCATGTTTTATTTTTTTATTTTTTTAATTTTAATTTTTTTTTTTTTTTTTCGAGAGAGTCTCGCTGTGTTCCCCAGATTGGAGTGCAGTGGCGTGATCTCAGCTCCCTGCAAGCTCCGCCTCCTGGGTTCACACCATTCTCCTGCCTCAGCCTCCTGAGTAGCTGGGACTACAGGCGCCCGCCACCACGCCTGGCTAATTTTTTGTATTTTTAGTAGAAACGGGGTTTCACCGTGTTAGCCAAGATGGTCTCGATCTCCTGACTTCGTGATCCACCCGTCTTGGCCTCCCAAAGTGCTGGGATTACAGGCGTGAGCCACCGCACCCGGCTCCCCCATGTTTTAAATCCATACCATGGACATCTTTCCAGGTCAGCAAATATAGATCTGACTCACTTTCCTTTAAAAGGTGACTAATTATCTGTGGGATGTGTGTACCATGATTTATTTCACGTTTCCTTTTTCTGAACCTTCAGGTTATTTCCAGTTTTGTTGCCACTACAGTGTTGCAATAAACAGCCTTATTCATATTACCATTTTATTGTGGTTGTTCTGACTTCTGCCGAATTTCAAAAAGTGTTGCTAGGTCAAGAGTAGTGCCAGATTGTTTTTCAAAAAGTCCAGAGCAGCTCACGTTCACACCACATTTGGTGAGAAGCCTGACTGCCGACCTCCCACGAGGGCCAGGTACTGTATTCTGCAGGTAGAAAATGGCTTGCTGTGATCTTTCAAACATATAGTTAGGAAGTTGAGTAGCTTTTATAAATTTATTACTTGCATTTTTTTTGGATGTGATAAAAGATAGGGAGTCTAATTTTGGTTTTTTTCAAGCAAATAGCCAATTATACCCATGCTGTTTATTAAATCATTTGTCCCGCTAAATTAAAATACATAATTATATGCATTTTGGATATTTTCTTATTTGATTCCATTGATTTATTTTTTTATTTCTGTGTCAGTGCTAGATTGCTTTGGGTATGTAAACCTTATAGAAAGTTCTAATGTCTTGAAAGCAAAATCCCTTGCCATTTTTCCCTTCTCAAAATGTTGTGAACTCTCAGATACTTTTTCCTTCTTATGAACTTTTAAACCATTTGTTCAGTTATTTAAAAAAGTCCAAGTGAGGTTCTAATCCTATTTAAATCTACCACATATAATCTGGTGTGTGTATGTATTTGTATGTCTCATTGTGTTTTATGAATAAAGATATATCCTCATCTTTGTCAAGCAAACTACAAAGTATTAGATAATACTTTCTCTAGTTTTCTAAGCATCCATTAATAATTTATAGTATGGACATGAAGATGTTTTTCTGTGCTTTTATTGTTGTTGTTGTTGTTTGTTTTTTTGAGACAAGGTCTCTCTCTGTCACCCAGGCTGGAGTGCAGTGGCAGGATCATGGCCTACTGCAGCCTCCACCTGCCAGGCTCCAGTGATCCTCCCACCTCAGCCTCCTGAGTAGCTGGGACCACAGACACGCACCACCACACCTGGCTAACTTTTTGTAGAGATGGAGTTTTGCCCTGTTGCTCAGGCTGGTCTCAAACTCCTGGGCTCAAGCGATCCACCTGCCTTGGCCTCCCAAAGTGCTGGGATTACAGGTGTGCGCCACCATGCCTGGCCATTTTCTGTGTTTTTGAAACACACATTTACTTATTTAATGAAAATAGAACATCATATACTAAGATATTTCAGCATAGTTTTGTTCCACTTAGAAAAAGTTATGGCAATTTTATCACTAACTGTCTAACTTAATACCCATACATGATGCAGGATAGGTGTGTCCCCAAATTGGGGCTTAACCTGGGAGGGTTCTTGGCTTCACTTAGGATGGAATTCAAGGGTGAGCCAGTGGTGTTAAACAGTGACTTTGATTGAAGTGGCAGTGTACAGCAGTGGCAGAGGGACTGTTCCTTGTGGCTACCCCATAGGCAGTGTGCCCACAATGGCAGCTCTGGTTCTACAGTCATATTTATACCACTTTGAGTTACAGACAGATTAAGGGGCAGAGTATGCAGTAATTTCTAGAAAAAGGATTGTAGCTTCTGTGTCTTTGGGTTGTTGCCATGGGAAGGGGCAGTAACTTCCATGCATTGCCATGGCAGTGGTAACCTGACATAAATATGTTGAGGCAAGTCTCCCTTTAATTTTTCATTTTCAAGCTATTTTAAACTATTTTTTAACTTTTTTCACATGTTTATTCTTCCAGATATATTTTATTACCATTTTTGTGTCATTTTCTAAAAACCTTTTTTATTTCATTTGGAATTTAATTTAGTCTATGTCTTATTTAGAGAATTGAACTCTTCGTAAGATTACTTTTTTTCCTACAGGAACATGATGTGTGTCTATTTTCTTGGTTCTTTCAATCTTTTAAACAAAAAAAATTTGTGAGCTGGGCACAGTGTCTCACACCTGTAATCCCAGCACTTGGGGAGGCCAAGACGGGAGGATCACTTGAGCCCAGGAGTTCAAGACCAGTCTGGGCAACGTAGTAAGACCTCATGTCTACCAAAAAAAAAAAAAAAAATTGTGATGCAAGAATTTTAAACTCAGTTGAACTTGAAGGCAACGAAAAGTCGCAGATGCAGGAACCAGAAAGAATGCCACACATACGTTTCTTGACTTAAACAAATTGCTTGGAGCCAGGTGCAGTGGCTTACGTCTGTAATCGCAGCACTTTGGGAGGCCAAGGCAGGCAGATCACCTGAGGTTAGGAGTTTGAGATTAGCCTGACCAACATAGTGAAACCCCATCTCTACTAAAAATACAAAAATTAGCTGGGCGTGGTGATGGCCACCTGTAATCCCAGATACTCTGGAGGTGAGGCAGGAGAACCTCTTGAACCCGGGAGGCAGAGGTTGCGGTGAGCTGAGATCTTGCTACTGCACTCCAGCCTGGGCGACAAAGCTAGACTCTGTATCAAAAAAAAAAAGTGCAGTTCCAGTGAATTTAAGTTTTCATTTCTTCTAAAATTAAGTCATAGAAATACTGATTTACCTTTCTTCAGACTGGAAGAAGAAATGAGATTGAAAAGAATTTTTCGTTTCTTTGCTTTGAATTGATTGCGACTAATTGTATCTCAAAAAGAAAATTTTATTTGGTTGCTTACATATATATATGAAGAAGGAAAATATATCAGAGGGTCATTCTAACTCTCTGATATATTCATATTTAATAATTCATAGACCTGAATGTTTCATTTGTTTATTTCATTATCATTCCTTCATTGCATAAAAGGTAATTGGTCATTTGTTTTTATTCCTCCACTGTTTTTATTGTTCACTTTAAAAGTATAATTTAATACAGGGTAAAATTTATTATAAAGATCACTAATGTGGCCCTTGAAAAAAATGGTTCCAGCTTGCTCATCCTAGACTGCTTCTAATTCTCTATGATTTTAAGCAAGCTACTTTATTCAGGTCATAGTTTTCTCGTAAGTGAAAACTGCAATTGGATCTAGAATTACCTTCAATAAGAATCAGCAAGTATAGAGCCAGGGTTGGACATAAACAGTCTGAGTCCAGAGCTGGTGTGATTAAATATTATGTAATACTGCAGACCTCTTAATCTCTCAGAGATTATGTTTCTTTATCTGTAAAACGAGGACTATGAGCTCTTTCTTCTCTGCTGGTTTGCATGAGGCTCACATATAGTAATGCAGGGGTTTTGCAATGTCATCTCTGAACCAGGAGCACCAGTGGTATCTGAGAATGTGCTACAAACACACATTCTGGGGCTGTATTCCCAACCTACTGAATCAGAAACTAGGTTTGGGACCTTGCAACCTGGGTTGGAGGAAGCCTCTCACGTAATTCCGATGTGTGCTAAACGTCGCTAACCACTGGAATAATACCTATATGTAGGTTTGTGTTAACGTGCCATCAATTATGTAAACAGGTTTCCTTTTGTCATTATGATCCTCTCCTGCATACATATATAAATATCTAACTGGTTTTTGTTGTTTTAATTAAACATTGAATGCATAAAGAATATTTATACCAGGCTGGGCATGGTGACTCATGCCTGTAACCCCAGCATTTTGGGAGGCCAAAGTGGGAGGATTGCTTGAGCCCAGGAGTTCGAGACCAGCCTGGCCAACATGGTGAAACCCTGTCTCTACTAAAAATACAAAAATTTGCCAAGTATGGTGGTGCATGCCTGTAACCCCAGTTACTTGGGAGGCTGAGGCAGGAGAATCACTTGAACCTGGGAAGGGGAGGTTGCAGTGAGCCAAGATGGTGCCACTGCACTCTAGCCTGGGCGATGATGTGAGACTCCATCTCAAAAATAAATAAATAAATAAATAAATTTACACCATTTGCGAAGAGTATGAAGAAGAACAGTAGTAAAAGTACCTACATATCCCTGTCAAATGAATTGCAAACAACATGATTCTCAGTATATTAATCCTATACTCATGCTCTTCCCTAATTGTCTGACACCTTGGCCCCACCCTGGATGTAAACATACCCTCGGGTTAGTGTGTTTCATTTCCTCCTTTTTTTTCTGTAGTTTTATCATCCATACACATATGTATATGCAAATTCATTTCACTTAGTTTTGTAAGATTTGGTATTATATCTAAAGGCATCATCCTGTGTATATTTTTTCTATAATTTTTCAATTCGCTCTACATTCTGTTAGTGTCATGCATGCACTCATTTTCCCTGCCATATAGAATTCTATATCTGAATATGCCATAATTTATTTCTCTGTTTTCCTTTCCATGGACATTAGGGGTGAATCTCTTTTCAAAGGGCTATCACACACAGTGCTTCCGTGAACTTTCTTGTACATATTTCCTGGTACACTTGTGCAAGTGTTTCTCTGGGGCATAGTCTTCAGATTACTACACTTGCACTTCGTGGGAAGAAATGCACTTTTTATCATAACCAAGCAATTTCATATTGTTTGTTGTAGTATAGAGAAATACAATGGATTCTTATACATTGACCAAAAAATTAGGCCCTGAAACCTCCCTAAAAACTCACATATTAGTTGTAGTAACTTTGTTTTTGCAAATGCCTTAAGATTTTCTGTATAGATAATCATGGTATTTGCTCATAAACACAATTTTATATTATCCTTTGTAATTAATATGCTTTTTATTTCTTTTTCTTGCCTTATTGCATTAGCTAGACCCACCCTTAAAATGTGAAATAGAGTGATTCAAGCAGATATCTTTGCCTTGTACCTGGTATTAGAGGAGCACATTTAATATTTAACAGTTCATTATGGTGTTTGCTAGATGTGTATGATGGATTTTTTTTCTACTTTGCTGACAGGTTTTTATTATGAATAGAGATCAGATTTTACCAAATGTCTTTTCTATATCTATTAAGATGATCATAGTTTTTTCCTTTTTTCATCATAATATGTTGGGTGATGTTGATATTGGAATGTTCCTCGGGTTATTTAGAGGTGTGTGTTTAGTTTTCAAATATTTTGAGAGTTCCTAAGTATCTTTCTGATACTAATTGGTAATTCAATTCTATTGTATTCAAAGAAAATGCTTTGTATGATTTGCATCCTTTTAAATTAATTAGGACTTGTTCTGTTGCCTGATCTATGTCATTTCTGGGTCTTTTTCTAAAAGTCTCTTTTCTCCTAACTATGAGTAATATTTTTCTTCTTCTTTGGCTACTTGGTAATCTTGAACCAGATGTCAGTCATGAATTTAATCCTCTTGGGAGTTTGAGTCTTGTTCTGCAATGCAATGCAGAACAAGGCTGAGCTAGTTATTGGAAAACGTATTCAAGGTTTGCATTTAAGCTTTGTTATGCAGGACCAACACAGCCTTTATTCTGGGGCCAGTTTGGCTACATGTCTAAGTCTATTTGGGATGCTATAACAAAGTCTCATAGACTGGGTGGCTAGTAAACAACAGAAATAGATTTCTCACAGTTTTGGCAGCTCAAAGTCCAAGGTCAAGGTTCCAGCATTGTCAGGTTCTGGTGAGGGCAGCCTTCTGGGTTGCAGACTGCCAACTTATCATTGTGTCCTTGCATGGTACAAAAAGGGCAAGTGAGCTCTCTGGGGTCTTTTATAAGAGCACGAATCCCATTCATGAGAGCTCCACCCTCATGACTTAATTACCTCCCAAAAGCCCACCTCCTAATACCTAATACTATGGGCGTAGATTTCAACATAAACATTTAGGGGTACAGGAGACAAACATTCAGCCTGTAACACTGCACTACCGAGTACTCAGTACCCTTCTGAGCTCTCAGCCCAGTACCCTCATATTCCAAACTTTCTCTACTCTGGTTGTGGGATCTGTAAGCTGTTCTCATCCATGTGCGTGGGTTGGGAACAATGCCTCTTGCTCTTTTCCAGTGATTTTTTTCTTAGCCTCGGGTATTTTCACACACATGCACTGACCAGTACTCAGCTAAAGACTTGGGGAACCTTCTACACATCTCTAGCACTCTCTCTGAGCAGCCCTCTTCTCTCTGGTTCTCTGCCCTGCACATTCTAGCCACCTTGACCCCCCTGAATTCTCCACTCTCCTGGTCTCAGAGTGACCACTGGCTGCCTGCACAATAGCCTGGAAACCCTGTTCAAGCAGTAAGTGCAGGCAGGTGTAGACTTCACTTATCTGTTTCTCTCCTCTCAGGTATCACTCCCTGCATTGCCTGCTGTTCAGTGTCTGAAAACCAACGTGTCATGTACATTTTGCCTAGTTTTTAATGCTTAAAGCAGGATAATTCATCTGGTCCCTGATGGGTTGCTTCCCTAGTCCACCTGGGCAACAAGTAGAATTGATATATGTATTTTTTAGGTAGAAAACAAATCCCAAATTCAAACTGATATTTCCAACCCACGTCATCCCAGAATCAGTTAACCTTTTTGATTGTGTACTTGTCTTTGATGCTGAAAGATCTTCATTCCAAAGACATAACCAATAGTTGCTCGTTGTTTCTTCTCATTTTATTCTTAACCAGAAGAGTTAGGTAAAACACCAGCTCACTTTACTGATGAGGGAACAGAAGCCTGGAAAGATTGAATCACTTGCCCTAGAGTCCAGGATGGCAGTTTTTTGGCCACATTATGGAAAATATCTTCAATGGCACAGCTGTAATTTTGTTCGCCTTGGTCTATCACTTTTCTTTCATTTTTAAAATTCTAGATATTTTTTAGTGCTCCACTTTTTAAAAAATTTTGTTTTATTTTTAATTTTTATAAGTACATAGTAGGTGTATATATTTATGGGGTACACGAGATGTTTTGATGCAGACATGCAATGTGAAATAATCACATCAGGTCTGTCACTTTGAACTTCACACACACATGTATGTACACATGTCCTATCCTTCTGTTTCCTCACTGCAATTTCAGTAGGGTGTGATTCTGCAGTGTATAAATACCCCGGAAGTTGAGATTCAGTTCTAAAATCCTCCTGAGTAGGATCCAGAGGTTAAAGGAGTCAGGCCAGAGCTTGTCCGCAGACTGGCCCAGGGCCGGAAGCTGCTATTGTACTTGCATTTTTTAGGTTGATATTGTCAAAGTAATGACTTGTGTAGCCTGGTTGGGGATCATTACTTTTCTCAGTGAAATGTGTTTGTCTCATTCATGTACATATAGAGAAGATAATCGGTGACATCCTCAACTATCATTTAAAAGTGCTTTTTCTAGATTCCACAGTAACCTCTGGCATTTATCTTCAGATTCTCTATTCCTCAGTGATGATTTCTGTCTATAACAGAGTCTTAGCTCAACAGAGTCTTAGATGTGACCGTCTTAATCTTAGATCTGTTCACCTTTTGTTTCATAAGGATGTGTACCAAGAAGAACCTGATAAGGAGACTTTATTTGCTTTGGAAAAGATGTTCTGGGCTGGGTAGTGAGCTATTTTCCTTCATTATTAAAGACTGCAATAGTTGCTATCAGATTTTTTTCTGTTTTACTTTTTCCTTTTTTGTTTAATAAGGAAGATATTCATTGAGAAAAATGGAGGCTAATAGAACTATAGGCGTGAATAACATTAGCATGTGTACCTTTGATATTATATACAGCCTGAGGGTCCTGTGGTGAGTACATGGCTGAGGCCATCTTTAGTATTCTGGATAATACCCTGGTTTCTCAATGAATTGTTGCAGAAATGCTTGGAAGGGGCAGCAAGAAATGGTGAATGTATTAAAATACTCCCCGCACCTGGTGCTGTTTCTTAAAGGAGCTCTGTATTTAGCGGCCTGCAATAAAATGGCTTTGCCCTAATCAAAGACATCTGCATTTCATTGTCCATCAGCCATTGCCTTGGAAGGACCATTGAGGCTGATTTGTTCTTGACCTCTCCAGTCCTTCCTGATTCACTGTTTTCATTGACCGACTCCCACTGGTTTATTGATGAGGGGGTAGTGTCCATCTTTGAGGATGTAAGTGTCACCATGCCCTGAATGGGAAGCTGGACACGGCGAGAAAGGGGAAGGAGTGGAGGGGAGGAGACTGCTCTTTACTCACTGTCTGCCAGGTGTTAGTCATCATTCTGGCCCTGCACAAATTCTCCTTTTTGGGCCTCACAAAACCATAGGAAGAATGTACTGTTGCCTCCCTTTTTCAGAGGAGGAAGCTGTGGGAAAAAACTCCTATGATTATACACCATAGACTCTTTGTTCTGTAATTTTGTTTTTGTTTGTTTGTTTGTTTGAGACAGGATCTTGCTCTGTCGCCTACGTAGTGCAGTGGTACAATCTCAGCTCACTGTAGCCTCGACTGCTACAATCTCAGCTCACTGAAGCCTCAACCTCCTGGGCTCAAGCGATCCTCCCACCTCACCCTCTCGGGTCGCTAGGACCATAGGCACACACCATTATGCCTGGCTAATTTTTATTATTTTTTGAGACAGGGTCTCCCTATGTTGCCCAGGCTGGTCTCAAACTCCTGAGGTCAAGCAATCCTCCCACTCAGCCTCCCGAAATGCTAGGATTACAGGCGTGAGCCACTATGCTGGGCCTTTGTTCTGTAATTTCGAATTGCCTTGTTTCTGCTTTCCTGCTGTAAGCATTTCATGTAAATTTAATCTCATATTCATGTAAATGATGTGGCTTCTAAGTCATCACTTGCTGCCAGTGAGGCCATCAAGAAACAATATTTGAGTTTATATCTGAGAAATATCCCTCCAGTTCAAGATATTTATCTATTCCCTTCACAAATATATATAATCTTTAAGATAGAGATTTTTTTCTTTTCTTTTCTTTCTTTCTTTCTTTTTTTTTTTTTTTAAACAGAGTCTCACTGTCGTGCAGGCTGGAGTGCAGTGGCACGATCTCAGCTCACTGCAACCTCCACCTCCTGGATTCAAGCGATTCTCATGCCTCAGCCTCCCGAGTAGCTAGGATAACAGGTGCGTGCTGCCATGCCTGTCTAATTTTTATATTTTTAGTAGAGACTGGGTTTTACCATGTTGGCCAGGCTGATCTTGAACTCCTGGCCTCAAGTGAGCCACCTGCCTCGGCCTCCCAAAATGCTGGAATGACAGACATGAGCCACTGCACCTGGCCAAGATAGAGATTTCTAAATAGTAATCAATGCATTGATTATGAAATCCTCTCTTCTCCTAAATTATCTAGAAAATGAAGTTAAGAATCCTGTAAGAGCCTGCTCTTATGGAGTACTGTTGGTGAGAAATAGAACTGATGTCCTAACCTGATAGCCTCCGTCCTGGATAGATCTGAGCGGAGAGGTGGCGTGATGGTCATCTCATTGTAGAAAGACTGATTTGGAACCTACTTGTAATTATCATCCTAAAACCACAGATTTGACTTCTTGGTGTTATACCTATTATTGAATATGATTTTCTAGTCCTTATAGTACAGTGTAATTAAAGAGCATAAGAAAATGAAATCTGTTTGGCCTTCTTGGATATCATTGCAGGAAAGCCAAGATGAGGATCAAAGATGAGTTGTGCCTCTTTAGTTTTTATAGAATGCATATCTGAAACTAGGCAGATCAAGATCATAATGGAAAAGAAGAATTGTAACCATCTTTTTTTAATTTTTTTTGAAACAGAGTCTCACTCTGTTGCCCAGGCTGGAGTGCAGTGGTGTGATGCTGGCTCACTGCAGCCTCCGCCTCCCAGGTTCAAGCGATTCTCCTGCCTCAGCCTTCTGAGTAGCTGGGATTACAGGCATGAGCCACCACACCCAGCTAGTTTTTTTGTGTGGTTTTTTTTTGTATTTTTAGTAGAGATGGGGTTTTACCATGTTGGCCAAGCTGGTCTCGAACTCCTGACCTCAACTTACCCACCTGCCTCCGCCTCCCAAAGTTCTGGGATTACAGGCATAAGCCACTGCGCCTGGCCATAGTCATCTTTGGAATATTATGAATGATATATGTCTCCAATGGGTATCTCATTCTGTGTTTGCTGGATCTTTCTTTTGTAGATTCTATCAGGTGACTAATAAAAAATATAATGTAGCTATTCTTCAGGGGATTGTAGTTTGAGGATTCATGTAATAATCTCATTTATTAGAAATATTCATTACTTGGCCGGGCTGGATGTCCCATGCCTGTAATCTGAGCACTTTGGGAGGCCAAGGTGGGTGGATCACATGAGCCCAGGAGTTCGAGACCAGCCTGTCCAACATGGTGAAACTTTGTCTCTACAAAAAAAGTTTAAAAATTAGCCAGGTGTGGTGGCACATTCCTGTCGTCCTAGGTACTTGGGGGGATGAGGCGGGAGGATCACCAGAGCCTAGGGAGGTCAAGGCTACAGTGACCCACGATTGTGCCACTGTACTCTGGCCTGGTTGATAGAGTGAGTCCCTGTCTCAAAAAAATAAAAAATAAACATAAAAAAAGAAATATTTATTACTTTCTAGCCTACAGACTTTTCATTGTCAAAACTGATCACTCAGTTTGCAGCCAGTAAGTCTGTTCTGTTGGTTTCGTATTGCATAATCCCAGGACTTCAGTTTTCTTCTCATGTAAGCCTGGTTTAAAAGAAACAGCCAAATCAAAGATTCAGTAAAATGCAAACTATTTTGTCTTGTCTACTTGGCTCTGCAAAATTATACTTTCCTGTTATAAACAGTAAGCTGCTTAGGGAAGAATTCCAGCAATTTGTCTTTCCCAGTGCTGTTCATGGCAGCCAGCGAGGCAACGTATGTACAGCAACTCCCGGTTCTTGTTTAATTTCCTCAGTCAAAACAAGAGATTGTGGTGGTGCCTGCCGGTTCAAAAATGGCACATGTTTCTTTTGCCTCTTCTCATTACCCCGTGAATCAGAAGGCGTTAGAACCAGAGGGCTCTTTAAAGGCAATCCTGTTTTACAGATAAGAAACTGAGGCCTAGGCTTAGTAGCTCATTCAAAGTCATGCATTGTGTAAGTGGTAAAGTTGAGTCTTGAATCCGTTTTGCTTACCCTGAGGTTTTTCTTGGTTTCCCATTTCTCTAGCTTTCTCTATAACAGTTATTCATGTTCTAGAAAGAAACTATGGGCCCACTAAGTGCATTAGTTGTACTCTCATTCTTGAAATAGCATCAGACTAGCGGACAATGTGATCACCAGTCACTGATGTGTGTGATGAGAAAGCTTGGTTTGGGAAGTAGGATGGTCATTTAAAGAGAGAAATCTAGGCTCTTCTCTTTGTTTCTGGGCTATTCCAGGGCATATCTTCACCACTATGGACTGGCTTGGTCAAATGTGATGAACAGACCAGCTTTATAACAGCTTTGCTGCTTGCAAGCTGGGTTTAACCCTTCTGAGTCTCAGCTTCCCCATTAAATAATGTGACACCTGGCATCCACTCTATACAATTACTAAGATATATATGAAAGTAAACTATGAAATACACTGGAAATGTGAGGTATATTATGATATGGAGGGCATACTACCAAACCCAAGAGTTAGAATGAATAGATGATGGCGGTGATTGGAAATCTTGTTTGTGCTTTTGCCCAGAGACATGAAACAGATTGTACAAACATCCTCTAAGCGGTGACTTTTCATTCCAGTGAAAGGCATTGTTGAAGGGATGTGCTTCTAACATGAATCTCTTTGAAAGCTTAGGTTGGAGAGGCAGATTCTGTCTTGTGATAAACCAAATGGATGGAGAAGTGATTTTAGTAACCCTTTCTTGAGTGATGGGAAACCACAGCCTCTGCTCTGGAGGAAAGCAGAAGTGTGTTTGAGTTTGGGGAAGAAGTGGTGAATAACTGAATTTTTTGATGGATTTTATAGAAGAGATAAAAATATGTGTTTTTAAAATATATTCTTTTCTGACATCGTTATTATACCTTGAGTACTTTCTTTGGGACTAAGCCTGTGCCTTGTAATGAGAAAGACACAAAAGTAATGTGTAATGAGGGCCCCAATCATAGGGATTTCCTTCTAATTGATGGCAGACAATTACACAAGATTGTCTATGGTTAAAAACCCAAACTGCGCTGGAAGGGAAAATTGTTGTGGAATGTCAGAGAAGAAAGAGATCCACGCAGGTAATTGGGAGCTAGTAGCCATTTGTTGAATTGCATTGTGGATGTGAGATTTGGATTGTTACAAATCAAGACAGGCCCTTGTTCTAGGCAGAAACAAACCATGGACTGAGCTCAGAATTTAGGGGAGAACATAGGAGTCTTCACTGGAGAGTAGGTTGGAATTTCACAGATAGTGGAGACAAAGACAGGTAATTACGGGCTGGGACAATTTTGGAGGTATTTTGGGTCAGGCTTAGAGATCTAGGTTTTAAGCAAACCAGTCTTTGGTGTGTGCGTGTATATGTGTGTGTGTGTGTGTGTGTGTGTGTGTGTGTGTGTGTTTCCAGCAGTCCTTGGTAGGTGTTTGTGTTTGGAGCTTCCAGTGCAAGGTGCTGCCTTTGAGAGCTTCTGCTTACTTTTCCAATGACCGGAACCAGGAAGAGGTGAAGCTTGGTCATTACACAATGCATTGTGACTCAGTGACCTCACTACTTCCTGTTTTCATTTGAGAAGGGGGCCAATGGAAGGGACCATTTCAGTACAAGGCCATGAATAGGGAGTAGGAGATGTCAAGGATATGAGGTCTGCCAAACTAGCAGGCAGAGCATTCACGTAAACCAGCAGACGAATGAAGGAGTTGAACTCCACTGGAATAGCAGCGGTGGCCCAGTGACCCATGAGAAAGTCTAGGAATTGGGAATTACTCCTACTTCTGAATCGCGTGCGATTTCTCCTAACCTATGTCACCAGCCAATCCTGGTTGTGAATTCATAGCCTAGTCCATAAGCTCAATAGTAAAATAAATTCCAACATACTTTGTCCAGGCTTCTGTGCCAGGAGTGCAGGAGAGCACTACCTGGATGACTTCCTTTATCAAGGAGAGGCCACTGGAAAACAGGTGGCTGGACGTGTGCTCCTTCCTGCTCACTGAGAGGTTGACTGTGATGTAAGCCAAGCTGCAGGTGCAGGGTGCACTGCAGGCCCAGGGAAGAGCTGGGAAGAGCCGGGAAGACCCACCACTGGCAATGTCAAGGACGCCTTTCTTCCCTGTGGGATATACTGATGGACTGAGTGACTATCCATTCATCAGTGTGGATGGCCACTCATCAGGCCTGCAGAGATGGGAGCCTTATGGGTTCCTTGGATTGTCAAGTCCATGGCTAGAGCTGAATCTCTAAGGGAGTTCTTTTTTCCTGGAAAGATGTAGTTCCCTCATCAGTAGAGTGAGGGTAAGAAGTAAATCTACTTAAAAAAAAAAAAAGCCAGCTTCCGTCAAGTGTAATTTATATACCATAAAATCCACCCGTTTTAAGCATATAATTCACTGATTTTTAGTAAATTTACAGAGTTGTGTAAATATCACCGCAACCCAGTTTTAGGATGTTTTCATCTCCCCAAGAAGCTCCTTAGGGCCTTTTGTGGTCAATCACCATTCCCTCCTCACAGCCCCAGGCAACCAATAATCTCCTATATTGCCTTTGATAGATTTGCTAAATTCTGGACATTTTGAATAAATGGTGTCATAAACTATGTGGTCTTTTGCATCTGGCTTCTTTCCTTTAGTGTAATGTTTTGAGGTTCGTTCATGTTGCAGTATGTGTCTGTATTCCATTTCTTTTCATTGCTGCATAGTATTCCATTGCATGGATATACCATACTTTGTGTATCCTTTCATCAGTTAATAAATTATTTCCATTTTGGGGGCTATTGTGAATAATGCTACTGTAGTGGATTTCAGTGGCTGCTGTGACAAATTATACACTTGATGTCTCAAGACAGTGGGGGTTTATTCTCTCACAGTTCTGGAGATGGGAGTTAGGAAGTCAAGATGCAAACAGGGCTGTGCTCCCTCCGGAGGCCCTCGGGGAGGTTCTGTTCCTTGCTTCTTCCAGCTTCTGGTGGATACTGGTCTTCTCTGACTTGCAGTCACATCAGTTCAATCTCAGCCTCCATCTGCATGTCGCCTTCTCTCCAGTGTGTCTCTCAGCTCTCTCTCTTTCTCTCTTGTAAAGATATATGTGATTGCATTTAAGGCCACCCTGATAATTCAGGGAAGAGAACTCCTCTCAAAATCCTTATCATTGGTCATTAGAAAAATGCAAATAAAAACTGCAATGAGATACCATCTCACGCCAGTTAGAATGGCGATCATTAAAAGTCAGGAGGCTGGGTGCGGTGGCTCACGCCTGTAATCCCAGCACTTTGGGAGGCTGAGGCGGGTGGATCATGAGGTTAGGAGATCGAGACCATCCTGGCTAACATGGTGAAACCCCATCTCTACTAAAAACACAAAAAAAATTAGCCGGGCTTGGTGGCGGGCACCTGTAGTCCCAGCTACTGGGGAGGCTGAGGCAGGAGAATGGTGTGAACTCAGGAGGTGGAGGTTGCAGTGAGCCAAGATCACTCCACTGCACTCCAGCCTGGGCAACAGAGCAAGACTCCGTCTCAAAAAAAAAAAAAAAAAAAAAGTCAGGAAACAACAGATGCCGGAGAGGACGTGGAGAAAGAGGAACATTTTTACACTGTTTTTGGGACTATAAACTAGTTCAATCATTGTGGAAAACAGTGTAGTGATTCCTCAAGGATCTAGAACCACAAATACCATTTGATCGAGTAATCCCATTACTGGGTATATACCCAAAGGATTATAAATCATGCTACTATAAAGACACATGCACATGTATGTTTATTGTGGCACTATTCACAATAGCAGAGACTTGGAACCAACCCAACTACCCATCAATGATAGACTGGATAAAGAAAATGTGGCATATATACACCACGGAATACTATGCAACCATAAAAAAGGATGAGTTCATGTCCTTTGCAGGGACATGGGTGAAGCTGGAAACCATCATTCTCAGCAAAGTAACACAGGAACAGAAAACCAAACACCACACGTTCTCACTCATAAGTGGGAGTTGAACAATGAGAACACAAGGACACAGGGAGGGGAACATCACACACTGGGGCCTTTTGGGGGGTGGAGGTCTAGGGGAGGGATAGCATTAGAAGAAATACCTAATGTAGATGACGGGTTGATGGGCTCAGCAAACCACCATGGCACGTGTATACCTATGCAACAAACCTGCATGTTCTGCACATATATCCCAGAGGTTAAAGAATAATTAAAAAAAAAAACCTTAACTTAATCAACTCTTTTGCCTTACAGGGTAAGATACACAGGTTCCAGGGATTTGATGTGGATTTCTTTTGGCGGTGGGGGGGCACCTTTACAGCCCATCACCGCAGCTCTGAACATTCACATAAGGTTCTTATGTAGACACATGGCTTCATTTCTCTTTGTAGGTACCTAGGAATGGATTGCTAGGTCCTATGGTAAATTTATGTTTAACTTTTTGAGAAGTTCCCCAACTGTTTTCAGAAGGGGCTGTATCATGTTACATTCCTACCAGCAATGCGGGAGAGTTCTAGTTTCTCCACATTCTTGCCATTTGTCTGCCTTTTCTTTTTTCGTTATCATAGCCATTCTAGTGGGTGTGGAGTGGTATCTCACTGTGGTTTTAATTTGTATTTTCCCATGACTAATAGTGTCGAACATCTCTTCGTGTGCCTGTTAGCTATTCATACATAATTTTTGGCAAAATATCTATTCAAAGCTCTGGCTTGTCTTAAAATTGGGTTGTCTTCTTTTTTTGAGTTATGAGTTAGTCTATCATTTTTCACAACCCGGCCCAGCCATTGCCAGCCCTAAAGACTGTGGTGGCTGAGGTCACCTTGATTAGGAAGTGCTGTGGTAACCCAGTTGCCCAGGGTGCCCTGGGCTGGGGCCAGGCACCATCGTTGCACCGTGCCCTGTGTCAGTTTGTCACTGGAGGGTGGATGGGCCTCACAGGTGGCCTTTTGCCATCAGATACTGTGCCATGGAAGCCAGGACATGGCTCGCCTGTGTCCTAGAGATCATCAGTTCCGTGTTCTTGCAGGCTGGCTGTTGTCTGATGAACAAGGGCACTGACTAACAAAATCCCACAATATATTTTCATTGTAACCGGATTGTTTCTTTCCTAACACTTATCACAACTTTAACTAGTTATTTCTGTGATTATATATTTGATATCTTTCTTCCTTCCACTCAACTGTTAAGTTCCCTGGGGACAGGGGCCATGTCCATGTGATTTGCCCCTCTATCACTAGTCTCTAACACAGTTCGTGATGTGTAGCAGGCAACTGATCCATATTTGTTGGATGGGTGAAATGAGGATCCATTTCTCTGCTTTACAGTGGGCAATTCACATGAAATTATTAAATAGAGAGTTGTTTGTTGACCGAATTGTTCACTGTGACATGCATTCTTTTTTTTTTTTTTTGAGACGGAGTCTCATTTTATCACCCAGGCTGGCGTGCAGTGGCGTGATCTCGGCTCACTGCAATCTCTGCTGCCCGGGTTCAAGCAGTTCTCCTGCCTCAGCCTCCCAAGTAGCTGAGATTACATGCGCCTGCCACTACGCCCAGCTGATTTTTGTATTTTTAGTAGAGATGGGGTTTCACCATCTTGGCCAGGCTGGTCTTGAACTCCTGACCTCATGATCCACCCACCTCGCCCTCCCAAAGTGCTGAGATTATAGGCGTGAGCCACCATGCCCAGCCAAGTGACATGCATTCTAATTTCCCTTTTTTATTTCTCATTTCCAGCGATCTATAACTACAATGCTTCTCAAGATGTGGAGCTCTCCTTGCAGATCGGTGACACAGTTCACATCCTGGAGATGTACGAGGGTAAGTCTGGCTGGCCTTCTGCCAGATGAGGGCAAGGGAAAAACAGTGTAAGTTACTTATTAAAAAGGCACTTAGAGTAAACATCAACATGCTTGACTTCCTGAAACAGTGCTAGTAAAAATTCAGGAAGTATTTGGGTGACACAATTTTGAACAGAGTGTGATTTCAAAACAGCCAGTTGAGTACATGAGCACAAACTTGCACAGACACCAGGGTGAAAGCTCATGCATATGTGAAGGGTGCTGGTGTGGCCAGGCCACTTGGGCACAGAAGGATCAGTGACAGAGCTGGCTCGCGAGGAGACACTTGGGATGTTGGGCTGGCAGTAGTAGCTCAAAGGAAGCACTGCTGATTAAGGGTCTCTTTCTGTTCAGCACTAAATGTTCCCAGGTTGGGGGAGAAATGAGGGAGAGTCTTTCTGGTGTTGCTGAGATTCTTTTGGAAAATTAGGTCATGACTGCAGCAGGTCCAGAAAGCCTGATTGTATATCTCCTTCAACTAGGTCAGGCGAGGGCCGTGGTTCCATTAACCTGTTAGTGGGCTGTGGGGCAGTACTTAGGACTGCCTATTTGTCTGCCAAGCATTGGTCATGTCTGTACCCACTCCACCGCAGGCTTCCAACTTCAGCTCAGGTTCTCTAAATCCTAGAAGTCTTCCTCCATATATCCACATTTTTAATCCAAACCTCCGGAGCACAACAAAAGCATAGCCAGGCCACTGAAGTTGAGGACCAAACCAAGAACTATCTTTAGGGTCCAGTTATTCTCTCAGAAGGTTAGGGTACCAATGAGGTGGAAATTAGGCAGATTTGACAGGGACCGTGCATTTTCCGGGTCTAGCCCCCATGTAAACCCTTGTGATGGTGAAACGGCAGAGATGGTCCGCGAGGACCCCGTGCAGGTTCCTAGGGTGGGATGGGATGACACAGGATGAGAAAGAAGAGATGGGAAGGCAGGAGGAAAGGAAGCAGGATTTGGCCACAGAACAGCTAAATTATCTGCATGGTTGCATGGAAGACTCTGCTATTACTGCAGCCTCCCTTTAGTTTTTGGCAGAGGGCTGGGGTTTCACATTATCCTTTTCCCTTCCACACAACTCGATGTAATCATGTAGCTCCCAGGGGCAGAGAGAAGACAGAGAGGGCTGTGTGAACTCTTCCCTTTTTCTTTCTACTGCTTATTCTCACCATCTCAGGCCCAGCCAAAGCATCAATTCAAAGTCTCTAAGACACTAGGGCAGTCGCCTTATTTTTTCCAGAATCCTTTGCTTATGGAAACCACAGCTCTTCCAATCTTTTTATTTATTTATTTATTTTTTGAGACGGAGTCTCACTCTGTCGCCCAGGCTGGAGTGCAGTGGCGCGATCTCAGCTCACTGCAAGCTCCGCCTTCCGGGTTCACGCCATTCTCCTGCCTCAGCCTCCCGAGTAGCTGGGACTACAGGTGCCCACCACCACACCCAGCTAATTTTTTGTATTTTTAGTAGAGACGGAGTTTCACCATGTTAGCCAGGATGGTCTCAATCTCCTGACCTCGTGATCCGCCTGCCTTGGCTTCCCAAAGTGCTGGGATTACAGGTGTGAGTCACTGCGCCCGGCCTACAGCTCTTCCAGTCTTATCAGCTCATACCTCTTTTGTCAGGAGGCCAGGTTAATTCACTTTGTCTAGCCTCAATGGATGCATATTTTCCTATTGTGCAGGTAAAAAGCATGTGTTCAATTTTTCTAACTCTTCCATGTGGGCTTGGAAAGAATGTATATTTAAGGATCATTGGGTGCAAAGTTCTTTTTTTATTTTTTTGAGATGGAGTCTCATTCTGTCGTCCAGGCTGGAGTGCAGTGGCACGATCTGAGCTCACTGCAACCTCCACGTCCTGGGTTCAAGCGATTCTCATGCCTCAGCCTCCTGAGTAGCTGAGATTACAGGCGTATGTCATCACACCTCGCTAATTTTTGTATTGTTAGTAGAGACGGGGTTTCATCATGTTGGCCAGCCTGGTCTTGAACTCCTGAGCTCAGGTGATAGCCCCATCTTGGCCTCCCCAAGTACTGGAATTACAGGTGTGAGCCACCATGCCTGGTGGCAAAGTTCTATATATGGTAATTAGGTTCTAATTTCTGAGTCATTTTTCAGGTTTGCTATATGCTAACTTTTTTTTCCTGCTTTCTCTGTTACTGATAGAACTGTGTTAACTCTTCCACCATGATTGTAGTTTGTGTCTCTTTACGGTGATGTCAGCTGTTTGCTTTATGTTTTCTGAGACTTGTTTTTAGGTGCCTGCTAATTTAGAATTGTTGTGTTAAACAGTTCTAACTTTTAATTCCTATTTATTAAACCTTTATCATTGTCTTACTCTGTAGTAACATGCTATGTCTTACTCTGTGTTGTGTAAAATTGCAGCCAACTCACTGGCAAGTCCCAGGGCTTCAATTTTTGTCCTCCTGGCTCCACAAGGCCATCAGAAATGCTGCTCAGCTTCTCAGCCACTCAGGAATCCTTTCTTTTTTTGTTGTTGTTGTTGTTTTTTGTATTTTTTGGAGATGGAGTCTTGCTCTGTCGCCCAGGTGGAGTGCAGTGGCTCAATCTTGGCTCACTGTGATCTCCGTCTCCCGAGTTCAAGCGAGTCTCCTACCTCAGCCTCCTGAGTAGTTGGGATTACAGACACCCGCTGCCATGCCTGGCTAATTTTTGTATTTTTAGTAGAGACGGGGTTTCCCCATGTTGGCCAGGCTGGTCTCCTGGCCAACTCCTGACCTCAGGTGATCCGCCCACCTTGGCCTCCCAGTGTTGGGATTACAGGTGTAAGCCACCGCACCTGGTCAGGAATTCTTTCTTAAATCAGCAGATGGATGCCCCAAGCAGAAAGCAGCCCCAGATGCTGAGCTGGTCTTTTTAGGTTTTGGTCTCTTTCAGATTTTGACCTGGTAATTCTTCACTGCCATGTTAGTTCGTGTGTGTGTGTGTGTGTGTGTGTGTGTGTGTGGCGGGGGCGGGGTGGGGCAGTGTAT
This sequence comes from Pan troglodytes, assembly GCF_028858775.2. Taxonomy (NCBI): domain Eukaryota; kingdom Metazoa; phylum Chordata; class Mammalia; order Primates; family Hominidae; genus Pan; species Pan troglodytes. The sequence continues at coordinate 33,605,399 of NC_072405.2, forward strand.
ATGTTTGTGTGTGTTGTTTTGTCAAGCTTTTCTAATTGTCCTACAGAGTGTGGGAGGGAAGAATGGAGACTTGGTCTGAAATAAAGTAGGTAATGTCTTTTGTTTTTTGTTTTTTTTTCTTTGAGACAGGGCCTTGCTCTGTCACCCTAGCTGGAGTAGTGTGATCATAACTCACTGCAGCCTTGAGCTCCTGGTCTCAAGCTATCCTCTTGCCTCAGCCTCCCAAGTAGCTGAGATTATAGGCATGTGCCACCACACCCAGCTAATTTATTTATTTATTTTAATGGAGACAAGGTCTCACCAAGTTGCTCAGGCTGATCCCAAACTCCTGGCCTCAAATGATCCTCCTGCCTCAGCCTTCCAAAGTGTTGGGATTGTAGGCATAAGCCATAGCACCTGGCCCGGGTGATACCTTTAAAATATTTCTTCAAATTTTTTTTCATTTTTATGTGACCTCAGCGTATTTTTAAGAAATAGTTAATTGAAACACTTTGTCCTGTTAGGGTTCATATCAATAGTAATTTTAAGGATGAGTGTGGTGGCTCACTCCTGTAATCCTAGCACTTTGGTAGGCTGAGATGGGAGGATCCCTTGAGGCCTAGAGTTCAAGACCAGCCTGGGCAACATAGTGAGACCTTGTCTCTACAAAAAATTTAAAACTTAGCCAAGCATGGTGACACGCACCTGTAGTCTCAGCTACTTGGGAGGCTAAGGTGGGAGGATTGCTTGAGCCTGGGAGGCAGAGGCTGCAGTGAGCTGACCACACCCACTACACTCCAGCCTGGGCAACAGAGTGAGACCCTGTCTCAAAAAGAAAAAAAACAAGTACTTTTAAGTGTGCTCACTATAATTTACCAAGAGTTCTCCAGTTGGCCTATAAACATTCCTCAAGACAGCATCCCTATGGACCAAGCTAAGGGGGTCACTGAGCTTAGTTGAATATAAATATAAACACAGATACATTCATTTCAAATACCATGCACTTGAGTCCAAACAGTCCAAAACCCACAGTGCTTCTAGTATATTACAGCTCACACTACGATATGCTTGTAGGATGTGCTGGCCCATTTGACAGTCACACAAAAATGGTTAATTTCTTCAGTTATGGTGATCCAGATGCTGTAGTCCTGCCCGCAAGAAACCGCTCTTCTTAACTGCTACCATAACATTTTTGCTGCGTCAGCCGTAGAACTTTTTCATCTCAAAGGACGTCAGTGCCTGTTCTTTAAAAGTAAGCACGTGTCAAGGTGTGAAGGGGAGGGAGGTTGAGAACACTTGAGCCTGCACCGTGAGCTTACTGAGTTCATTAACCACCAAGGGGCAGGTCAGCTTGACAGAGAGATTACTATATTGGATTATATTTTTCAATAGTGTTCATTTTCTGGGATTAATTTTTAAAATCGTGCCTACCTTGCCAGATGTCCCATGATAGGTCCTTGTATCTGCTAAGCACTTAGAGTTCTTGGCTTGATTCTCAAATTCCTTTATAATTTAAGGCAGCTCGAGGCAAGGGCAGGAGTGCTTTGCAAACATGAAACGCGATGGGAATGCTGAGTAATCACTTGTCTTCTACCCCTCCTCTCCTAGTCCCTCTTAACTTTAGAAAAATAAACACAATGAAAACGCCAACAGTCCTGCCGGGTGGAACTGAAGGGTGACACCGGCACTGTATTGTGGCCCTGGGATTCGTGTCTTCCAGCTTCCTGTCGGAGCTGACTTTGGGGCGCTCCCTCTGCACTCTGCCCCACCCTGCCCTCGAGATGTCTGCATACCAGATCTGTGTGTGTTTTTCCAGCGTGGACATGAATCCACCCAGACATGAAACATTTTTTCTGCCCACCGCCCGGGACAGAATACTATTTTTGATTCTCCTTTTTCTGTTTCCTGCCGTGTGGTTGGCTGAAAAATTTCAGAAAGTATTGGCTCCTTGAAGGCAAAGCCTGCTCCTCCTTCATCTGCAGAGCCTGTGCCTCCCTAGCTCCTGGTATACGGCAGGTGCTCAGCAACAATCTATTGAATGATGAAGGTAAAATAGGAGACCAAGGCAAGCTGGTGTAGAGAGTAAGGGGGTCAGGGGTCACCTCCACAAAACCCTGGGTATTACAAGGCAGAGGTGCTGTTCCTTCTCTATGAGGGAAATACAGGGGGTGCTAATGTTTTCTGGTCCTCTGCAATTATAGGAGGATTTAGTCATTGCTGAAGTTTTTGTTTTTATTTTATTTATCTTTTTTTTAGAGACAGGGTCTTGCTGTCCCCCAGGCTGGAATGCAGTGACATAATAACAGCTCACTGTAACCTTGGCCTTTTGGACTCAAGGGATGCTCCTGCTTCAGCCTCTTGAGTAGTTGAGACTACTCGTACATGCCACCATGCCTAGTTAATGTTTTTAATTTTTTAGGAGAGGTGAAGCCTTGCTATGTTGCCCTAGCTGGTCTGGAACTCCCGGCCCTTAGCGATCCTTCCACCTCAGCCTCCCAGAGTATAGGGATTACAGGCGTGAGCCATCGTGCCTGGCCTTGTGGGTTTTTTTGTTTGTTTTTAATAACAGCTTTCTTGAGATATAATTCAAATACCAATCAATTTACTTATTTAAAGTATACAATTCAATGGATATTTACTAAGTTCACTATGCAGAGGGTTGGGCAAATATCATCACTATCTACTTTCAGAACACTTTCATCATCCCATAAAGAAGCTCTGTACCCATAGGTAGTCATGCCTCCCCTGGCTCTAGGCAGCTTCAAATTCATTTCATATAAGTGGAATCACATAATATGTGGTCTTTTGTGACTGGCTGCCTTCATTTGGCATCAGGACTTCATCTCTCTCACCCTCTCTCTTGCTCTGTTGCTCAGGCTGGAGTGCAGTGGCATGATCACGGCTCACTGCAGCCTTGACCTCCTGGGCTCAAGGAATCCTCCTACTCCAGCCTCCCAGGTAGCTGGGACTATAGGTGCTCACCGCTACACCCAGCTAAATTTTTATTCTTTGTAGAGACAGGGTCTCGCTATGTTACTGAGGTTGGTCTTGAAATCCTGGGCTCAGGCAGTTCTCCTGCCTTGGCCTCCCAAGGGCCAAGTGTCCCAGTGTGTTGGGATTATAGGCATGAGCCACTGCACCTGGCCCAACTTCATCTCTTTTCATTGCTGAGTAATATGTATTATGTAGGTACATTATATTTTATTCATTCATCAGTTGGACATTTGGGTCGTTTAGATATTTCAGCTACTGTGAATAATACTGCTGCAAACATCTGCGTGCAAGTTTTTATGTGGACATATGTTTTCATCTCTCTTGGGTAGGTACCTAGGAGTGGAATTGCTGGGTCATAGGGTAACTCAATGTTTAATATTTTGAGGAACTGCCAGACTGATTGAGCTTTGGCTCCAAAACAGGCGACCAGAGTCCAGATGAACGAGCTTCTATCCATCATCTTTTTTCACTCATTTGACTCTCTGGCCTTGCCCCTGAACTTCATTTGTTGCTAAATGAAGGAAAGAAGCAGAACTGACTGAGAAGCTATCTACTGCTCATCCGTTACAGGTCTCCAGGAATTATTTGTCTTTAGAGACTTTATCAGGAAACAGAATTCCTTAAGGACTGAAGTGAGCATTCTTGCCTTTCTTCATCTTTGGCACTGGCTTGCCCACAGTCATTTTTGTGTCTTTGCTTCTTTTACTGTGGAATGTATTTGGCAGCGAGGTAGCTGTTTATTACTGTGAACGTTCCTTTCCACCCCAGATCCATGGCAGAAAGTGCACTGACTTCTGGAGATGACCGGCCGTAAGGTCATTTATTCATTCAACATTATTTGCTGAGCACCAAGTATGTGCCAAGTACATTTATTGAGCATGAGAGATGTTCTGGGTACTCTGTGGTCTCTTAAGTGACAAAATGCAAGTTCCTGCTCTCATAGGGTTTACATTGGAGGGATAGACAAAAACAAGTAAACAAAGTAAGTAAACAAAACAATTCAGATATGTGCTTACAAATGCTATGGGGAGAAGAGGGTGGTATTGCAGAGGCCAGAGGTGGAGGACAGCGATGGAGAGGGAGAGGGAAGACTATTGTAGGTTGGTGGTTTTGTCCTTGTCTAGATTGACTGTCCCTGGGCAAGACATTGCAGCCGTCTTTGTGACAAGGACATTTCATCTAAACTGGAGTCACTTTTTGAGTCGAGAGTGATCAAATGTAAGTGCTTTGAAAAGTGCATAGTACCTTGTATGTGTCAGGTTTCAGCATCCTGTTACCATGGAGCTCCCCTCTCCTGTGATTAACGTCACTCCAGTCACAAGTGGTTTTAGGCCTGGAGTCTGAGGTTCCTCTAGTGCTGGTTTCCTGTGTTTAATTCATATCCATCGATTAACTCTTTTTCTGCTCCATAAACCACTCACAAGCTCATGAGAAAGGGCGGCTGGTGTGCTGGTGTTAGCAGTGATTTCTGGGGTAAATACAACACAATTGACCGCTGTTGGAACCAACACAATGAAATGTCTCAAAGGTGAGCTGAACTGTACAGAGGCAGGCACAGCACATATTATTTCAGGGCAATTTGTAAAGACTCGAAGAATAGCACAAGTGCTTGGACTGGAACCAGAGGAAACAGGCAAACCTGAAAAGTTAAAAGAAACAAAAAGAAGCGTTTGTATATGTACAGGAGTTCCCCAGAATACCCATGTTATTTCTTCTGTATAGAAGAAGTCCAGTTTTGGAATGCACTTTAATCAAAAAATCTACTTCCCTCTAATATGAAAAGGAATAAAAATGTATTAAGACTTGAGTTGTATGTGTTTTGAATCTCATTTTTATAAAGCAGGCCTTTGTGAGTAGGGACAGCGGACAGTGTTATGACAGGTAAGTTACATGGCAATGAATTTTGTCTGCATGTTTGCCAAAACTTTCTAACAGAGATATAAAAAAGAAGAGAGTGGGCTGGGTGCGGTAGCTCATGCCTGCAATCCCAGTACTTTAGGAGGCTGAGGCGGGCAGATCACATGAGGCCAGGAGTTTGAGACCAGTCTGGCCAACATGGCAAAACCCTGTCTCTACTAAAGATACAAAAATTAGCCGGGCATGGTGGTGTGCACCCATAATCCCAGCTACTTAGGAGACTGAGGCACAAGAATCACTTGAACCCGGGAGGCAGAGGTTGCAGTGAGCTGAGATCACGCGTGCCATTGCACTCCAACCTGGGTGACACAGCAAGACTCTATCTCAAAAAAAAAAAAAAAAGAGTGCTTTTAAAAGATTTTTTTCAAACAGAGGCTTAATCATCATCCTTTAGAGATGTGGTAATAGGAACCCTGCATTGGATTATGATACAGTATGGTATCTAACGTTTTGAGAATGTCTGTCTGATTGTCACATTCTGCTATGCTCTATGACAATTAATTCTGTAACACTGAAATCTCTTTATTGTTCCTCCTTTCTACTTGTTTCTTTCTCTACTTGGTCATCCATGCACAGTGGTCAGAAGCCAAGAGAGAGACAAAAGATTCAAAATTGCTGTTAAAAATCAGTTCTTAATAGAATGTGTAAAAGTTTACTGGACATAAGCTTCAATAGGGGTGTCCAAGGTATTTGTAACTTCCGTTTACTTTTGTTACCCGCTAATTAAAATAATTGAAAGTTTATTGTAATTCATAATCTATATAGTCTCCACGATCTAGGTACAGAAATACTGCCTTTCTCATACATAAATGGCAGTGAGCCTAACAGCTTGGATTTTATGATGCTGCGTGCAAACATTTTGGCATTAGCCTGGAAAGCAGATAAGGCCATGTGGCATTTTGTTGAGTGTGCTTGGTCACTTCCCACATCTGTTTGACCTTTACCTTAAGTACAGCTTATGAGCTACTACTGCTGGTGACATATGTTCCTGAGATATGTTTTTCAAAAGATATGTGTGGCAGTAGGAGGGTGTTTACCAGAGAAATTAATTAAAAGGAGTGTCAGTGAAAAGTCTTATCTCGGATTTAATCTTTAAAAAAAGTGAATGCCTTCTCCTATTTTTCCTTTTCAGGTATGTTTCAATATGCTTCTAAAATTCTAAAATTCCATCTTTATTTATTTTTTTGAGACAGAGTGTTACCCTGTCTCCCAGGCTGGAGTGCAGTGGTGCAATCTTGGCTCACTACAACCTCTGCCTCCTGGGTTCAAGTGATTTTCATGCCTCAGCCTCCCGAGTAGCTGGGATTACAGGCACATGCCACCACGCCCAGCTAATTTTTAGTAGAGACGTGGTTTTGCCATGTTGGCTAGGCTGGCCTCAAACTCCTGGCCTCATGTGATCTGCCCACCTTGGCCTCCCAAAGTGCTGGGATTGCAGGTATGAACCACCAACCCTAAAATTCCATCTTTAAAAATGTACGTGATTCAGGTATAGGCATATATGGAATTTTCTACTGTAGAATTCAGAACTGTTTCCTGAGTGGTACCTTCATTCAGTTATTCTGTCATGAGTAAGTACTTGGAATTACCTATTTGGGCAGCTCCCATGCACCTAAGGAGGCAAACTCAGTCTGAAAGCAAATATGCTTTTGGGAGTACTCTGGAGGAATATTCCCAGGAGCTTTTAGCATTCCACAGATTTTGGACCGCAACAGATCTTGGTTGGATCAAGGGGTTGAAATGGGAGCAGAGTCCTTCCATCCCATGCACACACATACCTGCTCACAGCTGTCTTCACACCCCTGATTGCTGTAGCATTCACATTATTTGGTGCATAACCTTTATTTTTTTTTAAATGCGTTAGGTTATGTCCATATAACATCACGGTTGGGCTGGCTAAGCCTCGTTAAGGATTAGTGTAAGGAGAAAGCCTTAGAGGAAGGTTTAAAATTGATTGAGGGCAAATGATCATACTTCTCCTCTTGCTTATATCTGGAAAAAAAAAAGTTAAATATATGCCTCTGCTTCATACATAGTAATATAAGAGTCAGTTATTATCTTTAAAAGCATATATTGATGAAAGAATTTGAAATACTAAATAAATGGAAGCTGTCCCATGTTCATGGGTAGGGAGACTCAATGTCAAAATGTCAGTTCTTCTGAAGTTGATTTATAGATTCAAAGCAATCCCAATTAAAATCCCAGACAGTTATTTTGTGGATATCGACAGATGGATTCTAAAGTTATGTGGAGAGGCAGAGGACTCAGAACAACCAACATGAAGTTGAAGAACAAAGTTGGAGGACTGACACTACCTGATTTCACAACTTACTATAAAGCTATAGTAATCAAGACTGTGGTATTGGCAGAACACTAGACAAACAAATCTACTGAACAGAACAGAGAGCTCACAAATAGACCCACACAAATATAGTCAGCTGACCTTTGACAAAGAACAAAGGCAATACAATAGAGAAAAGATAGTCTTTTTAACAAATCGTGCTGGAACAACCTGACAACCACATGCCAAAATAATAATTTAGACACAGACCTTTCACCCTTGACAAAAAATAAGTCAAAATAAATTCAAGACCTAAATGTAAAATATAAAGGTGTAAAACTCTTAGAATATAATAACATGGAGAAATGTAAATGACTTTTGATATGGGGGTAACTTTTTAGATATAACACTGAAAACACAGTTATATGAAAGAAATAAGTGATAAACTGGACTTTATTAAAATTTAAAACTTCTGCTCTGCAAAAGATAATGTCAAGAGAATGAGAAGTTAAGCGACAGTATGGAAGAAAATTTTGTAAAAGAGAAATTTGAGGGTGGGCACAGTGGCTCACACCTGTAATCTCAGCATTTTGGGAGGCCGAGGTGGGCAGATCACGAGGTCAAGAGATAGAGACCATCCTGGCCAACATGGTGAAACCCCGTCTCTACTAAAAATGGTAAAAATTAGCCGGGCGTGGTGGTGGGCAGCTGTAATCCCAGCTACTTGGGAGGCTGAGGCAGGAGAATTGCTTGAACCTGGGAGGCAGAGGTTGCAGTGAGCCGAGATTGTGCCACTGCACTCCAGCCTGGCGACAAAACAAGACTGTGTCTCAAAAAAAAAAAAAAAAAAAAAAAAGACATTTGATAAAGGACTATTATCTAAAACGTGTAAAGAGCTTTAAAATCCAACAATAAGAAAACAACCCACTTAAAACATGGGCAAAGACCTTCACAGAAACCTCGCTAAGGAAGATATATATCCATATGGCATGTAAGTGTGTGAAAAGATATTCAGCATCATATATCATTAGAGAATTGAAAATTAAAGTAATGAGATACTACTATGCACCTATTAAAATGGCCAAACTCCAGAATACTGACAACACCAAATGCTGACAAGGATGTGGAGCAACAGGAACTCTCATTCGTTGCTGATGGGAATGCAAAAATGGTACAGCCACTTTGGGAGACAGTTTGTTAGTGTCTTAGAAAGCTAAACACACTCTCATCACACAATGCAGCAATTTCTGTCCTTGGTATTTACCCAAAGGAGTTGAAAACTTACACCCACACAAAAGCATGCACATAGATGTTTGTAGCAGCTTTATTCATAATTGCCAAAATGTGGGAGTAAACAAGATGTCCTTCAGTAGGTGAATGGATAAACAAAGTGGTACATCCAGACAATGGAGTATCATTCAGCGCTAAAAAGAAATGAGTTATCAAGCCATAAAAAGACATAGATATGCATGTTACTAAGTAAAACGAGTCAATCCATATGATTCCAACTATATGACATTCTGGATAAGGAAAAACTATGGAGATGATAAAAAGATTCGTGGTTGCCAGGGGTTAGAGGGAAGGAGGGATGAAGAGGTAGAGCACAGGGAATTTTTAGAGCAGTAAATCTACTCTGTATGATACTGTAATGGTGGAATCATGTCATTATACATTTGTCCATACCCATAGAATGCACAGCACCAACAGTGGACCCCAATGTAACCTATGGACTTTGGGTGATAATGATGTGTCAGTGTAGGTTTGATTGCAATAAATGTACCACTCTGGTGGGGTATGTTGATAGCAGGGATGTCTTGTCAGGGGACAAGAGGTATGTGATAACTTTCTGTACCTTCTGCTCAGTTTTGCTGTGGACCTAAAATTGCTCTACAAATTAAAGGCTATTAAAAATTTTTAAGCATATAAGGAGACTTCTGTGTCATAAATATTAACTCTGTGCTTGAGTACACCCATTCTGTTTCACCCATGGAGTTGAATGATTCAATAGAAATGGTCATAGTAGCAGGAAACAGACTGCCTAAAAAACTTGTGTTTTATTGATGGGTCTTAGAAACCCATGAAAACTTCACTTCTCTTCCTTGCCTCATCTCCGTGTATAATTCAAGCTACAAATAAGAATGGACAAGGCAACACAGGAAAGTTTCTAGTTACAGAAAGATTCTTAGTCTTACTATGATATTCTGTGTATCTGTTCCTAATGTTTGTCATGCAACCAAGAATATTAAATATGTGTGTGTGTGTTTAACTTTTGCAATAGGAATATAGGATTTTAAACAACTGTATCTAGCAATTTGGTTAATCTTCTAAATGGCAGGAACAATGAGTATTACGTTACTAACCCTGAATACTTGTTTAGTTTTCACCAATGCCAGTTTAAGAATCTGTTACAGGCCGGGTGCAATGGCTCAAGCCTGTAATCCCAACACTTTGGGAGGCTGAGGCGGGTGGATCACTTGAGGTTAGGAGTTCAAGACCAGCCTGGCCAACATGGCGAAAACCCGTCTCTACTAAAAATACAAAAATGAGCTGGGTGTGGTGGCGTGTGCCTGTAATCCTAGCTACTTGGGAGACTGAGGCAAGAGAATCACTTGAACCTGGGAAGGAGAGGTTGCAGTGAGCCAATATCGCACCACTGCAATGCAGCCTGGTTGACAGAGTGAATCTCCATCTCAAAAAAAAAAAAACAAGAATCTGTTATAGTTGGAATTGAAAGATACAAAGGGTGAAACTTTTTCTTAGTGTCACTTTCATTGCTGACACTAAGTGTTTAATCAGGCCTTAGATAACCAATTTCGGTAACTTTTGAGTTTGGCCCCATTTGGTCTCTGCCAAGGCCCTGGTTACTCAGTGCCATGTTTCTCGATTATTCTAGCCACAGTCTTAGGGTTTTTCTATCACTCAAATTGTTTCTTCTTAACTTTTTTTTTTTTTTTGGTCCTCTTTCTTTTAAAGTCATCTTTTCTGCCATTTTCTTGGAGTAGGGAAGTTATGCTGGAAAACAAAATTATGTCTTCATATCAGGTACTATAGTCTGGACACCCCTAGCATGGTATTCTAGCTGTTTTGTGTGTCTCAGCTTTGGTTGTTGGCAGTAATTTAAGTAGTTGAGAGAGGTTCTGTTCTTTTTGAGGAGCACAGACACATTCTTCAAAAAAATAAGTAAAAAAGAACTCCAAATAGAGCCCCCCTCAGTCAGCAGCACAGGAACCAGAAGACAGCCCTAAGCACTGCCGATGGTCCCTGAACTGTGCCATTGGGTACCTTCCGTGTCTGACATTTTACATCCCTCTCTATGCCAGGCATCGAGCTACGGCCTTTCATGTACTGCCTCTCAGTTCTTACAATCCTGGGAGACCAGAATTATTGATGCTCTTTTAATCAATGTGGAGATTTAGGTTAAGAAACTTGGAGAAATTCATGCAGCTATTAAGTGGCAGAGCTGTGATTCCCACTGGGGTCCTGTGGAATCCTAGTATATTGTTCTTTCCACAACGTGCAGCCCTTCAGCAAATGACGTTTATACTTTTGGACATGACATAAAGTTTTCCAAAGGGGATAGGGTTGTTTTGCTTTTGAAATAGCCACCTGAAAAGTTCAGCAGCATCCCAGATGTGTCTGTATTGCGGTGAGCTCTTTCTGAACTTAGCTCCCCTCCACGGCTCTTGGCACACAAACTTGCCACTCTTACCCAGTGGTCTCGTTGCTGTCCTGGAGGGAGATCAGGGATTGGGGTTATACTCTCAAATTCCTTGAGGTCCCATAGCCTCTAGCATAACTCTTTATAAAAAGTGGACCTCATGTTGGTTGATTAATTGTACATCTCTCTCATTTGTCTTTCGAAGTCATGCTGATGATAACAAAACCAGCATAAGAGTGAGTTGCAGCAAATTCGTTGCTCCTACTGACAAAACCACATGCTACCTCCTGTCATCTCAGCTTTCTTGACTGCTTGGATAAGCTAGAGAAATGCATCACAGAAGAGGAAAGTTAGACTTTTAGCAAGAATGACTAACCGCTGGCAAGATTACTTTGCTTTAAAAAGGAAAGAAAGAAAAACCACGTCCAGAAAATATAAAGCGAATTGGCCAAAAAGTAGATGATGTTGTCCAGGCTACAGGAAGTGTTATTTCCTTCCTCTCACTGAGCTTCCAGGGCTCTGTGAAGGCACAGAGGGAGGTTTCCTTGTTTTGCAGTGGAAATTTGGATATATCATCTCTCTATTTTGCTGACTGTGATTTGGTCCTCTTCCTCGTCCCTCACTGCCTGGACCAGGTCTCTCTGCTTGTCTCAGAAGGTATTTGCTGGTTGCAAATAGAAATCTCTGCCATCACCCTCTATGATAGGCAACCAGAATAAACCTTCTTGGCATTCTTTGCTACAGATGTTATGGGGTAACAAGATTAAAAATATTGTAATGTTTTTGTGGAATGAAATTTAAGAGATTGAAACTGTAATTACTTAAAATTGACAAGGGAAAAAAATGGAGTCCCCCAGAGCTGGTTACTGTGGAGCTAGGATGGAGAACCAGGCCTTTTGGTGTCACACAAGCTCTCTTTATAAAGAAGCAATGGCTCCTCTATTCTGGGCATTCTGGCCTCATAGGCAGGGTGCTTTAGCGCTGCCTGTCTCTGCCCACTGGGCATGGGATCCCAGGAGAACAAAGAAGGGTCACTCAGACCCTGCTATCCAAGTGTGTCTTGTGGGTGCAGGTTTCATTGCATATTCCTTACAGCAGTCTATTCTATACCTAGCCAGTGGCTCAAGAACACCTGTCTTTCTCATTGCTATATTCATCAGATGTTTACTCAGTGCCTGCTGCATGCCAGGCACTGCAAAGGACGGTTCCCTGTTTTGATCATTAAAATAGGGAGAATTAAATAGACCGGACACAGTGGCTCACGCTTGTAATCCCAGCACTTTGGGAGGCTGAGGTGAGTGGATCGCTTGAGGTCAAGAGTTTAAGACCAGCCTGGCCAATATGGTGAAATCCTGTCTCTACTAAAAATACAAAAATTAGCTGGGCTTGGTGGAGCATGCCTGTAATCCCAGCTACTCAGGATGCTGAGGCAGGAGAATTGCTTGAGCCCAGGGGGGCGGAGGTTGCAGTGAGGCGAAATCATGCCACCGTACGCCAGTCTGGCTGACAGAGCGAGACTCTGTCTCAAAGAATGAATAAATGAATGAATGCATGAATGAATAAATAAAGCCAGAAGACTTATCTCCTTTTTCACTTAGATGGTGTGCCTATGCGTGTATGTTTTATACTGATAGAATTCCATGGCCAAGCTCACCTGACCTGAGGGGTGGCGCATTGAGAAAGTGTCCTGTCTACTGTGCCCCAGCAGGGCCATGGGCCAGCTTGGTATAAGGGAAAGCAATGAGCTGGCAGGTAGGAGGCCTGTGTTTGTATCCCCAGCTTAGGTAGTAAGTAGCTGGGTGATATGGGACAAACCTTTTCAGTTCCTTAACTATGTTTTCTTTCTTTAATTAATTTATTTACTTTTTATTTTATGTTTTAAGAGGCAGTCTTGCTCTATCACCTAGGCTAGAACACAGTGGCACCATCATGACTTACTGCAGGCTCAACTTCCTGAGCTCAAGTGATCCTCCCGCCTCAGCTTCCTGAGTAGTTGGGACTACAGGCATGCATCACCAGGCCTGGCTGATTTAAAAAAATTTTTTTTAGAGACAAGGTCTTACTCTGTTGCCCAGGCTGGTCTTGAACTCCTGTCCTCAAGCGATCCTCCTGCCTTGGCCTCCCAAAGTGGTGGGATTACAGGTGTGAGCCACCGCACCTGGCCTCCTTTGTTTTAAAGTAAGGTTGTTATATTTTAGTGAGCTGTGAGTTCTTTCCAATATCTGGCTATCTCAAATCCACAAGATTGAGCTCAGATAATTAACCTGGAAGACTCATTTGTCTCACCAAGAAGTACAAAAGAATAGAATCATCTTTTACCATCTTTGCATCCCTTGACTTTCTGCCTTTGAACTTATTTTCAAAAGCCCCAGTGAGTTCCATGTGGAGTGTGGACATCTTGAGACCTGAGGCTCAGGAAGGCAGTGAGTGTGCTGCGCACAGGGAGAGGTGCAGCCACTGTCTGTAAGGAAGGATTTTAGACCCAGCCATTTGTCTGTCCTGTGACGAGTTTGCACCCAGCAGTTTCTGCTCACTGGCTTCCCAAGAGACAATCAGCTTCTATTGGAGGGACAACTCACTGGGGATGGGAGGACAGGATATGCCGGTGGAAACCTGACAAGCTTACCTGGCCCACAGGGGATGGAGCCTTTGCCCTTGGCCTCATTAACTGTGTTTTATCCAGCAAGATACCAGACCAGCAACACTTAAAGGAAAAACAACAGAATTTAGCACCTGCTCCCCACCCTCCAGTCCCCGCAAACACACACATAATGCAGGTGTATAGAAACATAGCTCTTTTATGTGTGTACGTGGGGTAAAACTAATTTATCTTGTGATCAGAAAGTAGGGAGAGATTTTATAAAACACTCCATAATTTCAGCATCTAAATGATGCTTTCCTTCTTGGGAAATCATGAGTCCCTCTCAGTAATTGCTTCTGAGTCTTCAGCATATTCATGACTTTCTCTTTTGTGTGCCAGAGTCTACAAGCATTACCATTAAAAGCCCTTTTGTATTTTGTTATTTGTTTACAGATCTGTTTCCTTCCTCCTTGAAGACAATGTCTGGCACACTGGTGTTCAATAAATGTTTTCATGTATAATGAATGAATGACCACATTAGTAATGTAAATCCTCAGCCTAAATGTACATCCTCAGAGAGACAATTTTCTTTCTTTCTTTCTTTCTTTTTTAAACGGACAGGATCTTGCTCTGTTGCCCAGGCTGGAGTGCAGTGGCACAGTCATAGCTGACTGCAGCCTCCAACTTCTGGGCTCAAGGGATCCTCTGACCTTGGCTTCCCTAGTAGCTAGGACTATGAATGTGTGCCACCTCACCTGGCTAGTTATTTTATTTTTAGTTTTTTTTTGGAGACAGGATTTTGGCTATGTTCCCCAGGCTGATCTCCCACCTCAGCCTCCCAAAGTGCTGGAATTATAGATGTGAGCCACCACGCCCAGAGAGAATTTTCTAACCATGTTTTCTAAAGTAGCTCCATCCTCAGGAGTTGGCCTTTCCCAGGTTAGCCTCTTTTATTCCTTTATAACTTTTAGCCCTATATGAAATTACTTTTCTTGTTTATATGCTTGTGTGTTTACATATATATTTTTTTCTTTCCATTATTAAGTAAGATTTAGGACACGGAGACATTGAATACCCTGCTTTCCTAACATCTGTAACTAATTGTTCACTGGAGAAATTAATCTCCAATCTGCAATTGAACTTCTGGAAATAGCAAAACTTGTTCAGAATGAATTTTGGAGCATGCAGTAGTAATTAAGATGAATAATGTCTTTGGGAAGACAAAATACCACGTAAAGTAATGGAGAAATAGTTCTGTGCTTTTTCACACATGACTCAAACTTGTTTCAGAGGCATTTCCAAACAAAAATATTCAGTCATATTTCAGCAATGCAATTCCATGTTACTTTGAGGTGGTTACTTTATAGAGTAATATTCATCTGACAGTGTCAATTTTTACATTAAAGAAAAAGTGCAGTAAAATTTACAAGCAACAAAAGGCATTCATCTTAGGTTTACAATTCAATGTGTTTTATGAAATGAATGCAGCTTGTATGCCTAACATTCCGATCAAGATAAAACACATTTCCCTTACCCCAGAAAATTCCGTGGTATCTTTATCCACACAGTTCCCACCCTCAGTAAACAGCCACCAATCTGGTTTAGATCACTGCGAGTTAGTTTTACCTGTGAGTCAACTTCATATCAGTGGAATTAGATGTGTCTATTGTGTTTGGGCTCTTTCACTTATTGTAATGGTTTTTGGGTTCATCCTTGATGTTGCACATCCGTAGTTCATTCCTGTGTATTGCCAAGTATAACTATATTACGTATTATATATCATAGTTATAGTATAGTAAATAATATATACATATAACACTGTCAATACTCCCATTGATGTACATTTTGACGTATTCCAGCTTTTGACTATTAAAAATAAAGCATTCACAAACATTCTTATAAAGCAGTGGAGTGAGGATGTGGCCAGGTCATAGGATAAGTGTACGTTTAACTTTATAAGAAACCACCAGCAATGGGAGAGAGTTCTAGTTGTTCCATCTCCTTACCAGTGATTGGCACAGTGAATCTTTTTAACTTTAGCCATTGCAGTGGGTGCATAGTATTTCACTGTCTTTTTTTTTTACAGTTATAATTTGCATAGAGTAAAATTCACCGTTTTTAGTGTACAATTCTGCAGGTTTTGACAAATGCATACAATCATGAAACACAACCGTGGTCAAGCTACAGAACCATTCTGTCAGCCCCCAAGTTCTCCCGTGTCCCTTTTCAGTCATCCCCATGCCACCCTGAGCACTTGGCAACTACTCGTGTGTTTTGTATCCCTATAATTTTGCCTTTGCCTAGTTCTGGCCTACCGGGGTTTATCAGCTGTATATTTTTTTAAATGTTATCAGTCATATATGTTTATAAATTTAAACATCAAGACCATTTCTACAAGGTTTATAACGAAAAACAGGAGACCCTTCTTAACTCCTCTCGAATTCTGAGGAGTTTCAACTTTTTCAGAAGTCTTTCAACTCTTTCAGCCAATGTTTTATGCCATAAATCTCTTCATTTCTAAATTCATTTCTTACTATGGAAGATAAGGATTTCACTCTTCTGTACACCCCACCAACGATGCAGATACCCATTAATCCCTCATAGAAAAGCAAATATAGATATAATTTTTTTTTTTTTTTTTGAGACCGAGTCTCGCTCTGTCTCCCAGGCTGGAATGCAGCGGCACGATCTCAGCTCACTGCAACCCCCACCTCCAGGTTCAAGTGATTCTCCTGCCTCCACCTCCTGAGTTTTTTTTAAACACTTAGGATTTGGGTTATTATGCTTATGTAGTGTAAGCAGCAGAGGCTGTGGGATTTACCTTGATTACATTTCCTTTCTTGAATAATATGTTTTTCTAGAGCTAATTCCTTTTTTTCTTCATTCTCTGTGAATTTACCTCTATTTCGTACTCAGGGTTGCTGACAGGAGTATTGACTGCCTTTTAATATGTTGAGACAAATAAGATCATTTCTCAGTTCCTTTTTTTTCTTGGATTCATTCCTCATGGGACCGTCTGTCCTCCCTTGTTTGGGACTGGTTGTGCTTTCCCAGTGACAGCTCTTTTTCTGAGGGCTCTCTTTATCATCTATCTTGGGGACAGAAAAATAGGAACTAACTAGGTAGTTCAACAGAGCTAGGGGTAGTATGCATTTGTATAAATACAGATTAATACCTGTTAATTTTGACTGATCCACATGTATAAAAAGTCATGAATTCATGTGGATACCTTCAATCCCAATCCGGCAGCACAGGGTTCATTCGAGATTTTTCCCTTCTGGGGCTTATAACTCCATTCTATAATGGTAAGAAACCTAGCTGCCCATATTTTTAATAGATTTAGCTATTTGATCAGTTCCCTCATGTATAACTGATCACTCATCCTCATTAGCATGCTGTCTCCCATGGGAACACCTCCCTCACCCCGTTTTAGCTCAGATATCCGAGGCCAGTGCACCACCCCCAAGTCCTATGTGCGGATACCCCCTCGCCCCACTTAGGCTCTGACACCCCGTGTGCTCCCTTACACGGATGCCCACCTCGGTCCCCCGGGGCTCTGACATGCCATGCCAGTCTGGACCCCTCTGCAGATGTGCAGCCTTCCCCCACTGCGAATGCCCAGGTCACTCTGCTCCACCCCATGGCTCAGGACTCAGCTGCCCAGGAGGGACAGCAGAAGGGCCAGGATCCATCTCCTGATTCTGTCCTGATTCCCATTCCCCAAGGTTTTCCTTTCTTCAGTCTTCCTATACCAAAGACTACTGTCCTCCTATTTGCTTAAGCCCAAGATACAAATACCTTTGAGAATTTGCCTTTACTCCCCCATTCATGGTCACCCCCAGCAAAATCATGAGCAACTCCTGTTGATTCATATATATCATTTGTCTGGGTGCGGTGGCTCACGCCTATAATCCTAGCACTTTGGGAGGTCTAGGCAGGCGAACCGCTTGAGTCCAGGAGTCCGAGACCAGCCTGACAGCATGGGGAGATGCCATCTCTATAAAAAATGCAAAAAATAGCCGGGCATGGTGGCATGCACCTGTAGTCCCAGCTACCAGGGGTCGGGGGTGGGTGCTGAGGTGGGATCCATGGAGCTGGGGTGGTGGAGGTTGCAGTGAGCCATGATTGTGCCACTGCACTCCAGTCTGGGTGACAGAGTGAGATCCTGCCACAAGAAAAAAACAACAAAAAAAACCTCATCAATGTATATATCCTACATTTTTTTCATCTCTCTTCCTCTTCACTGCACCCACCACTCCCCTTTGGTGTTCCTCTTGCTACTACACCTCACATCCCACAATCCATTCCCATAGAGCAGCAAGGATGCTCTTTTAAGAGCCTAAGGCAGCCAGGCACAGTGCCTCACGCCTGTAATCCCAGCACTTTGGGAGGCCGAGGCAGGTGGATCAATTGAGGTCAGGAGTTCAAGACCAGTCTGGCCAACGTGGTGAAACCCTGTCTCTACTTAAAATACAAAAAATAAGCTAGGCATGGTGGCACACCTCTGTAATCCCAGCTACTGAGGAGGATGAACCATGAGAATTTCTTGAACCTGGGAGGAGGAGGTTGCAGTGAACCAAGATTGCACCCCTGCACTCCAGCCTGGGTGACAGAGCAGGACTGTCTCAAAAAACAAACAACAACAACAACAAAAAAACATAAGGCAGGATGACATTTGAAACCCTCCAATGCTTCCTGCTGTACGTAGAATAAAACTTGAATTTCTCCATGGCATATAATACCTGTGTCTGATAATTAATCTTGGTTACACATTAGCATCACCATCTCCATGGTATATAATACCTATGTCTGACAATTAATCTTGGCTACACATTAGCATCACCATCTCCATGGCATATAATACCTGTGTCTGGTAATTAATCTTGGCTACACATTAGCATCACCAGGGGACCTTTTTAGAAGCATTAAGTCTGGGCCTCACCCCAGTCCAGTTAAATCAGAATATTTGGTGGTGTGGACTAGGCATCAGTATTTGTAAAAGTTCCTGGTGGGTCTCATGGGTGCCCAGGGTTGAGAACCAGGCCTCCTCTAACTACCTTCTTATTGCCTCTCCCCATCTCAGTCTCTTGCGCTGAACTCTGGCAATGACATTTTTCTTCTTTCTTTGAACTTAAGGCTTACTCTTGCCTCACAACTTCCTCGCGTGATTTGTTTCTGTCTGGAAGTTTCTTTGCCCAGATCTGTTAATGGCTCATTCCTTTTAGCTTCTTAGAGTAATCTGTCCTTGGTCACCATATCTAAAATAATGTGCCATGTTACCAACCATTCTCTGCCATATTACTTTTCTTGAGCACTTCTTCCTCTTAGCACTGTCATTAGCTCAGCTCATTCTACTTGTGTATATTTTTAACATTTGAGTGTAATCTTCATGTGAACTCTTGCTTTCCATTATGTCATGGTTCTTAATTAGTGCTTAATAAAGATTTGTAGAATGACTGCATGTAGCGAGGAGAAGAATCAGGGAAGGGATCTGTTGGACAGAAAGTGTGCAGGAGCCAGAGAGACATTTGGATAGGTGAAGTGAAATGGAGCAGATGAGAGTCCTGACTGATGGAGATTACTTGAGAAGCCAGATATAAAGTAAATAATTTTGACAGTGGAATTAGCAACTCTCTGTTATTTTCAGTTGGAGAGGACAGATTTTTATTCTGGATTAGAGCAATCCCAAGAAAGCAGAAAAGACTTGTGAGCCTAGCGAAAGAGCAACCCTCAGCATAGAATACGTTGGTGTTCACCATGGTTGCCATGAATTTGCTTTTTGCAACTGTCATTTCCCCTAAATGTAGGCAAGAGTGGCCCTCTGGACTCATTATCCCCTCACCATTCCCTTTATTTTAATGGTGTGTAATAACTTAAGAAAGCATCTGAGATCCTGCTGACCGCTTCACACCACCCACCGATTGTAGCTACTGATATGCCCATCGCTTCCTCTTTGCATTATGCCTTCTTTTTCTTTTCTTTTTTTTTTTTTTTGAGACGGAGTCTTGCTCTTTCGCCCAGGCCAGAGTGCAGTGGCGCTATCTCGGCTCACTGCAAGCTCCGCCTCCTGGGTTCACCCCATTCTCCTGCCTCAGCCTCCCGAGTAGCTGGGACTACAGGCACCCGCCACCACGCCCGGCTAATTTTTTGTATTTTTAGTAGAGACAGCGTTTCACCGTGATAGCCAGGATGGTCTCGATCTCCTGATCTCGTGATCCGCCCGCCTCAGCCTCCCAAAGTGCTGGGATTACAGCATTATGCCTTCTTAAGCCTAATAGCAAGCTATATTTAATTATGATTGTCTTACTGTAAATACGCGGGATTAATTGGAAAACTGGATTCTTGCTTGTATGACAACCCAGGTATGTAATGTGGAAATGAGCAAACATACTTGTGAACTATTACCATATTCTGTGCAGTTATTAAAATTGAATTTATGGAGTTCTGACAGTATATGCTTAAAACTCCAGAGATAGATCTGTTCTCTCATACCTGATGCAAGGAAAATGAACATTCACGTTTACAAATTCAGCATGATAATTTTGTGCCTTTAGGTAGGGCTTACACACACACCACAATTCTAGAGAAGACATAGGAGGTTAAAAAAAAAGTTTTTTCAACAATGACAGGCTTAGGAAGCATAATTCCGTAATGAATGGTTGTGCAAAATACTGTTTACAAAAGTACAGATAAATTCTTCTTTGAAAGTGGAATGAAGTTTGTATTGTGACAGCTTGGCTTTATAGGGCACAGAACGATGAAAACTGTTTGGAAAAGATGAATATCTTGTTTCTCAGCCTGCCACCCTCCCACTCTGCCCTTCTCCCAGGGTGAATTCGAAGCCATTTATTCATGCAAAAGCCCATTTTCATGTTTTCACAGAACCAAGCAAGTATATACAGATGGGTACAGACCTTGAGACCTGGGGAGAAATGCTTAGCTTAGTATGCTTCTTATTCCTGAATCTCTTACACCTTGGCATCCTAAATCGGGGAAAGTGTTTCCTGTTTAGATATCTTTTTTCTCAGCCATGTGCCTTGATGCAAGCCACAATTCCACAGCATAGTACCCCACGCCTCCCTGTAAAATGTAGCAAATCCTTTCAATGTCTGAATGCCACAGTTTAAAATATTTATGAAATGCTACTTTTACAATATTTGTGAAAATATTATTGAATATATGCCCAAAGAAGGTAAGTTCAGTTTTCTACCCATAACATGCACGAAATAGAGTATGTGTCTATTTTTTGGTTGATTTCATGTAGAACAAATTACAAGAGAGTTCTAGGATCCTATTGGCAGATGCCAGAAGTTTTAATTACAGTTTGCATCTACTCACTGTGTATATATCGCTACCTTATACGTGTATGCCATTACTTTCAGTGGCAAAAACTGCAGTTTCTTTTGCACCAACCTGATACCACAAGGTTTACCTGGGCAAGATGACCACACTGATGCTTTAGTTGATGGGCATGGGGAATGAGGGAAATTATTACAGTGAACTTCCTACAGTAGGTGTTCAGCAAATAGTTAATATAAAAAATCTGTTTATGGACAGAGTAAATTGTCTACTCTCCACAAGATAGAGGGTTGGAAAACATCTGTAGGGGTGTGTACCTTTATTGGAATTTTTTTTTTTTTGGAAACGGAGTCTCGCTCTGTTGCCTAGGCTGGAGTGCAGTGGTATGATCTCGGCTCACTGCAACCTCCGCCTCCCAGGTGCAAGAGATTCTCCTGCCTCAGCCTCCTGAGTAGCTGGGATTACAGGGGCGCACCACCATGCCTGGCTAATCTTTGTATTTTTAGTGGAGACGGGGTTTCACTATGTTGGCCAGGCTGGTCTTAAACTCCTGACCTCATGATCCACCTGCCTCAGCCTCCCAAAGTGCTGGGATTACAGGCGTGAGCCACCGTGCCCGGCCGGAATTTTTAAAAAGAAGTTAAAGCCTTTACCTAAAGCCTCAGCAAGCAAACGCATAAGATCTTTTTATGGGGGGTGGGGGGGATGTTGCTTTTAGCATTACCAAGAATTGCACGTAATTTTGTTTTATTATTTCATTACTTGGATTATTTTTAAAGTGCAAATATTTGTCTTCATAAGATCTGCTAGTTCAATTTAAAATTTTTCCAGAATAGTGGTTCTTAACCTGGGAACTCAGAAGAGTTACAGCAAATATAATTTATTTAAAAATATATATTTTAATAGTATAAGGTGACATGTAGAAAGCATGTATACAATGAAAGTCCATATTTATTCATGCAAAAACATTTATTAAATGACTGTAAGGTATTAGGGTGATAAGAAATGGGCTGTCTTGTTTTTTTTTTGCTATTGTTCTGTTCTTCCTCCAAAGAAGTAGAGATGAGGCTAGCTTCTAAGTGAATTTTAAATCCGATTGTTATTAAGAGAATACAGCTCTAAAATACAGTTAGATTTTTATTGTGTAATAAACTGAAACATTCATCTTCTAACGTACTGTTAATTGTCTCTGTCAATTGTTGCATCCCAGTATTGCTAATAGAACATGAAAGTATATATTGCTAATACCTTTATGATATCCCAGAAAACATAAAATATTTTGTGTTCTCTTTTGCTCTGACAGGTTGGTACAGAGGATATACCCTCCAAAATAAATCTAAAAAGGTATGACTTATCATCCACTTTTTAATTTCATTTGAAATCTGTCTGCTAGTTTTGTATTGTGCTATGTGATCCTCTCCTCTGCTCTCTGCTGTCTCTAGACCTAGTTTGCTTTCTCTTTGATGGCTCTTCTTTGGATTTGAAAGCAAATTCTCTGACCTCAGTGCCTAAATGTAACAGTGTAAATCCCATTGACTGTATTTCCTACCAGCCAATTCAAGGAGAAAGTCCTGGAAGACTTCTTGCTTCCTGTCCCTCAAGTTAAGCAAGTTGGTAACACATTCATTGCCCTAGTTGGATCTCTTTTGCAGGGAGTGGTGGACCCACCCTTCTCCCTTTGTCCTTTACTTCCAATGCTACAATTCCAAACTAAAGGATCTCCCCATTTCCACTTGATCCTTTCCTTCATTGCAAATTGGATAAACAAGAGTGGTTTTCATATTATGAGCCTCACACCCCAATAATACATTATGAAATCAATATGGTGGATTATAACCAATTTTTTCCAAAAAATGAAACCGAAAAGTAGAGAACATGAGATGCAATGGTAAGTACTGTTTCACGAAACTTTTATTTTAGGTATATACTTTTATTTGTTGTTTTTATTATATTTCATGTATTTGATATGTAATACTGGTTGCCATAAGAATGTATCTCTTACTGTGCAACAAAGGCACAGTTCGAAAAATACTGACCTAAATGGTTCCTTTTGCCGGTGCCAAAACTACTAATCATCAGGCTAAAGAAAATCTATTAATTATGTTAATACCTCCCTCAGTTTCTTTTAGGTCTTGTCAGCACTTTTCCTTTGATACTGCTCGCTGGGGCAGCATGACATGTCAGCGCTTTCTTTTGAAAGAGCAGAGTTGATAGGGCCTTATTATTTCACAATTAGTTCACATGCCAAATAGCAAATTAGGAAAGGGATGAGAGAAATGTTTTAGAATTTATCAAAGGAGGAGTGAAAAAACAAAACCAGACCCACGATTCTTACACTTCACGGACAACATGAGAAAGACGTAATCCTGCACAGATAGGCTGATGTTACACACCCAACTCTCCAAAGAGTATGGGGCCCAGGAAAACACCTTTCTACAAGGTATAGTTCATTAGAAACCAGGACTGCTTCTGCATTGTTGATGCTTAAGTCACACTCAGTATTTGCACATGTATGTGTACACATACACATTTTGTTAACTTTGACAGTTTATTCATCTAGCAAAATAAAGGAATGTTTGCTTTTATTGCAATTCCCACAGTTTTGGTCCTTTTTTCTCACCTCAAGCCAGAGAATGAATTTTTCTACCCACAGTTATTCTAGTGTCACATGTCTTTATTTCAAACCAAATTATTTTCATTTAATCTCTTGCTGACTTCAGTTTCTCTGGGCTGTCAAATAGGGGTCCAAGACGGCAGGCATGCCAGAGTAAATGAGAACGTGATAGAACTAAAGTGAAAACTTTTCTTCTGGGATCCTCAGTGACACAGAGTACTTGATTATGGCCACTCTTGCTTTTTTAGCCCTATTGGTGTTAATTTTACTCATAGTTATGGAAGTGGTAGTTACTTCAAAGAACCATTAGAGTTAACAGTTTTGATGTTCTGAATTTGTTAAACAGTAAGAATACTTATGTCACTTAATTCCCAATCCTTTTTTAAGAAAAAAAAAAGTTAATTTAAAAACAATAAACAAAAAGCCATTCTCAAACAAAATTATGTGATGAACTTAAGTAACAAACGAAACTCTTGAATTTTCACTGTGAAATTCAATTACGTTCAACCAAGGTCCTAGATCAGGTCTTCTTTTTCACAGACTACAGTATGTAAGGATCCTTTTGAACATGGCAGACCTTGCTTTCTAAAGTATCCTGTGATTTTTTAATATAGTCATTTCCTCATTTCCACAGGCAATTGGTTCCAGGACCCCCACAATACCGAAATCCATGGATGCTCAAGTCTCTGATATAAAATGGCATAGAATTTGCATATAACCTCTGCATTTCCTCCCGTGTACTTTAAATCATGTCTAGATTATTTATAATACCTAATACAATGTAAATGCTGTGTAAGTAGTTATTATACCGTATTGTTTAGGGAATAATGACAAGGAAATAAACCTCTGCTTACTTTTTTTTTCTGTATTTTTAATCATCCGTTGGTTGAACCCATGATATGGAGGGCCTTGTGTATATAAAAATCAGTCTAGCTAATAGTGCCATTGTTGTTGGCTTTGAACAGTAGATAGATAGGGTTCCCCACCAGGATCTAAATGATAAATTCTGGATTTTTTTTTAATTTTTTTGTGTTCATTAAAGAGTGCTTAAAACCTTTAAGCTTAAAATCTCACCCTTTAGAAGAAATCTTTTGGTAAGAGTTTCTCTTTGTTCTCTTGGTAAGTAAAGAAAAACTTTCTAATTCAATGAAATGATGACACAGACAAGGGACATGCATTTATTTGATGATTGTTTTAAGTCGAAATATCCTTCTTGTGGAGAGATTCAGGGAAAATACAGGCAAATCAAATTCAGTTGCCATGAATTCTGCTCTGCTTTTGACACCCCGTCATTAAGAGATCAGCTCATTAGAAACGCTCTCCTGTGCTGTGTCCCTCATTTCTCCGTCTTTAAGGGGAAGAGCTACTTGAAAGGCCTATTGTTTTAATGGAAATTCTTGGTGTCATTTATAAGCTGACCCAGCCATTTAGAGTGATGATAAAAGGAGCTAGTTGATGATAAAAGGAGCTAGTGGTTTTACAAATTGAAGAAGCCAAGTGCTTTTCCGAAACTGATTATTGATCCTGGTGGAATTGTGGGAGTGTGGATAAGGGCAACATCTAGAAAATCATTAGTTTATTTTTCTACTCAAGTGAGTGGGTTACAATGAGGAAGGAGAAGCAGAACTGAGAGACAGGCTGTAAATCAGAAACACATGACCTAGGTTTACTCTGACTTTCTGTGTGTCATCATGGCATAGGAGTCATTCTATAAGCATCAGATTTGCCAGAGCAATTCTATGACTGTAAATGGCCAAGTGTCATCATGGAAAGGTGAAGCCTACTGATGACAAATACACACATACTATGTAACAAATACACACATACTGTATAACAAATACATGCTATATAACAAATACATACATACATATATACATACGTACATACATATTTGAGACAGGATCTCAGTCTGTTGCCCAGGCTGGAGTACAGTGGCGTGATCACAGTTCACTGCAGCCTTGACCTTCTGGGCTCAAGCAATCCTCCTGCCTCAGCCTCCCATGTAGCTGGGACCATTGGCATGTGCCACCATGCTGTGCTAATTTTTTAAATTTTTGTAGAGACGGTGTCTCAGTTTGTTGCCCAGGCTGGTCTTGAACTTCTGGGCTCAAGCGATCCTCTTGTCTTGGCTTCCTAAAGTGCTGGGATTACAAGCATGATCCACTGTGCCTTGCCTCAAATATTCTCCTAACATGAAAATCATCATGTCTGAACACCCAGTGTAAATTGTCTGCTTATGATCTGCTTAGATGTCACAAGATTCATCACTCTGCATTTATGTTTCTGAATACTTCTATCTTGAATGTTTTCCACTTATTAGGAGCGACTAGTCACCAGATTGTGAATGCATGAAAATTTTAATTGGTCCTTTACCTTCTGATTTCAAAAACCTTCAGCAGGGATGTTCCTTTGTAGTAGCAATGTTACATTTTACTTTTGACTTCCAGAATTGGATCCTTGTAACTAAACAGTTGATCCTTGCCCAGCGCCTCCGCAACCCCACTCCTGCTTTTTTATGAGTTTTGGACTTTTTTTATTGTGGTAAAAATATATATAACATAAAATTTACCATCTTAACCATTTGTAAGTGTACTTTTCAGTGGCACTAAGTACATTCTCATTGTTGTGCAACCATCAACACCATCCATCTCCAGAAGTCTTTCATCTTTCCAAACTAAAATTCTGTCCCCTTTAGATACTAACTTCCTATTGTCCCCTATCCCCGGCAAGCCCCTCAGAACCCCCATTGTACTTTCTGTCTTTATGAATTTGACTACTCCAGGTGTAAGTGGAGCCGTACAGTATTTGTCCTTTTGTGACTGGCTTATTTCACTTAGTGTAATGTCTTCAAGGTTAATTCCCAACATCCCAGTTTAGTTCCCCACAGAGATGATAGTCAACAAATCATTTGCCATGGCGCAGTGGCACAGAGGCACAGCAGGCAGAAGAAACACCCAGAGTTCCTTAGGCCTCCTAGGGACAGGCCTAGAGCTTCCGAACTGCAGAAATCAGGCCCCAGAGGAATCACACGCAGTTTGTGAACTGAACACCTGCCTTTCTCATTGCTATATTCATAAGATGTTTACTCAGTGCCTGCTGCATGCCTGGCACTGCGAAGGACAGTTCCCTGTTTTGATCATTAAAAAAATTAAATAGACCAGGCACATGGCTCATACCTGTAATCCCAGCACTTTGGGAGGCTGAGGTGAGCAGATCACTTGAGGTTAAGAGTTGAAGACCAGCCTGGCCTGGCCAATATGGTGAAATCCTGTCTCTACTAAAAATACAAAAATTAGCCGGGCATGGTGGTGCATACCTGTAATCCCAGCTACTTGGGATGCTGAGGCAGGAGAATTGCCTGAGCCCGGAGGGCGGAGGTTGCAGTGAGCCGAAATTGTGCCACTGTACTCCAGTCTGGGCAACAGAGCAAGACTGTCTCAAAGAATGAATAAATGAATGAACGCATGAATGAATGAATAGTCAGAAGACTTATCTCCTTTTTCAGTTAGATGGTGTGCCTATGCGTGTATGTTTTATACTGATAGAATTCCATGGCCAAGCTCACCTGACCTGAGGGGTGGCGCACTGAGAAAGTGTCCTGTTTACTGTGCCCTACAGTAGACACACATTTAATTTTTGTTTTCAATTATTTGATCAGTTTTCCAAAATGGTTCTGAATCCCACCTCCATAATGAAAGAGGTCATTGTCACCTTGTGTCTCTGTGTGTTCTTGGTCTCATCAGTAACGGGATTAGAATCATGCTTTCACACTCATATTCCCCACGCCTGCCCCCGTCTCAAAGCGAGGAGGAGAAGGGATGTACTTTTTATTTGGGGCTTTGTGTCTGGTGGGGAAGCACGTGCAGGATCCACTCTGTCATCACAAATGCTAGGGGCAGTTTAATCTCAAATGTTCTTGCTGTTTCCTGTTTTATTGGCAACGGATTAAAAGAGAGAAAGCAGAGTGTTGTACAGACAAATATAGCACATGCAACTGGACACAAGAACAACCCTGTCAATGTTCACTGGCTTCCTGTCTGAGTGGAGTAAGGATCAGTGGGTATATATGCCTCCGGGCACTGGGACATCCCCTCCCACCTTTATGATCAGCCACCCCTGACATGTCATGTTCATGGAGTTCACACCAACTCTTCCAGGAATAGGGCTGGGAGCAGTTAGCCAACAGTGCCAGCTATAAGCTCCACGTGAGATACCATGAAACAGATCAGCATCACTGTCTCCAGATGACGTCTCCTCTATGTGTGAGCATATCACACAGTAAACAGCAGAAGCTTTGGTACACATAACACTCACATCTGGGACTGGCTTCCTGTTGGTTAGATCTGGTCCTCCGTTCTCTGATTTCTATCCACCAGTTTCTCCTCTTTCTCTTAGGTCTTTCCAGGCCTAAGTCTTCCCCATGGGCAGTGTTACAATACTGATGTAGAACTGCCTCTTAGGGATATAGAATGGAGAGCAGTTTGACACTGTGAGGTGCTGAAAATAACCAGGTAACTAACACCCGTTGATTTTGAGTGCATTTGGTTTAAGTGGGAGTGCTGAGAGGAACTACTTTAGAAAAATCACTATGTAGTTGGCCCGTGAAAAATATGAGTTTGAACTCTGCAGCACTTACACATGGATTTTTTTTAGCCAAATGCAAATCAAAATTACAATACTCTTGGGACATGAAACCTGTGTAAAAGTACATGCAGGTTGTGCAGGGCTGCGTGCCATACTTGAGTATGTGTGGATTTGGGTATATGTTTTGTGGGAAGGAGGTTTCTGGAACCAACCCCTTGCATATTCTGAGGGATGACTTATTTTATGGGCTACTGAGTACTGCATAGTTTCCATGTCACCCCTTATGTGAAACCCTTTATGGGAAGCATCTCATGGCAAGTAGCATCTGAGGGGTTTAGGAGTTCACAATTACACTCCTTCCCATTATGTTATCTCTGAGCTGACACAGCATGTTTGCCTCTTCATTCACAAAATATCCTACGCTCTCAACCCAAATTTTAATTTCTACCTTTTTGATGTTTTCACCATGCTTTTGTTGAGGTACCCAGTCAACATAAGTGGTGTCCTGCCAACCTGATCTCAGGAGTTTAGCTATTGCCTGGGTGTTCCCATTTATTCTCTTTACTTTGGGCTGAGGTGTTTTTGTTTGGTTTTTTGTTTTGTTTTTATGGCCATATAACCAAAATTCTTTTCTCTGTAGGGCATTTTCCCTGAAACATATATCCATTTGAAAGAGGCAACTGTGGAAGACCTGGGGTAAGTTCCAAGCTAGGAAGATTCCCCAAAAATGATGAAGATGTAACATTATCATTAATGATAATCTTAAGGCATTAATGCCTTATGTACGTTAATAGTTCTCTCATCTCAGGCCAGGCGTGGTGGCTCACGCCTGTAATCCCAGCACTTTGGGAGACCGAGGTGGGCAGATCATTTGAGGTCAGGAGTTCGAAACCAGCCTGGCCAACATGGTAAAACCCCCATCTCTACTAAAAATACAAAAGTTAGCTGGGCTTGGTGATGGGTGCCTGTAATCCCAGCTACTGGGGAGGCTGAGGCAGGAGAATCACTCGAGCCCAGGAGGCAGAGCTCGCAGTGAGCTGAGATCATACCACTACACTCTAACCTGGGTGACAGAGCAAGACTCTCTCTCAAAAAAAATAAAAATAAAATATAAAAAATTTCTGTCATCTCATCAGCTCTACTTCTCCTATGAGAGAGAAATGAAGAAAAACTTTTCACTCATACAATTCCTTCCTCTGTCTTCTCTTTCTATAATTGTTCCTCCTTTCCATTACTTCTCCAGAATACTAAACACAGAAGTAGCAAAAACTGAGGGTTTTTGCCTCTACATTACATTTATTACCTGTTCACTGATTGTGTGTGTGTGTGTGTATGTATGTTTGCACACATGAACATTTGGGACTCTGACTGATAAGATCTGAGAAGCCCCCAATTCAGGATCCTTGAGAGAGAGATGATTAAGCGACAGCCTGCATTTACCAGCTGTGAGCCTTGGATGAATCATTTAGCCTCAAGTGGATCCTGGGTTTTTCACAGCATATTAGGGGAAACAATCTGACCTTACTTTGATCATGAGCTTGTCATGCGATTCGAATGAGGTAATGTATGCAAATGTGCCCTGAAGATAAGATCTGCTATATTTTGGGTATTCGTATTTCTTGCCCACCTCATCTTGCCCACCTCATTTGTCCTGGGAAGTACTGCCTCTGTGACAGTTAAGAAGAGTGAGCTACTTAGTCTAAGTGGGAGAGAGAGAGGTCACTTAGGTGATGGTGAGTCTCTGGACAGGAGAGTTCTGGAGGCAGTACGGAGAGGCTGGGGTAGGACTGGAATCCTGGGGCTGATGGAGAGGAGAGTGGGGCCGAGGAGAGAGTGGACAGCTGGGTCACAGAACCACGCAGCCTCACAGCTAGAAAGAGCATTCCCAGTTGTAGTTCAGCACCATCATTTCTTTTCTTTTCTTTTTTTAATTATGATGGGCAAGCTTTATTTTGTATGAACTTGATTTCACAAAATTAGAATGGCAATTCCACTTAAAATTAACTGTTTAAAAAGTATAAATGTCACGGTATAGATCTGTTATCCAAAACTCCAAAAGGCGGTGAAATTGGTAACAGATATTCCTCCTCATCTTTGGACCGATACAACAGCAGAATTGATGAAACTGGTTCCCAGGCAAGTATGTGCCACTTGCTCCCGTGCCTCAGGGAGGAGAGGATGTTATGACACAGGCGTTTTTGTTGCAGTGACTTGTGGATAATTGCTCCTTATTAACACTGCTAAAATTATGTTCACATGTTTTACTTTGTGTGGGAGCCGACGACTCTTGTCCTTTCGTTTTTTGAGTAGTATCTTTCAAATGAGCGTTGGCCTCAAACCCGCTCATTCCAAAATGCCTCACAGATGGGAATTTAA